>NW_021636985.1:0-337318 GCF_004799145.2 Neltuma alba | reverse complement strand
ACCTTGAGGCAGGATGTTATACTATCGATGATGTCATCCTTCCAATGCCTGGGTAAGTTAGATCAATAATGCTGGGTAGCTGCTTTTGTTTTCTATTACTTAGATCCTTTCAATCAAATGGCGTTTCTTGTTCTCTAATTTGAGTCTGACATATCTTTGTTGATGATTCTGCAGTTCACGGGTAGTTTATCCACACATTATGATGTTGCCCAAGTTTATCATGATTGGGCGAAGAAGGTATTTACATGTTTGCCTCCTCATATATGTACTTGACTCTGGCTGGGGATGACCAAATACCTGTGTCAAAATGGTACTTGCCTAATTTAGCTTGTTTGGGTCTGGGGATAGAAAAACGGAACTTGGTTTGGGTTTGAGGACAGTGGATCCGCCCTGACTCAATACTGCGCTATATTGCTTATTAAGCTGATAATTATTGTGTTCTTTGGGATGAATAGTTCGTCCATAGACCTGTCATGTGCATATTCCCAGTGTAAGGTGCGATAGGATAGATTTGGTTGTTCTGGACTTGATGTAAGGTGTCAAGCTGAAGATCCCTGTAATAGCAATGACGGAAGATTCCTAGGATCAGAGGATGTGCTATAAATGAATCAGTGAGAGTGAAGATTGTATAACTAATTGCGTCTTCAGCAGCCTATGATAATGCTATCAATTCAAATGTCAAGCGCATTCTCAAGTGTTGAAATTAACACAAAAGTATTTGCAATCGGAATCTGCATGCATGCATTTTGTCCTCCTAGAGCCACAGATGCACAAAGAACCCCCCCTCCCCCCCTTTCTCCTCCTGTTTCGTTCTGAGAGCATGATCAATTAGTATGACTACTGATCATGTGGGTTTTAGTCTTTTTTCTGGAAGCATCTGACTCTTGGTACTCCATGAATAGTTATTATATATATTAATAGCCTTTTTATATACTTGTCAGGATGCAATCAGCCTAAAGAATGGTTCCACAATGTCAAGTGAGATACGAATAATCTCAACATATAATTACCTTTTTCCGCTGTTTGATCTCACTTACATTTATTTCTTTTCTTGGGGTTAGGGAATTCTCGATAACCATAGACTGAGAAGTTACAGGAGGGGTTTTCAGAAACCAATAAATTTGAATGGTACATAATCTTACCCTCCATCAATATGCATTATTTGTACCCAATGTTGTTCCAGACTAGTTCGCTTCTTGAATAGGGTCTCTGAACGTCGTCTTCTGCAGGGAATTACTTACATACTGATCGTAGCAAACCATTGGCAGAGACAGACTTGGACAAAATGGGGAAGACCAGACCTATAGACGATTTCAAACAAGTGAATGCCCCCCGTGGGAGAAGAAGAAAATCTTGATTGCATTAGACAACCAGAAAGTTCTGGTGATGATGCTAAGCTTGAGATTGCAAATGATGAGACGCTTGGTGATGAAGTAGAGTTGTTGCAAGATGAATCCATTTGCACCTCTATTCACAGGATTCACAAATTGCTCTCAAATTAAGCTTTACTCTTCCTTCTTCTTGTTATGCAACTATGGCCATAAGAGAGCTTCTGAAGACCTCAACATCTGTGAGTACTCAATTTGAATGTCTCGCACGTATTAATGGTTGAGTTGCTAGATTCTAGAGATATGCATACTACCTCTGGTACTAAATATAAGATCTGGTTTGCAGCTAGTTTGCAGTGCAAATTAGATCTTATATTATGACTGGAAGTAGTATTTATTCTGAGGTTATTCATTTTTGTGATTCGTGTTTCTGTTTCATGTTATACGCTAATCTAATTTTTCATCCTATATTTCAGAGATTTCACCGCCATCCCCTTTATCCTTTTACCTTTTATATATCCACTTATTGTCAAGATTCAATAACATAGTTGTTTCCCAACGACAACAGTTAATATAAAGCATAAACTTGTCAAATAATAGTAATATGTTCCCCAGTGATTGTATTTGCACTAATATAAAAGTGGAAGCAACTTGATTTCGACCCTGATGCCCTGAGCACTTGTGGCACAGTTGAAACTCGTTTGTTTGTTTTAAATTAGAGGCTATGGCAAGCACTGAGAGATGCGAGACCCTTGGAGCATTCGACCCCCTAAACATGTCTGTCAATAAACAGATTCCTACATTGAGTTGAAACTCGTTTAGGAATAGCGAATTAACAAACTTCCTGATGGCAGCCAAATAATGCATTTCTCATTTTGTGACTCTAGTATGCGGTTTGCTGTGAATATTTTTCTGTTGTTTCAGGTTGCATATCACAAGACATTAAACCAGTAAAGCATCGTATAGGAGGATGGTTTTCTACCGGAGAGGGTCAAGTAGAGCGGGAGAGAAACGCCAGTAAGCTAAGGTTCACCACGTGTCACGAACGAAGAGGGTTTTGGTTTGCTTGAACCGGCCACCATGCTACGGATGGAAGAGAGATTCGTGAGGTGGACTGTATTTTGGTCCCTTATTTCGGTGTGAAAAGAAATCAAATCGTACTGACAATGCCTGGAATTGGTTTAAAGTGAAAACGGAAAGGAGATAGGAATTAGAATTACAATTAATAACAATAAAGGAATGTAATTGAGTTTTGGAAATATGCTTGTTAGTAGTGAGGCAAAGTTTTGTGCCTATTTATTGATTAGGGATGCTTAAGATTGCTAACCCTTGTTCAGCCGCCACTTTGCTCTGAAATGATGGATGAAGGAAGATGTCTCGATTTGTTTAGTAGCTTGTCATTTATTTTATTAATGCTTAGGCTCTCATTCGCACGTGCGCACATATACTTGCTAGCAGGTTTGGACCGGTATACCCTTATCCATTTTTTTTAAAGATTTAAAAAAAAAAAAAACAAGCCAGCAATGCTGATGGATCTGAAACCTGACCACCATTTGGGCAGGTCAGATTGGCCGGCCATTTATTACGAACGAAAACCAGCCAGTTTCACGCAAAAAAGGGGGGGGGGAGGAGTGATGGATCTAAACATGAACCCCAACACGATGCGAGGCAGCCAGCTTCATGTGTCCGCATCCGTAATATTCATCCACCACCGAAGACTTTGAATTGAAATGTTTAATTGGGAGCAAATCCTGTTTTCTGGCTGAGACCTCGATTGAATGCTCGGGCCTCTTTGGCACGGAAGGGATGGAGGCGGCGGTCACCGGAAGAGACGGGGCTCCGATGGATTTTGGGAAGCATTTCAGTTCCAATAGATTAAAATTATCTTTGGTTTGGTTTTCTTCCTGTAAAACCGGTTCAGGTTCATTTTGGACGCCTCAACCAAACCTAGCGAGACCTGTTTGAAATTTGTTAATGTATTTATGATTTATTATGGTTACGTATTTTTTTTCATTTAAAAAAACGAAAATATCATTAACCAAACAAAGCAACAACTGAAATTAAATTAATCTGTGTCTAAAAAAAATTCGCAGTCCAAAAATAATTGCTTTCAATTAGATAAGGATCTCCACACCCAATGGACAGGACATTACCCGCTTAACTTTGTTTAAAATTCAAGTTTATAATAACATGGTATCAGATGGAAGATCGACAATTTTTAAAAATAACATTAAATAGGCCAAAACTTATCATTTGAGCGCGGTCCGAGTCGACCTAAAATCGAATCATTTTGAATGCTACCTGTGTCAAGGAATTTTAATTTTCAACGCTTTCTTTGAAAAAGAAATAAATTATTTCGCAGATTGGAAACACGATCTAAATAGGAACTTATTCAACGCAAACAACTGTTATGATAAGCAAGTTTGAAGAAAATTTTAAACTTCAAAGCAAGATTTGCTCGCTCGCGCGCGCGCACACCCACATATTGTTATAAATTGAATAACATAGTATAATGATTTAAATTTACAACTTTTTTTTTTTTTGGATTACTCCATCCGGTATCCCAGGGAAATAGGCGTCTTTCAGCCGTGACAACGTCCCCAGACTAATCCGGATTCGGGGGCTTGCAAGGATCCATACGGACGGTGCCCCTGCCCCTTAGAGTGCTGCGTTCTCACGTCTCGAACCCGAGATCCGTGGTTAAGCTAGGACGACCCCAGCCAGTCGACCTAAGCCCGCGGGGTTTAAATTTACAACTTTAATAGTGGAAGAAAGAAGTCTGTATCAGGGCTAACGTTTTGACCAGCTCTTAAGTTTGAGGATAAGTATGAAATGAAGATGAACGGGGAGGGATGAGCACTGATAAATATGGGAAGGCCAGGGTAGGGAAAGCTTGGAATCTGTGAGCAGCTGAATATAGGCCTATGAAAATGAAACATCTCTTTCCACAAACTTATTGCAGGCTGCGTCAAAGTTCGTTGTGCCATTAACAGTCATACCCTACCATTTCCTTCAGTCCAGCGGAGCCCAACTGTCTTGTTATTAATATTATCACGATGGCTTGGTCTTTAAATATCTTTCCTTCAGGTTCATTATAGTTAGCTAGTGGGCAAGATCACAGAATGCGAAATAGTTAGCTGGGCCGTTGGCAGAGGCAGAAACAGGGGAGTCTCCGTCTCCATATTGGTGATGAGGTGAGGCTGTATCATACTACTGTATTTCCACTGGAGCATCTGAAGATTCCCATCCTTAAATAATTGGGACCCGTCCTCTGCACGCTTTCACGTGTCCTGCCATCCCTCCCTCACGCTCACTCCCCACGCGCCTCTCCTCCAAGTCAGCTCTGACTAATCAAAGGGCTGGAGATTAGCGAGAGAATGAAGTCGGGGTGGCGGCCTTGGCCAGCTTAACATGACTTGTTTGGAGTTTCTTGAGCTTGAGAACCACCATATACACTTAATGCAACGTTGTTGTTGGACTGAGCGGCTCGCGATGAACACGTTTGTGCTACTGCTGTATAAAATATTACTCTATCAATTCACTTTCTTCCAAAAGGGTGTGGCGGGGCAATCATTTATCTCCTCCAGGCAAGGACAATTCCTTGGAAAATGTGCTAGTAGAGAGAGAGAGAGAGAGAGAGGTGGCAGCATTTAGCCGATTTGCAGTAAGAATTGGGAGGTGAAGGGGTAAAGAAGAGAAGAGATAGCTGGAAAGAAACATGTTCGATGGGGTGCCAGAGCAATTCCACTACCAATTCATAGCCCTGACAAACTCACTCCCTCTTCATCTGCCCTGCCCTCCTTTCGATGCTGTAACCCTTCTTCTCATCATCAATTGCCCCTCCCACCGCCAAATCTTCTGTCGCCATTGCACCACAAAGATGAGCAGCAACAAAGCAGCATGAACTCAAACATTCATGAAAGAGAACCACAATTGGGCCATCATCATGATGAGCTGATGGATTCCACCTGGACCGACGATGAAGTGCTTGCTCTTTTGAGGATCAGATCTGGCCTCCACACTTGCTTCCCTGAACTCACTTGGGAACATGTCTCGAGGTAACTATCTATAACCCGCCTTTATAACTGTGCTCTCTTACTTCCCCAGTACTTCTTTTCTGTTACCAATTAATTAACTCTACTGAACATCTGGGCTCCCTTTCAATGCATCATCCTCCTGATCACTACTCTGCTGAAAAATTCGTTTGCCATAAATCAATGAGAGGTAGCTACACTTTAACTCGTGTTTACCTTCATGTGGTAGACAGAGGCACACGTGTAATTCACCACAGTGAGCTCATCCACTGACACACACACTACCAGAGAAAAAGAGCGTCGAGGCTGCAGGCCATATATCGAGGGAAGGCCGCGAATTATCATTTATTTTTAATTAAAAAGAAACAACTCTGTGTATGTAGTATATCATGAGTTCTGCTATGTATATAACTGTACATATGGCACTTTTAAACAGAGCTCTCGAACGAATGCTTCAATGGTTCTAATCGGATTTAATACGTAATGGTGGGCTGCAGGAAGCTTGCAGAGCTTGGATTTAAAAGGAGTGCGGAGAAGTGCAGGGAGAAGTTCGAAGAAGAAGCTTGTTACTTCAACAACATCCATTACACCAAGAACAACGGTTGCCGCTTTATCAGTGAGCTCGAGCCGCTTTATCAAATCCCTGCGGTCGACGTTGAGCTTGGGTCTCAAGAGAGTAAGCAGCCGCCGCCGCAAAAGCCGACTGAGGAACAACACAGGAGGATTGATCACGCATTAGAAGATGCCTCAGGAAATGACGCCTCATTGACTCAACAATGCGAGGAAACTGTGAAAATGATGGGAACATCAAAGATCAGGAAGCGAAAGAGGCACCATAAGTTCGAGAATTTGAAGGGTTTTTGTGAGAACATTCTGAACGAAATGATGGCCAAGCAGGAACAGATGCACAATAAGCTGCTGGAGGACATGTTTGAAAGAGACCGAGAGATATTCGCTCGAGATGAAGCTTGGAAGAAACGGGAGGTAGATAGGATGAACTGGGAGCTGGACATAATGGCGAAAGAGCAGGCTGTTGCGGGCCAAAGGCAAGCCGCCATTATTGATTTGCTGAAGAAAATTTCAGACCAGAGCCATCGTGCCAAAACGGTGGACGATCCCAATCCAAATTCTCTGGCTACTTCTTCCTGTCGAACTCGCAGAACCCTAACCCATGTTGTAATTATACTGGGGAGAACAGTCCCGAACCGCCGCCACCCGTGGTTCTTAATTATACATGCGAAGGGGTATCAGATCAAAACCCTGATAGTGCAGCCAAAGTTCCCAATCCCTCTTCAAATGACTGTGCTCCAGCACTCACCCGGAACCGTAATACCGTCCTTGCCCAGTCAAATGATTTGCCCGAAAAAACAGCTTCGACGCATAGAGGAGGGTCGGTTAATTGTGGGTGGAGGGAGAAAGAAGAGGTGGGAAGAAGATGGCCGAGAGAGGAAGTGGTGGCACTGATAAACCTGAGAAGCAGCGCGAACGAAGAGAGGGAGGGAGGGAGCAGCAGGACGCCTCTGTGGGAGAGGATATCGGAAGGGATGAGGGAAATGGGGTACAGGAGAAGCGCCAAGAGATGCAAAGAGAAGTGGGAGAACATAAACAAATACTTCAGGAAGACGAAGCATCTGAGTAAGAAAAGGTCGGTGGATTCTAGAACCTGTCCCTACTTCCATCAACTCACTTCTTTGTATTCTCAAGGAAATTCTTCATCCGTTTAATGATCATCTTCCATGAAACTGCCTCCTAGCATCTTCATCAATGGTGTATACGTTTCCTTTCTATCATTAATAGCCAAGTGTGTCACCACACACACCTCCGTCCGTATGGACATTTTTTTCCTTTAACCCCTCCACCGATATATATTACTTTTACGCTATGTTCAGTACGGGATTTTCGGAGAGAGGGGAGGGAAGTTCCCTCCCCTCCTTTTGTTTGGTTGGTGTAATTTTTTAAGAGGGGAGGAGAGTCCCTCCCTCCCCTCATTTGGTTAAGATATTTTTTAAAGAGGGGAGGGGTTCTTCTCCCCTCTCCTTCCCTTCTAGTCTTTCCTCCAAAAGTGAGGTTTTTTAGAGGGAAGGTGAGAGATAATATTTTAATTCCTCATATACCCTTTCGATTTGTTAACCTCTAATCAGTCGTAAACATTTCTACATAAAAGAGTTCTTTTGAGCATCTAACAAGAGGTTATTAAGATAATTGTCTCTAAAATTAGTGAGCATTTGTAAACCTTTTTTTTTCTCTTCTTCTAATTCTAAGAGGCCGTTGGTATTTTCTTTCATCTTCAAGGTCTTCTCTCTGATTGAAATCTATTACTTGTGACTTTTTATCTTGATATTCTATAAGTGTGTGACTGTGTCTTGTAAATCAAAATTGGTGAATTGTATTATATATATAGTTATATCTTAACAAAATAAAAAAGTGAGAAAATTCATTTAAATTTTATGAGGTTAAAATAGTTAAATTTTTATTAGAACAAAATAAGGTATTATTAAAATTGCTCCCTCCCCTCCCCTCCAATCTATCCAAACAGGAGATCATTAAAATCCCTCCCCTCCCTTCCCCCTCCCCTCCCCTCCCCTCCCCTTCCCTTGATTAAAATCCCTCCCTTCCCCTTTCCTCCGTCAAGTCAAACACAGCGTTAGAGAGGGAGCACCCACAACAATAGAGTGATTCTCTGTCCTGTTTATAAGACATTTTTAATATGTTTTATACAAATTAAGAAAAGCTTTAAATTTTATTAACTATCACTTAAAATTTAATAATTTTTTAATTTTATCCCTATTTAATTATATATTATATTTTATATAAACAAAGTCAACACAATAATAAATTAGAGGTAAAATTATACATCTATATAAAAAAAATTTCTCAATACCCTATAAATATGACTAAAAAATATCTTTTTTTTTAGTCTATAAATAAGATCAGAGGACTATATTACAGCCAACGTATGTTATGTCGTCGTGCGTGTACATTTTAGTTGCGAAGTTGATGGGCAAACGAGGTTATAGCTATAAATCTTGATATTTTATGTCCCAACCTATCATCAAATTATATAATTTTTTGTTACCCGGTCTCCCCCCCCCCCTTTGTGAAAGTTAGGTTGGAGGGCATTTTAATACGAGGGGTCACCCGACCCGTAAAAAATGAATTGGCAGGGGAGAAGGAAAAAGGAGGATGGGTACCAATTATTGGTTCAGTTGGTAAGGAGTTGGTTTATAACCCATAAGGTTATGAGTTCAAATCCCGCTACCGATGTGAGAATGTTATTGGTGGCCGATCTGTAAGTATCTCTGCAAGCACTCTTTGAACTTGAAAGCATGTCTTGATCTTAGTGAACCCCTGGGACCCAACTCACTTTAATTTTTATGTAAGAAAAAAAAAAAGGAGGATGGGGCGAAAACATTCTGTAAGACATTCCATGAATTAGATGGGTTGTGAAAGGAATATGCAGTCTTTGGAAACTAACAAGTAATAAATATGTCTACGTCCTGTGGTTCAGCGGCTGTGCTCTTTTTCTCGCCGTTCTTTTCGAAGTTCTCTTCACTTTGCAGCGTTTTAGATGGCAGATGGAATTGCAGCTCATTCACGTTAATTTAAAGCGCTGCATTTAAAAATTCATGTTCGTTAATTCCGCGTTTAGTAAACATAGATCCTCTTAGGATGCCCTCAGTGATTAAGACCGTGATTTCTTCAAAAAATATCCCAACACTTGTATTTGTACCAGAATTATTATTTGATAAGTTACCAAGCACACTTTGAAATTAGCAAAATACTATGAAATCTAATTTATTTAATTAACGATATATGTTTCTGGCAAAAAAAGAACATTTATGAAAATGTTCTTGATTTTTTAAAAATAAAAAAATCCTCCCCATAGTTGTGAGCCTCACCACCGGCCACCTGCCAATAACAATTGTCGGTTGGCTAGCAGAGCCCCTGCCGCTGGTAACATGGTACATATTAAAAAAAAAAAAATGTACCAGCAAATTAATTGAGGTGATAAGCGGTCTGATTTTGTAAGTGTAAGAAATAAAATATAAGTTTAAATTTGGAGAACTGTACCTGTTAGAAGCGTAGAAAACTCTTGGAGCTCTTTGTTTGGAAAGAAAAAACCCTTGATCAGATAAAAAAATATATTCATATCAAAATAATTTTTCTGTTCTAAAAAAAATCTTTATTTTACTGTTTCATTAAAAAAAAAAACATTAAAACAACTACCCATCCCGTTGATTGAACCAACCATACCCTTTAAATGCTCGGTTCCATTGCCGGAGGCTGTCTACAGGAGTATTAACCGGGATTCACTTTTTTTTTTTTTTAAAAAAATGATAAATGGTGAGTGGTGATAGTGCATTTACTTGGGTGAGAGAGCAGGCACGCAGCGACGAAGTGACAGCGCGAAGAGAAGGAGGGTCCCACTTTTGTCTGTTTTTAATTTTAAATAGCAGCAGGCCCCACATTCTGCTCTCGCTAAAATCCAGACCCCTGCCATACCCTGCGCCAACCAGCCAACCAGCGCCCCCCCAAAAAAAAAAAAATCCTAGCATGGAGCGAGTTCTGGGCTCTAGACCATTCGGATGATCAGATCCATGATCTACATTTAATTTTGAAAAAATGACATGAAAAAATAAAAAAATTATAATATTTCAATTCGAATACTTGGGTTAAAATTTTAGAAGAGAAAGTAGTGTCTAATCAAGTATTTTGCAAATATAGTCAAATTAGACCAGGCATTACTTTTTCTCTTAGGATTTTGACCTCTTAGATGCTTGAATTAAAATATTACAACTTTTAACTTCTTTTTATGTTATTTTTCCTTTAATTTTTTATTTTAAAAAAATCATATTTAAAATAATGATAGTTAAAAGATAAATTTTATTTTAGATTTTATACTCATTAAATTAATCATTTTAAAACATAAAAATTAAATCTGAATCATTCAAATTAGATCTGAATGGTTCAGATATGATGGTGAACTTAGGGCCTGATAAGTACTGAAACTAATTGTACATCATATCCCCCCACACGCACAAGCAAACACACTTATTCGTATTTATTTTTCTCAAAAACATCTAATATTATAAAACACGTAACACTTCAAAACTTTCTTATATATGAAGCGAAATATATTAAAAAAAGCAAATAGTTAATAATCATTATTCAAAGAACATCTTATTCTTCGTTAGATCAAAAAATAACAAGGGAAATGCTCTTATTATCAGCTAATATTAACAATTAATGATATAATGGATAGGAAATATCTATATGCAATAAAGAATCCGTTTCTAATCAAATCAATAAATTAAAGGACATTGTGGCAAAAAAAAAAAAAAACCAGTGAAATTCATCAGCATATCACAAGTTTATAACTCTTCACGTGCATGAGCAGGTCCCATCTTCTGAAGCCGAAGTCAACGATATGAGGCCTATCCATTGACTACATCAATCGTAACCCAGCCTAGCAATGACCTATGGGCCTTTTCAAAACCCAAACACCGATGCGCTGCGCCCTCATCATCGATGCCCACGATTATAGGATTTGTTAACGGTGTTTATTTCCCCCTGAGGGGGTATATCTATTTCTCTTGTCCTAGCAGACGTTTGAATGTTGCGTGTGATCAAATTCTCTACATGAGAATTTGTCTCTGAGTACATTATGTGACATTTTGTTATCTGCTCTTCAAATCTAAGGGCCCTTTATCTGCAGAAACTTTTTCTCTCGTTCAACTTTTTAGGCCTACATACGCATCTGAACCATATCCTTCACCGTCCCGCATCAAGATTAGCCGCAGCTTTCTCCCTGCGCTTCGCAATGATATATCTGTCTCCATATAAATTTTATTAACCCCAAGGCGGTAACAAAATTGCGTGATTCCTTCAGTGTTCAGATGTATTTTTGGCAAAGGATCGAGGCATGCGCCCTGGTAAGTTGTTCTGTTGTTTTCATTGCATGTGTCATTTGAGGGTCGATATTTACTCGTACAAGTGTTCGATGGTGATTTTGGACTTGTCAAAATATTGACTTCAGAATTCAGATGATATTGCCTCCTCTGTAAGGAACATGCCATCTATAATTGGGATTGATGTTCCAATTCATAACTAAATATTGGCCTCTTGACTCTTGTCATCAGAAAAAGAAAAACAGACAAGAGTAGTTGTCTATTGGTCTTGTAACTCTGGTCGTCGGAGCTCTCTAGTTACACGTGCACCGCGTTGTAGGATGATATTATTCCTTAAGGGTATGTTTGGCTCAATGAGAGGAAGGGGAGGGGAGGGATTTTAATGGAAGGAAGGGGAGGGGAGGGGAGTGGAAGGATTTTAATATTATCTTGTTTGGATTTATAAAAAAAGAGGGGAGGGGAGGGAAAAACATTTTAATATGGATAATTTTGCTCTTATTTTATTTAAGGTGTGGGCATAATGGTCACAACATGACAAAATATAGACATAATGGTTACAACATGACAAAATATGGGCATAATGGTCATAATATGACAAAATATTGCCCTTTCCCTCCAAATCCTCCCAATTTTGGAGGGGAGGTTAGGGAGGGGAGGGGAGGGGAAATTTTAAAAAATTTTCCCTCCCCTCCTAAAATTTGTGTGTTGCCAAACAAGGGAAAATGATTAAAATCCCTCCCCTTCCCTCCCCTCCCTCCCAAATCCCTCATACCAAACACACCCTAAGTGCTTTGCTTTCTGGCTAAACAAGGCTCTAAATTGGACATTTAATTTGGTCCTCGGGAAAGTATTATTGTGTTATGATTTTCAGTCCATGATAAGTGCTTTGCTTTCTGGCTAAACATGTACTTATTATTTCTTATATATATATTATATATATATATATATATATATTGTTTAGGATTTAGGATGCTCTATCCATGAAATGACAGCTTATAACCCTGTATTCAGAGCTCTTGTAAGTTCTTTATATTTTTCTCATCTTATTGACTTTGTTAAAATGACTTATTCTCCTTCATTTTTGTTTAACTTTATATCTCGTCTCTTGGCTTTGTTTTCCCCTCGCATATTCAATAAATTTTGAATAGTCGTACATATATAATCTGACCTCGATCATATTTTCTTTTTACCCACTGTTTTTCTAGACTAGTCTGCGATCTGCAGGGATTTACTTACATACACTGATGGTAGCAAACCTTTGGCAGAGACAGGCCTGGACAAAATGGGGAGGACGATTTCAAGCCAGTGAACGCCCCCGGTGGGGAAAAGGAAGAAAACCCTGAGACAACCCTAAAGTTCTAAAGATGGTGCCAGGCTTGAGATTGCTAGTGATGAGACGCCTGGCAATGAAGTGGAGTTATTGCAAGACGAATCAATCCATATGCACCTTCTTCTTGTTAGGCGACTATGGCCATATAATAAGAGATCTGCTGAAGACTCTTCAACTTCTGTGAGTACTCAATTTGAATGTCTCGCATATGTTAATGCTGTTAGTTACAGGGTTCCAGGAGATCTTCATATATTATTTATTCTGAGGTTGTTTCTGTTTCACATTATATGATGAACTGAGTTATGATGTCTACTTGTACTGTCTAATTTTGGGTCCAATATTTCAGGGATTGCACCGCCCTCCCCCATTATCCTTTCGTGTGCATTCATTGTGAAGAGTCAATAGCATAGCTGGTCCCAAACTTGCAGTCAGATAGTAGTAATATGTTCCTCAATGATAGGACTTGCGCGAACATACAAGTGGAAGCAAACTCGATTTCCAATCCACAGTGATGCTGAGCACAGTTGAAAATCCTTTGTTTGTTTATTTTTAAATGAGAGGCGGCACAGTTAAATTTCAAAGCAAGATTTGCACATACACATTGCAATAAATTGAATAAAATATTACCATGACTTTAACTCACGTCTTTGGTTGTAGAAGAAAGAAACCAGTGTTACTGTTTAACGTGTTTTGTTGACCTGCTTTTAGTTTGAGGACAAGTATAACATTTTTAAAGAAATATGAAATGAAGAAACAGGGGGGATGACCTATATATATCTCGGAAGGCCTAGGTACGGGAAGGCTGAAATTTGCGAGGCCATATAATCAAGAAGAGCAGCTAATATATAGCTTATGAAACATCTCTTTCCACAACTTACTGCAGGCTGCTTCAAACTTTAAAGTTTGTTGTACCATTAACAATCATAGCCTGCCGTTTCTTTCAGTCCAGCAGAGGCCAACTGTCTTTGTTTCCCTTCAACACATCTAACCGTCATATTGCTAGTTTGCTACTTCAATATGGCGTTGGTCCAATAATATACGGAGGCCTGGTCGCACATGGAACGAATTGCGGGTACTCTAAGCTCACTTAATCTACATTGTCTGTATCTAATTTGAACGATATAAATTTAAAACATTTAATTAATTATTTTTAAATAAAAAATTATTTTTTAAAAGAATGATAGTTAATAGATTATCCCTATTTTAGATTTTATATATTAAATAATTATTTTAAATAAAGAAATCAAATCTAAACCATCTAAATAAGATATAAATAATTCAGATATGATGAGTTTAGGATGCTCATCAAAATGACAAGCACCGAAACTAATCCCGTCTCATATTCCCTCCATATCTTTTCTACATTTATTGTTATGAAACTATGTTTAGGGGTTGTTTGAATGGCATGAGAAGTGCTTTTGAAAAATATATTTTCATAAGTCGAGATAAACTCATTTACATATTTATTTCGTATATCGTAAAATCACTTCTGAAACTATGTACTGGTTTTCATCCAAATATCCTCTTAATTTGACAATGCTAATGGACAAGGGCACACTGGTATTGAGATCATGAACGCAGCCTTAGGATGCAGAATGGTTGAGGGCGGACGCAGAACAGCAGCTAGCGCTCCCATCAATGATGGAAATGCTTCTTGAAATATCCTAATGGCTCCAATCCGACTCCGACGGGAGGGTTACCGTACGCGTGTGATGAGGTGATGATGCTCTACCATACTAGATGAGCATTAAATTTGAGCCATTTACATTAGAATCCAACGATTCAAATTAAATATAAATTTATTTTTATATTTTTTTAAAAAATATTAATTGAAGATGTTAAATATAAATTATTAAAACTGTAATTAAATGTGGCGGATGTTATGATAAGAAGAGTAGGCGACGATCAAATTGCATTGTATTCCCTTGTACCGTCTGAAGATTCCCATCCTTTAAATAATCCGGTCCCATGCTCTGCATGTGTTCACGTGTCCTGCCATCCCAAATGCCGTTGATTACACCATCGCACCATCTCTACTGGATTCATTCTCCTGCCCCTTTTCACACTCGCTCATTTTTCTTCCTTTTCCTTTCCAATGAATCATTTTCTGCTTCCCTCCCCCACACTCACACCCACGCGCGTCTACTTCAACCCCATTCCTCATGGTAGCCAACTGTGTTGATGTGTTGTCCTGAGTGGATAAGACAAGCACCGTTGTTATTATCTCTTGGGGGCAGTGGACTCACTTGCTCCTAAAAGGGTGCGGTGGGCTCTTTTCTCTGCTACAAGCAAGGACAAATCCTTGATAAATGTGTATGTTTGTGTGTGTACATGTGAGAGTGTGCGTGTGTGTGTGAGGAGGGAAGAGAGAGAGAGAGAGGCCTCGATTGGTAATGTTGCTGGCAGCGTTTAGCCGATTTAGACTTTTAGAGTAAGAACAGGGAGGTGGAGGAGTAGAGAAGGGAGGTCAGGTCAGGCGCACAGAGACTGATAGCTAGAAAGAAACATGTTCGATGGAGTGCCAGAGCAGCTCCACCAATTCATAGCCCCAAGAAACTCACTCCCTCTTCACCTCCCCTTCCCTCCTTTCGATGCTTATAACCCTTCTTCGCAGCATCACTTGCCCCTCTCACCACCAAATCTTCTGTCCCCATTGCACCGCAAAGGTGAACAACACGATGAGCAGCAACAAAGCAGCATGAACTCAAACATTCATGAAGGAGAACCACAATTGGGCGATCAAGACCTGGTTCTTTCCACCTGGCCTGACGACGAAGTGCTTGCTCTCTTGAGGATCAGATCTGGCCTCGACGCTTGCTTCCCTGAACTCACCTGGGAACATGTTTCAAGGTAACTCTCCGGTCTCTTATACTTACTTGCTACTTCTCGGTCGCCAATTAATTAACTCTACTCAGCATCTGGGCTGGCTTTCAATTCATTATCCAGCTACCTGATCGATCCCTAGTGGAAAATCAATGAGAGGTGGCTAGACTTCGACTTTTTTTTACCTTCATATGATAGACACAGGCACACGTGTAATTCACCACAAAGTGCTCTTACACTGACACACACGCTCCCACAGAAAAAGAGGGCCAAGATTGTAGGCGATATATCGTGGGAAGGCCACAAATTATCTTCTTGTTGTTGTTGTTGCTGCTTTTTTTTTTTTTGGAGTGAAAAAGAAACCTTTCTGTGCATGTGCGTGCGGGTGTAGCACGAGTTTTGGTGTATAACCTTCCGTGGCACAAATAAGCAGAACTATAGAACGAATGCTTGAATGGTTATTATCGGGTTAAATAGGTAATGGTGGGCTGCAGGAAGCTTGCAGAACTTGGATTTAAAAGGAGTGCGGAGAAGTGCAAGGAGAAGTTCGAAGAGGAGGAAGCTAGTTGCTTCAACAACATCCATTACACCAAGAACAACGGTTGCCGCTTTATCAGTGAGCTCGAGCCGCTTTATCAAATCCCTGCGGTCGACGTTGAGCTTGGGTCTCAAGAGAGTAAGCAGCCGCCGCCGCAAAAGCCGACTGAGGAACAACACAGGAGGATTGATCACGCATTAGAAGATGCCTCAGGAAATGACGCCTCATTGACTCAACAATGCGAGGAAACTGTGAAAATGATGGGAACATCAAAGCGCAGGAAGAGAAAGAGGCACGATAAGTTTGAGAATTTGAAGGGTTTTTGTGAGAACATGGTGAACGAAATGATGGCCAAGCAGGAACAGATGCACAATAAGCTGCTGGAGGACATGTTTGAAAGAGACCGAGAGATACTCGCTCGAGATGAAGCTTGGAAGAAACGGGAGGTAGATAGGATGAACTGGGAGCTCGACATAATGGCGAAAGAGCAGGCTGTTGCGGGCCAAAGGCAAGCCGCCATTATTGATTTGCTGAAGAAAATTTCAGACCAGAGCCATCGTGCCAAAACGGTGGACGATCCCAATCCAAATTCTCTGGCGGCTACTTCCCTGTCGAGCTCGCAGAACCCTAGCCCATGTTGTAATTATACTGGGGAGAACAGTCCCGAGCCGCCGCCACCCGTGGTTCTTAATTATACATGCGAAGGGGCATCAGATCAAAACCCTGATAGTGCAGCCAAAGTTCCTAATCCCTCTTCAAATGACTCTGCTCCAGCACTCACCCGGAACCCTAACACCGTCCTTGCCCAGACAAATGAATTGCCCGAAAAAACAGCTTCGACGCATAGAGGCGGGTGGGATAATTGTGGGTGGAGGGAGAAAGAAGAGGTGGGAAGAAGATGGCCGAGAGAGGAAGTGATGGCACTGATAAACCTGAGAAGCAGCGCGAACGAAGAGAGGGAGGGAGGGAGCAGCAGGACGCCTCTGTGGGAGAGGATATCGGAAGGGATGAGGGAAATGGGGTACAGGAGAAGCGCCAAGAGATGCAAAGAGAAGTGGGAGAACATAAACAAATACTTCAGGAAGACGAAGCATCTGAGTAAGAAAAGGTCGGTGGATTCTAGAACCTGTCCCTACTTCCATCAACTCGCTTCTTTGTATTCTCAAGGAAATGCTTCAACGGCTTAATGATCATCTTCTCTCAGAAATGCCTCCTCATTAGCATCTCCATCACTCATGTATACTTTTTTTCCTTCAATCATTAATAACTAGGTATATTTTTTTTACTTTAACGCCTCCAACAATATTCTTGTTCTCTACTGCTTTATTAATTAATTTGCAGTCATTTTTAATTGATTAGCCTCACAGGGCCAGCTCTATTATTCTTTCTTTTCTACAATCGTGTGGTTTTGTAATATAGTATTATAATTAGTCTACATGCATATTTTATTTCAGAAAATATAATTCAATTATATATTATAACTACCACATACACGCGCGCGCAAGTTATGCTTATGTCATGTACTTTTTAGTTGAGAAGTCTTTCTTTGTTTTTCTTTGGGCAAAATACTTGAGAAGTCGACAAGTAACGAAGTCACAGAAATGTGGAAAGTTTTATGGGACGGCTATGGAATTAGGCTCAAAGTGGGGGGGAAAAAAAAGGGCTATCAAATTAGACTCCATAATTTCTCGTTACATCATGGGCGTGGCTCTTTAATTCCTTTTGCAAGCATACTGGTTGTGTTTTATATGAGCGTTAACCCGAACCGTAAAACCGAAGTGGGGCGCGAAAAGGAAAAAGGAGGATGTGGCGGAAACATTCCTTAGGCAGTCCGTGCTTTAGTGGGAGCCAATTAATTGGCTAGCTAGTGAAAGGAATATGGAGAGCACTTTGCGCTGCCTTACAGTCTTTCGAAGCCAATGAAGTTCAGCTTTTATGTCTGATAATAAATATGTCTACGGGTTCTTTTTTTTGTTTTTTGTTTTTGCTTCTTTTGAAAAATCTCTTCACTTTGCAGCGTTTAAAAATTATGTGTTATCAGATGAACTTATCGCTCATTCCCGTACGTTAATTAAGGTTCGGCGTTTTAAAAGTAATGTTGATCAGTTACGCATTTAGTTCTTTTTTTTTTGGGGGGGGACATGTGAAGTGATTCTAGAATGAACTGATTATCTTGATGATACGAGACTCATAGATTTTCTATTTTTCTTAATCCTGTTCGGGCCCGGCAAGAAAACGGATGCGTGCATGCTAACTGATATCTTTCTTCCTTCTTCTTTACTTCCAAGACTTCTGTATTGTACGTACTGTTAAATTTGTAAAAATTAGGTGAACTGCATATATATATTACTCGTGATTCAAACTTTGAAGGATTAAAAGCAACCTGTGCTAGAGTTTATGGATAGCATGATTTGTTATGAAATTTATATTTTATGTAAGTTAATGAATATTTGTTAAGAAATTATCATTACATTAAAAAAAATCAGGATATATATTTTGCTGTGTAACAGTTATATATACATTTCACTGTGTGTGTAGAGGGCAGAATGCACGTCAATACAATCGCTGTACGTAGAGGGGTAGACTGTCTGGGTGGGAGGAGAAGGAGCTAAGGAGACGACATCCGCGGCTTCTTTCCTCTCCTTTTGGTTTTTTTTTTTTTTTTGGCAAAGGACGACAAATAGTGCATTTAGTTAGACATGATATGAAGGGAGAGAGGAGGCATGTAGCGAGCAAGGGACAACGCAGATGGAAGGATGGAGGGTCCCGCTTTTGTCTGCTCTGCTGAATTATATAACCGGAGAATCACTCCTTTAGGCCCCACGCTCTGCTCTCGCCAGTCGCCAGTCGCCACCCTCCACATCACCCCACTCTCTATCTCTCACGTTTACATGCACCTCAGGGTTATGTGTATAGTTTTGATCCAAAAAAAAAAAAAAAGAGATTTTATATATAGTTCAGAAATTTAATCGTTTTGAAATATATATACTATATAAGAATTCATTTGATTTTTATTTTAATCTTAAATATAAGACTTTAATTTATTTTGTCTCTCATATATTTTTTTAAAACTTGTCTTTGTAATAATAGTAGTTTTAGCTAATACATTTGATTGGTAAGGATGTTTTAAGAAAAAAATACTTATTTATTACAAATAACTAATTGAACTAGTTTTTTTTAATCTATTTTAATTAGTCTATTAGTTTTTATATTAAGGGTTGTGGTTAATACAGTTCCCACCCAAACTCACACTTAATTGTTGTATTATTATTAGGGAAAAACTTAGATCAATATCATGTGTCTTTTTTGATTTAATATAAATTTATAATTAAACATGATTAAATGTTAATATTTTAAAAATAGAAAATACAGTCATCTTTTATTGAAAAACCTGATATGATAAATATAAGTCTTACTATTATTATCATGGGCAGTTTTGAAATGAGTTCATTGATGAGATCTTCTTTGTTTCTCTCAAAATATCTTATACTCCCTGCAATTTTAATTATGAGAGCCACTTAAGGAGTCGATTTTAGTTCTAAATACAAGTTAATAACCATTTTGATTAATTATATGTTAATTATTCAGGGTTAATATAATTCAGGGTTAATATAATTTGTTGTCTATTAAGTTTGCCTTCATTTTAGTTTTGATATATCAAGTTTTAAATTATAGATTTTAGTCTCTAAAATTTCTTGTTATTTAAAATATTATTCCACACAAATTCAATAAAAATCTGAACGATTTTACCCATTGAGGAACTAAAACTAAAATAAAAACAAACTTAAGAGAAAAAAAAATTATATTGATCTAGTTATTTGATTCTTATACTATTTAGGATGAGATGGAGGAGCATTTTTTATATACAAACACTGAAAAAATCTGCGTTACAACGAAATAGGAGGAATATGTAAAAAATGAATAGTAAGTAATAATGAATATTTATAGGGAAAATCGCAAAAAAAAAACCTTTAAAATTGAAAATTTTCATGCAAAAACCCATTCATAAAATTACTGTAATTTGCTTATCAATTGTTATTAAGACTGATACTAATATTATAATGGGTCCTTATTTATATTTTTTTATTTTTAAAGTCTTTTTTTATGCTATTTTCTCATATTTATACGCAATAAAAAATATACGCTTTCAACCCAGTCATTGCAGGACATTGTGGCAAAGGGAAAAAAGCGAAAAAGGAAACTCATCAGTGTGTCAGAACTCAGAAGTTTGTAACCACTGCACGTGCATGCGCTGGTCCCATCACCTCAGACTTCGGAAGATGAAGTCAACGATATGAGGCCCGTCCATTGACGACATCAATGCTGGCCCATCCTCGCAATGACATATGGGCCTTTTTCAAGATCCAAACGCCGTGGTCCCCATGATCTATGCGCAGAGTAAAATCTCGCCCCGCAAAAAAGCCGTAATGCGAGCAGGAATGCGTTTATTTGAATCAACGAAGGGTTGCAATTTGTTCGCTCAGATTAGATCCTTGCTTCGTTATTCCTGAGAAGTAAAGCTGATATACATTCCTCGTCAGTGCAGTAATGTTGCCGATGCCTTACCCGAATATCTGAGACTTCGCTCTTTGAGGCTTACCCTGATTTTCTAAGGATGACGGAATTTGGGAGCTGATCCCCAGCGGACTTATTGTTTAATTGGGCTTTAGCCCTCTTCTGTATCAAAAACAAAAAAAGAAGGAACGAGGTAGAGATGGGTGAAGTTATAGTCCTGGGGGTGCAAAAAACGTGGGGTGTTTTAGGGGGAAGATCGCTGTTGGAGTTTGGTGCGAGAGGTGATAGAGTTGGGTGATGATTGAAGAATGCCTGTTGGATTTGGGCGCCTCGGTATTTATTAATTTGCCAACGCTCTGTTTGGAACAAGTTTACTGCAGTCGCGTCAGCCACACTCCGCATCCTCTTCCAGTTATTCACAAAACCATAGACGTCTTATCATTTAGCTCCACTGTCTTTCTTCAGCCATGATTTAACTGGTAGTGTTGGAAGCAGTGGATAATCACTTAGATCTATTTAATTTGTTACCACATTTTTTCAAATCTCTGTGGGTGAGTGTGTGTTTGTTTTTATGCCAGCTCGTCAACAGGCAGATACATGCCTCTCCGCTGAGCTGAGAATATTGGAAACGCATTTTTCTTCCATTCATGCGTCCCTGTCCCTCCACTGTGAATCATCACTTCATATCAGAGACCCACGTTCTAGTTTGCGGGGCCACCCCCACTTCCCAACAAACCCCCCCCCCCTCTTCACAAAAAAGAAGAAGAAAAACAACCAAAAAAATGGAAAACGCATCTAATGTCCTTGAAAGTATCAGTCTTCGCCCTAATCACCTATAAAATTTTTCATTCATGCCCCCATAAATAATTCCATTTGTTCTATTTAGGTTTTCTCAATGCCGTAGTACAGGTCAGTGCTCATTGTATGGCCTTCAATATAAATATTACTACCATTGAGATGAATTTATTTTTCACGTTATGCTTTTGTGTTGTTTATTTATTATTCGATTTTAATAACTTACGTTATCACATCCATTTAAAATAATATTTATGTTGTCGCCCCACAGACTAGATATTTTGGGTCCAGCCATGTTTCTCGGAATAAACGGTACTTAAATGTTTGTCTGCTTAAGTTACTTGATAAAGCGTCTTTTTCACTTGGTTTGACAAAGCAACAGAGTGCTGCGAAAGAGTTCATACGGTCTCGCTTCTAAAATGCGGAGAGGGATCCTTTTTGAAGAGGGGAAAGTACAATAAAAATGGATTTTCTTTATTCGAGTGGAGCCGTCGGTCTCAAAGAGTTTGTAATGTGTAAAGTGAGGTTAAAGGTGGGATTCTGACGTTGCTGCCGGGATCCATATATGAGCCTGCGAGGACTCCATGATTGGAAAATGTAAAAAAAAAAAAAAAAAGGCCACTGCTATGAAATTAATATGGAAAAGCTGAAAAATGCCCTCATCAAATTGCTTTGCTTACGTGAGTGAGATGGACAATACAGTGTGTTCACTAAAATCATTCATCAAACAAGTTTGTTTTTCCTTCCATGGCTGTATTAGGCCTAAAAGTACTTAGCGAGTGAAAAGAAGGGAATTACAATAAATTTTTTTTTAAAATAATTATAAAACAAGTTTCAGAAGTTGTTATTTTTTATTTTGAAACCTGTTATCATAAGCTATCCAAGTTGTTATTGGGATTTCTTAATAATTATTTTACTTCTTTACAACTTGATTGTAATTCGCTGAGGAAAAAAGAGGAGAAGGGGGGAAGAGAGTTGGGAAAAAAGCAATCCATCACGAGAGTCCAGATTTGTGAATCACTTCAAAGTTCACACAGATGAAGCCTCCGGCTTAGATGAATGTGCGCGTGAGGACGTCAAGATCGGAGTGGGGGGGCTTGAAAAGGGGAGGTAATAATGAGATGGAATTGAACAACCACAACCGCGTTTCCCCTTTCGCCTTTCAACGCAGCGATGCCCCTCCACTCTTTTATCGGGCAATAATCAATTAATCGCGGAAATATATTTTATATGTACTTGAGAATCCCCCTGGAGCATTGAACCACCGACTCAATGCCAAAAAATCGGTTGTGTCCCACCACGCTTTTCATTGCCCCCCCCGCCTCCCTTATTAGATAGCGCAATCGATTCTCGTTTATTTATTCCTATTTTTAACTCTCCGTCTCTTCTATTCTCTTGTTATCATATTAGTCCTGGTCTCCTCTAACAATTTCTTAACCACGCTTTGACCATCACAGGGTTTTCAAAGATAAGCCAGGCAATCACTCTATTATTCTCTCCCTTTTTTAAATACCAATATGAGCACAAACTCATCAAGTCACGTCCCCAGGCCTGATTTGCCTCGCATGACCAAAGAGAGAGCCACATTTTAAAGGAGCAGTCAGTGACAGTCGACTTTTGCCAAAATTTCACGACAATTGAGCTGCAGATATAATTTAACTCACTGTGGATTTCGTATTTTTGACTAGAAGTAAGAGAGTATTTAAGCTCTAAATATGAATTCCGGTTTGTAATTCGGATTCTTATTGACAGCCGTTTAAATCCATACTGACAACTCATGTTTTTTCACTAGTTTTGTTCCGGAGTTAACGAGGGGGGCGGGAGGGGACGAGTAAAATCAAAGTAAGAAAGAAAAAAGAAGGAAAAGGGAAAAAAAAAAAAAAAAACCCAGAGAATACGACAGCGACTGAACTAATGTGAATTGACCAAAGCAAGCTTAATAAAATAAATCAAGCATGGCAATGAGAAGTTGCTTGGTTTCAAAACTTGTGCGCGAGACGGCGAGCGTCTGGCGCGGGTTATGTGTTGTGAGCCTCACTGCTCACACACGGACGCTCTCTCACCCCCACTAATGCATCGCTTGCTTTAATAAACTGCAATCTAAATCTCCCCCCTTCCATTTGTCGTCTTCTTCTTACTCTGCACGGGAATGGCGAGAGAGCTTCTGCAACTTTATCTGCTGCTGCTCCTCCTTCCTTCTCCACAACGGAGTCCTTTTGTTCTTCCTCTGCTCATGTCCAAGTCTGCTTTCTCACATCCGTCTTTCCCCGCCGCATTTTAAATTCCTCCGATCTGTCTAAATCCTCATACCAAGGTGCTTTTCCCTCACTTTTGCGCTATCTATGTATGTCCTTTTCCTTTTCTCTCTGCTTTCTTCGATGTTTCATTTCACTCCATTTTCTGTGCCTGCACTTTTCAAAGTTGCAGCTCGTTTTTTCTGCTTCGAATTTACTCATTCCATGCGTGTTTGACTTTGCGACAACTTGATTCTTTCCTTATTACCGCACCTTTTGCGCGTTTTGGCGGCATGAGGTTGTTTCCAGAAAATGTAGCGAAGGAAACGAATTATGCTTCTCGATCTTAGTCATCCAATATTCCTCTAACTGGTAGCTCCTCGTTCCATGGCGTCCCGCCCATTCTGGTTGTACGGTGGAACGGTGTTCTACCGACATCCTCCACAGTAACTGTTTATTTCCTCTTGGGAGTGCGCTGTCCCCTTTTTTACAAGCAAAATGATGCATTAAAATTATTCTGTACTTTGTGAAATTGACAATGATTAAACTCGATTCTTCAGCTTTTGTAAACGAATAAGTAGGATCGAATGGCGCATAATCTTATTTTGTTGGATACTTGATTGTTAAAAGATTGTTTAGACTAGCTTCATGATTACACAACAGGTCGTTTCTGCGTTTTCTTTTTCCAATTCAAATATTATTTTTGTTCACAGAGGCCTATTGCGAATTTCTTTATCGTGAATAATTACAACGACATCGCCTATCACTTTTATTCTTCTATCTTGAGTATGGAGAAAAATGTTGAAGATTTACATATGTGCATTTCCAGTTGTGTGGAAATATTGCATAAGGTTTAGGCCTGCTTCTTTGATGCCTAGCACTTATGACTTACCTTTTGTTTGGGAACAAGTTGAGGGAAGAAAGAAAACTGTGGATGAGAAACTTGGAGGAATAAAACTGACGAAAACAAAATTTAATTCTTATGTCTCTTCTTTGGCTGTCGTATGTATGAAGGGGAAAGGAATGGATGAGAACTGGCGAAATAACTAACTCGAGTGGGATTAAAAATTTAGTGACCTTATACTTCAACAAGGATGTTCATATAATTTGAAGTACTGCAAGATGTTTTGCTATTGCTTCAATTTCACTCCATTATTCCAGATTCATTCCAGGATAATTTAAACTATTTTTTTCTGACATTATTTTTTCTCAATTCCCTTGTTTGAATCTCCCAAAATCTTTTCGTCCATTTTCACCCTTTACGAATGTTGGCTTCATTCTTTCCCGCACATCACCGAATTCCATTAAGTCTCTTAGTAACCCTGTTTTCTTTTGTTTAATTTTTTCCCCCTTTACTTTCAAGTACAATTTAATAATTATCCCCTTTTCGCCACCGTTCCCATGTTTTTTGTTTGCTCTAACATTCTGGATTTGGACTTTACACAGTGGAGGTAAATTTTATTATTAATCACATGGAGCAGTATGAAATACTGGAGCAAATTGGAAAAGGTGCTTTCGGCTCTGCTCTTCTTGTGCGGCATAAGCATGAGAAAAAAAAGTGAGCATGGAATAAAACTTCAATGCTTTCTTTCTTTCACACACTTAATGATGACTATTCAACGATAAAATTTGTAGCTGGATCTGTGAAATGCTTTTTTAACATTGTCTTTGAACCATATAGATATGTGCTGAAGAAAATTCGCCTTGCTCGCCAAACTGAGCGGTCTCGTAGATCTGCACACCAGGAGGTTAGTGCTTGATAGTGTATCAACAAGTGATCTAACTGAACATTTCCATGTCATTTTCTGTTTGATTTGTCCTTGCGATCTTTGCTTGTTTTGTGATGCTAGGTTGTGGTGTGTTTTGCATAAGGTCTAGACTCTAGATGAATATCATTTGGTAGCAGGCCTAAAGAGCAGTTGCACCTTCTAGCAATTTCTGTTAATTTGGATTTGCTGACAGTTCTTTTTGTCCTGTATAGATGGAGCTAATCTCTAAATTAAGAAATCCATTTATCGTCGAATATAAAGACTCCTGGGTAGAAAAGGTAATACTTTGATCTCCATTGTTAATTTGTAGAACAGCTTACCCTAGGAAGCTTGTATTGGAAAAGATGGATTATATCATGATAATATTGTTTAGGAAGGTTAACTCTTGGCCTTATTTGACGCTACCCCTGAGTATAGTATTGTTCGTTTGTTGTTATCACTTGCCGTAATGTTGACCCCACAACCAAAGTTCTTGCCTATGCCATTATAAATGGTTTAGTCATTTTCTTCTATTATGACACTTTTGCTTCCGATTGCCGATTACATAAAACTAATTGTAATTGCTTTATGTTTGCCAATATTGCGCCTTCCTCTTAGGGGTGCTATGTGTGCATTATTATAGGTTATTGTGAGGGCGGAGATATGTAAGTTTCTTTCTCAAATGCCTTTAGTTTACATGACTTGCATCTGTCATAAATTGTAGCATTATCTTTTAATAAATGCATTATTGATTTAAAACAGGGCAGAAGCTATAAAAAAGGCTAATGGTGATTTTTTCCCTGAGGAGGTATGTCTATTTCTTTTGTCCTTGCAGATATTAGAATGTGGTGATATGTTATCAAATTCTCTGCATGAGAACTTGTCTTTGAGTAAACATTAGGTGACGTATTGTTATTTGCACTTAAAATCTAACGGTTCTTTATCTGCAGAAACTTTGCAAGTGGCTCGTTCAACTTCTTATGGCCCTTGACTACTTGCACCTGAACCATATTCTTCATCGTGATGTCAAGGTTAGCAGCAGGTTTCTCTTTGCACTTAACAATGGTATTTCTGTTTCCATACAAATTTTCTTAGCCCTATGCTGGACTGCTAGTAAGAAAGTCTTATGATTCTTTCAGTGTTCAAATATATTTTTGACAAAAGATCAAGACATACGCCTTGGTAAGTTATTCTGTTGTTTTAAATAAATATGTCATCTGAGGGTTGAGAATATTTACTTACAAGTGGACGATGGTGAAACAGGTGATTTTGGACTTGCCAAAATATTGACTTCAGATGATCTTGCTTCCTCTGTAAGAAACATGCGATATATAATTTGGATTGATGCTGCAATTTATAACTAAATATTGGCCTGTTGTCATCATAAAAAGAAAACAAATGAGAGTAGTTCTCTATTGGTCTTGTAACTTAGGTTGTCGGAACTCCTAGTTACATGTGCCCTGAGCTCTTGGCTGATATTCCTTATGGTTCTAAATCAGATATTTGGTCCCTGGGTAAGTATTCTTGTGTTATTATTTACAGTCCATGTGCTTTGTTATCTGTCTAAAACATGTATTTATTATTTCTTATATTTGTTGTCTAGGATGCTGTATATATGAAATGGCAGCTCATAAGCCTGCATTTAAAGCATTTGTAAGTTTCTTATATATTTTAAAGTTTAGAATAGCAAATGATTCTGAGAGAATAGTTGAAGGGCAAAAATGCCTTTTAACCCTTTAGGGAAACTCATCAACTATTTAGCTTCTCTTGATTAATTGTTTACATGCATTTAGTTGCTTGCTTTATTATCTCTAAAAGAGTCTTAAAAGTTCCTGCATTCATTCTTCCTCCTGTCTTTTCTGCCAATTTTACTTTATGGAGGTTCCAAAATATCTTTCAATTTCATTGGGCAGGATATACAGGCACTAATCAACAAGATTAACAGGTCTATAGTGGCTCCACTGCCAACAAAGTATTCTGGTGCATTGTACGTCTTTGTCTTTTCATCATCTAGTTATTTTGTCTGCCCTATCTGTTGCAAATCGCTTCTATATGTTTTACATTATTGAAACTAAAATTTCCAAAATTTTAGTGCCAAAGGCGTGCATTAGCATGTTAAACATCATTAAGAGTGGGTTTCCTTGTAAAATTACTGTGAATCATGATTAGTTGGTTCTAATCCTATTTGTTTTCTCTTTTTGCAGTCGGAGTCTTGTTAAAAGCATGCTGCGGAAAAATCCTGAGCTTAGACCTAGTGTATGTGTTACTCTTTTCACTGCTCTATATTGCACCAGAGCTTGTTGGCTTGGTGATTGATCCGTTGTAGACATGAAGTATAATTTTTTGTGCTATTCACAACAATGCAATTCAAGCATACTTCCCACCTCAAGATTTAATCTGACACCAGAAGGCCTATGCTCATGATATTTTTTTTTTTAACAATTTCCTTACTACCTTTTGAGTCCTTTCAATACTAGGATAAAAATGGCTATGCTTGCCATGCAAAAGCGAGCTTCCTGATCTCTTTCCAGCATTTTGTTGGCTTTGTGTTCACGAGAGGATTTCCTTTTTGTTCATCTTGCATGGAGGAGATAATTTGAGTTGACGATACATTACAGATGATCGAGTTGTGATTCTTCTAGATGATTGTAAGCACTGGGGAATTTGGTTGGCTTAGCTGAGATGGATAATCACTTTCTTTGGTATATTTGCATATGATCTTTAAAATTGGTGCTGGCTTCAGCAGGCTAACTCAATTTCTTCCTTCTCTACATCACTTACCTCAAGCTGCTCTACATTGTGCTGTGCCTGTTGGCCCTACATAAATTTGACAATTTGATCATACTGACTGCAATATATAATTTCCAGTGCACCCTGTCACACCCCGCATGACACTTGTGATTCTTATTGCTCTTGTGCAGTCCGATTCTTTTTGGTTGAATGACACTGTTGAGCTGTTAAATCCTGTGCCTCTTGACATTCTTGTTTTTGTTTGAATTCTGCTGCTGAATTATTCAAAATTAGTTACGGGCAGATATGGTGCCCGTTTGCTTTCCCACACACATCTAACAGCTGATCTGTCACAATGTACCATATTCTCATCTGAAGTGAACTTCTGGTGGCAGGCTGCGGAGCTGCTTGGACACCGGCATCTTCAACCTTACATTCACAGGATCCATTTGAAGCTTAATAGCCCCAGGCGAAGTACACTACCAGTTCACTGGTCAGAATCCAACTACATGAAGAAAACTAGGTTTCTGGAGTCAGAAGATGATCCTGTTTCAATATACAGAGATAAGCGACATTCTTTTAGTAATGATCTGACTCTTAATCCTAGCATATCTGGAGCTGAGCAAGATTCTGCTTGCTCTACCCTAGAAATCGAGTGTACTCCAGATCATTTGAATCAAGGGTTGGCAGAGCTATGTGTTGGAGATAGCCTTGAGCTGAAGGCAGTCTGTAAACCTGTTGTTTCAAGGACATCTTTCACCAAGGCTCCAAGACATACCTCCGTAAAGGCTTCTGCCACCTCTAAGAAACCAGTGGAGCCCACAAAAAAGCGTGTGTCGGTAAGACATACTGAAAGTTAACCATTGTGTTCTCTTTTGCTTTTTCATTCTTCGTCCTACCTTTTACCCCCTAATTTAGTGGAAGCAGTATAGTTGTTTGGCTTCTAAAGTACCTTATTGTTGCAGCTTCCTACTCCACGCAAAGCCAGACAACCAATCCATACAACTCGCAGAGTATCATTTCCATTACATACGAGAAGTTCTGATCAACACTCTCATCATGGGCCTGGTATTGGTTTACTTAGCCATATAAAGTCGCCAGACATTTCAGTAAACTCTCCTAGAATTGATAAGATAGCTGAATTCCCACTAGCATCATACGAGGATCCACTTTTTCCCATCTTTAGAACCCCACCCTCAGCCCAGGGTTCCTCAGGCTCTGCACCTTGTGGTGATCGTTCAATCATGAAAGATAGATGCACGGTTCAGATAAGAGCTTCTGTCAAGCATCGATTGACAGATTCATGGCAGGGAATCAAGCTAAACACATTTCGGGAAAATGCCAAGGATAAAAGTAGCTCCTCTGATCAAAATGCAACTGCTGGAGCATCAAGCCATGCCTCTTCAGACATGCGCCGTGGGCGGTTTGACACTTCATCATACCAACAAAGGGCTGAAGCCTTGGAAGGGTTGCTTGAATTTAGCGCAAGATTGCTACAACATGAAAGGTATGAAGAACTAGGGGTTTTATTGAAACCATTTGGGCCAGGAAAGGTCTCTCCAAGAGAAACTGCTATCTGGTTAAGTAAGAGCTTCAAAGAGAACACTCTCAACCGTGAAGAGTCCCTGTAATCTGGTGTTTTGTGTGCGCTTTAGTCAGAGACCAATTTGGAGCGTTTGTTTTTTTTTAATCTTCCACACCATGGTAGCATTTAAACAACTTCTGATCTTTGTAGGTTATCATTAACAGGTTTCTTCATTCAGTTCTTTTGCGGAACCATGTTAATCCAAGTTTGCAATCTGACAAAACGCACGATTCCTGTCCGACAATTGTTTTTGTGGTCATGTTCTGTCCTGTAACTTATCTTAAATCTTATTATCTTGACCAGAAAAGGAAGTTAAGGTTCTAGTCTTGACTTCAATCCATCGACTGATAACGAGCAGTGTCTTATCGCAGACACATAAAAAAAATACAAGGAGCAACTATTGTTAGAGCAATCTCTCCAGCTCCAAAGATTAACAGAAAGCTAAGTCACGGTATTCAGTTAAAATTCATGGCTATAATGATTATAATCGGCGCCTTAGCATATCCATTCTTCTCGGATACCATTAATTATCAGTATTCGCTTACCACTTGACTCTTAAAAACTGGATTTCTTGCTGTTTGTTGGGAGCAATGTGGTTTCAATAATCAGAATCATTAGTCGTCATGCCTATGCTGCTGTTGAAGGACTCACTTTTGCTGTCCGCAGATGACTCGTAATGGTTCATAACCCAATGATCCAGGTTTCCATGGTAGATAAAGCGTGAGGAGTTTGATGACACAGACTGCCTTCGACCATCCAATGAAAAAATCAAGTCATTCATAGACTCTATGGCCTTACTTTTGCGACTCGTACCTTGTAAGGGTCGTTGTTTTAGTTCACTGCAAGACCCAGCTTTAGCCCTGGAAGATTCTGTCCTGGTAAGGTCATTGGCTGCCCATGACATTGAATGGCGCTGGCTCCTTGATAAGTTGTTTCCTTGTTCTGCGGTAAAAGCATTATCCTCGTATTGATATTTTTGCTTTGAATAGCATGACATGACAACATGTTCTTTATCTGAAGGATCTAGAGGGCCGCTTCTGCTTTCCGTAATTTCCAACATTTCTTGTAGGTCCATATCCTTTGAGGCCTGTGAAGACAAATGACCACGTGATAGTTATATACTATGAATTTAGGTTTCATAACTAGAGCAATCGTCTAGTGCATATCTTTCAGCAAAAATAGTACGTATGCGGGTAACATTCGATAGAGACTTACTTTAGATTCTTTCAGGAGATGTTTATCCCGAGGATGTCGGGATGAGTATTTTGTAAGCAGCAGGCTAGCTTCTTGTGCGGCCTGAAGTCTCTGAATTCTGGCTCTGACTTGAATAGCCATCAAGGCATGCATGCCTCGCAGTGTAGCACTCGTTTGTTTCCTTACAAGATGGCCTCTCACTAGTGCCTGTATCTTCACCAGGCCCTTCAAAGCATGCAATGCTTTCCTCGCCTAACAAAATTAGAGTTTCAGAGTTCAAAGTAGTGGAGTGGGCATAAAGTTTAAAAGTGATAGAGGAAGTTGCAGAAAGAACTTTACCAAATAGGAGCGAAAAGCGGCCTGAATCTTGGCAGCAGCAGCGCTTTGGACGTCTCTGGGAGCCTTCGGCAGTAGAGAAGTTGAAAAACTGTATGGAGCCTCAGTATGCACAAACGATGGCATATGGAGGTTAGCAGTGTGGCTTGAATCAAATGAAGCGGAGAGTCTACGCGTAGCTATGTTTCCTGTCATGCTGGCGCTTGGCTTCCTTCCAAAGCTCCATCTGCGCTCCACTCTGGGACTTTCATCAATGTTGTTATCTATGCAGGACCTCTCTTCCTTTTTCCCCATTACATGGTTCCTTATCCATTTGCTCGCCTTCTTCATTTCTTCTCGCCTGCTTTCGCTAACGGCAACCCCGAAAGTTAGTGGTTACTAGCTGACAAAATTCTAGGCCAAAACAAATTTCTCAGATTAAACACACACAGATACTTCTATATATGTTGAGGAACCAGTCTTGTGGTTGTGGTCCATATCTTAGGTTTTGGTCTCCTTAGACATGCATTATTAAACACTCCAGTCTTCAATGAGGTCGGTGCAGGATTTCTTATAAATTCGGTGATTTTCCAGTCATCAGTTACTAGGACTTTGGCCTGCAAAGCTTTCGCTGATACCAGCCACTTGCCACCCTTGTGGGCATTCTTGAATGTAATTTGATGGAGCTTTCCATTCCGCCACTGCCTCAGCCGGGTGCTGAAGAGGCGCATATTTTATTACCAGAGTTCGTGAAATAACCCCATCTCTTTTAATTGGTTTCATGATGCTAAATTTAATGATCTTGTGCTGGTCAAAAAAAAAAAAACCAATGATCTTTTTTTTTTTTGTCCTCATACAGGACGCTACTCCAACTTGCTTGCGATGACGGTGCTGTGGTATACAATTGAAAATTTACAACTGTCACTGTCCTATTTCTTTTCCTTTTTTTGGTTTTTTTTTTTGGGGGGGGGGGGTTGTTCAATGAGGAGTAAATCAGGGACTGGAACGCAAGGGCCATCACGGCAAGCACTCGTCAGCCCCTTCAACAAATCACTACCGCCTTCAACTTCATACACAACCCAAGCCTTTTTTTTATCAAAAAACCATGGCAGCATTTCACTTCAAGGTTGCACGCCTGTAGTCCTCTTGAAAGTTCTCTTGGCATATCAACAAAAATTGAATCTGGTAAAAGAGATTAGTCTCTTATAATATGATAAACTCTCGTTCAATTTTTGCTAGAAGAAGTATGCACATTTTTGTGACTAACAGTATTTTGAATAGAATTATTTTAAATAAAAAAATACAAGTGCCTAGCCCAAAAAAAAAAAAAATCCTCTTGGCACCACTGCGCTTAATTTGGGGCTTTTGTTTCTGAAAAATTTACCGCCCCGTCACATGTATTGATGGGTTAGGAGCGAGCGCAGGAGACAAGAACAAGAGGAATACTCCGTTTGTCTTCTCTTCTCCTTGGTCTGTTCGGATCCAAAAATATAACAAACGCGCTTTCCGTTTTCCATCTTTCATCCGCAGGTTGTCCAGGATGTCGTTCCTCCCAATTCAACGGATTTTTTCCCATTATCATGAAGACTGTCTCTTAGTAGAGCTTCAAGATGGATGCTAACGATTTCTGCACTGGTTTTATCATGTCCTTGTTAAAGGAGGAGTGAGAGAAAGATGATCAGATGGTATTTAATTTCTTTATCTCCTTCTAAAGCTATTATCAAGCATGATTCAAATGCTGGTATATAATGTGACTGTCGTCTCTTCCGCTGAAAAACGCTTTCGGCTCTAAACTAGTCAAGGATTTGGAGCGTAAATTTAAAAAAGGAAGAAAAGGAAATGGTCTCAAATGTAGGATCATGCCATTGGTTTGTTCAGAACTCAAAATGTATATGGCAGTTTTCCTCACGAGTGTTTTCTTTTTTATATGGTTTGATCAGGCACACCAATTCTCAACCGTCTTTTATCGCTTTCTTTTTAGTTAGTCGTGGAAGCACCGTGCGTTGCTGCAGCTCGTTGGGCTTTCAGGCCATGCTTTCTATTACATGTGAAAGACGCAGTGAATATATTCTTCATAACAACGCTTTGTGAAGGAGTAAATGCGGAAAGGGGAACTTGCGTTGTAATAACAACAAATTAAACCATTTTCGTGTAGAGGAAGGTTGTCACCGTGATGAAATCCAAATGATCCTAGAGACTGGAGGCAGAAGGACGACTTTCTATTCTTTTTTTTTTTTTTGACACGTTACTATTTGCCGTTCTTCCCCAAAGCTTTGGATTCAGAATGCGTTACTTCATCAACAACGTTATATTTATTGATCTCATGGGGTTCATCAGAATACATCCAATAGGGTACAAAACGGGGGTGCCAAAAAAAGAAAAGAAAAGAAAAGAAAAGGCGAGATTTGAAACAAGGACCTACTACAGCACTTCACCCGTCTGAGATTTGATTGCAAGAAGGTCGAATCATTAGTGAATAGGGAACAAGAAACAAATGAAAATCCAAGCTACAGAGGAGTTTATGAAGTCCTCACCACGTGTAGGACGCAACCGATCACTTGTTCTTCTCTTCAACTCCACTCTTCCCAGCAATTATCACAGAAGTGGCCATATTCAAGAACAGCCCGTGCTCCACAACGCCTTCCAACGCCGATATTTCAGCACCGGCGGCCACCCCATCCCTGATCGGAGTCTTGAAGTACAAATCTACTATGTAGTTCGAATTATCGGTCACATAGGGTTTTCCGTCCGCATCTAATCTCAATTTCGCATCACATCCTTCTTCCTTAAACAACTCTTGAAGCCTGATCAAGTTGTACTTCCAACAGAACTGAACCACCTCGACCGGCATTGCTAATCCACTTCCACCAAGACCGGTCACCAATTTCGTGTCGTCAACAACCACGACAAACTTGTCGGAGGCAGCCTCCACCATTTTCTCTCTCAATAGAGCTCCACCGCGGCCTTTGACCAGATTAAGGTCAGGGTCAACCTCATCGGCGCCGTCGATGGCCAAATCAAGATGGGGATTGTCATCGAGGACGGAGAGAGGGATGCCGAGAGAGCGGGCTTGCTCTTCGGTGCGCTTGGAGGTGGGGACTCCAACAATGTCCTTCAACTGACCGGACTTAAGGAGCTCGCCGAGCTTGGCGACGACAAAGGCGGCAGTGGAGCCAGTGCCGAGACCAAGGACCATGCCGCTGCGGACGTACTCGACGGCTTTGTCGGCGGCGAGCTTCTTAAGGTCATCTTGGGTGAGGACCGGGGCGGAGAGGGCTTTGACGGAGACGGCGGTTCTGTGGGGGCATGTGCGGAGTTTGACAGAATTAGGTGTGCGCAGGAAAAGGTGGGTAGAGGCAGTGTGGTGTGAGGAAGACAGGGAAGGAGGCGATGAGAGGGATAAGGAGGCCATCGATTGTGTGGAGACCAGTGTCAGCACTAAACGCTAACAACAGACGATGCGATTCTATGAAACACAGGAAAATTTAGCCAATTACGCCTTTTAGTTGCCTCTTCGCTTCATTTGCTAATCCTATGCCCTTTAGTTGGTTAGTGGAGCCGCCAAGTGCATAAGGCACCTCCTTTTTCAGTTTTCACCTCCTATTATCTCACAATCTTTTATTTTCTATAGATTCCACGAGGATGTTTGAATCTTTCGCCCCTAATTACACTTCTATTATTTATTCTCTGATTCTCTGTTTTATCAGTTATATTTATAAGATCCCCAGTAGGCTTTAATAATAGACTTTTTATAAAAATTTACGAAGCATTTATTGATTCTTTTCAAAATATACCCTTGAGCCTTCAATATTCTTCTTGAAAAAATATATTTAATTTTGGGATAAAAATCTAAGACTGAATAAACGGTAATTTTGAGATTTCATGATATTTTTCATAAAATCAGAAACATTAATTAATTCTAACTACATTTTTAATATATATGATTTAATTAAAAGAATTCTTTGAATAGAGTTGAAGAGAGCATTTTAATGTTTTATCCTCCCACTAAAGTTGGTAAATTTGCTTTGGTCATTTGTTAATTTTGTTTTGGTTAATCCGTGTCTTTTAATTGACCAAAGAAAGAATACAACTTTTTCTTTGGTTAAAATACATTGTTGATCTTTGATTTTATGACAATTTGCACACCTATGACATAAAAAGTTGGTAATATTAAGGTTTTGTCATTTGACGGGTAACTGTGAGGTTCCCAGCAAATGAGGTCCAAATTTAAATGTGTAATTGGAACGGGAATTTGCTTGCGGATTAGTCACGACCAACGCTTTCCAAAACCTTTTTCAGCGGAGCATCATTGACTATTTGACGATGTTTTATTTATTACTTTTCGGTTACATGTGATAAAGTATAGAATCTTGAGATTACGTCTCCTTTTATGGCTGAACATGAAAGGAGCTTGGCTGACTGCATTAATAATGTTATGCATCACTTGTACAATTTACACATAATGCACCAGTCAATGATGGGTTTTTAACCCGTTTAGGTCAATCTAGTCCCCTTTTTCATTATGATAGAAACAAGCCTTTTCGACAAAGGCAATTTGAATCTTCACCCTCCTGGGGAAGAAAACTAGGAAATTTACACCATCCAATTCAGCTGGCAATTGTTTTACACTTTACGTTGTTCTTGCATAGAAGTCAATGCTACCAACTTGCAGCCGAGCAGTTGATTGAACATCTCTAGATGCCAGAAATTTCAGCCTGCTAATGCATATCTTCTGTGAGTCCGTAGCCGAAAATATACAGCAGGGCCAAGGAATGCAGAGGCTAATACCTGAAAACATTAGATGGCAAACTCGCTGAGGAAATTGTGTATGATCTGCGCTGGAAACGATCTTCAAAGACCTGAGAGGTTTGCTTATCCAGAACTTGCCAGCTGATCCCATCATCTTCGCTCCCTTCAAGAATCCTGAGAACAAAAGTTGAAAAAGGTCATGGATGTAGAGCAGTTGTCTTAACTGAAGCAACAACCTGAATATTCTTGACAAAACAAAGAAAGGTTCACCACAACTTTCTAAGAGAAAATGGTCAACAGAAAAGAGTCCCTCGCAGAAGCATCAATTGCAATTTATTTTTATTTTTATTTGCTCTTTTTCGGTGGAGTCAATTACAATTCATTCGTTGAAGCAAATGAGCTATTCATAAGAAGACAGACAAGAGTACAGGAACATAAAGGATCCTTTACTTACACCTTTGCACTCATATTACCAGTTTTTGCTTTTTTGTTCGTTAGAATATCATTTATTCAGGTTGCATTTCTTTGTCAATAGTTCGAAGTTAGTAGATGGTAGCATTTATTAACCAAGTGTTTAATAATAGCTTTGACTCCGTAATCTTCCTCATCTCTAACTCAACACAGAAACTCCTCTTTCTTTACTTTTCAGTCTTCTCATGTGGTTTTCCCCGAGCCCATTATTCAAGAAAGGAAAAGGATGGGTAAAACATCATTTCATCAAATGTTCTAAGGATCGTACCAATCCATTGGATCCCTTTCTGGTGCATCATTGGCTGACATCAACTCGTATGCTGCAAGTTCATACTTCTTCTTATCAAGTGTTCTATACTCGATCCAACAACCTACGAGATCAGCAAAAAACTAACTTACTAATATCAGAATAAGGAAAGTAACATTTGTAGCTTTTAACCTCATGAAAACGGAAGAGAAGGTTGGGGATAAAGTAGGATAACACCTTGATGCCGGCATTTAACCTGTATTCAACATATAGTTGGTTGTACGTAATAAGTAGAGGTATTATCTAATTTCATAAGAAATTTATTTCATCAGGATAGAATTAGTTGAGAATATAAAATTCAGCGAGATAAGTATTTAGTATAGCAGAATGGTGGGCGAAACACAGCGCAAAGCCTGGCTAACCTGGTCCAGATAATCCTTAGAAACTATAACAGCATATTGGCTAGTAAGCTCTACACAACTAGATTTAAGCTTTTGTCACATTCTCGACCGCATTAAATAAGTTATTCCATTTGGTCAATCGTACCTCTAGCACCATTTGGTTCTTCCCATTTTGACACCCTGTTTCCATCAAATGCTGATGTCACCTGAAACACAGTATTCATAATTAAATATCGCCTAATATACAAGTAACAAGAAACATAAATTAAGCTGGCTCTACACAAACTTACAATCCCAAAAGGCAACTCTTCTGCGCTTGCAACAACCAAACCAGAGTGTATTCTGTTCAACTTCAGCATGGGCAATGCAAGGGAATCTCTACTGAACGTTTCACATTTTTCAAGATTGGACATCATATCATCCAGAGCATCCAGCACAACAGGCAATGCCAAAGAAGTTCTAACAGGATCACCAGCCAAGCAAATTTCAGCCCTTCCATCTGTATTCACCTTCTTTTCCAGTGAAAGAGCATTGAGTAGCTCATCAAAACATGGAAACAACTTCTGAAATATTGGATTATTTTGAGCTGAATCAGATGAGGCCCTTCTAGTTTTGAAGGGGGAATCTCGAAGATTCAAGACTATTCCCTGCATAATCCCAAGTACTTCGACAGCTTCAGATGTTGTTAGTTGTTCATCAACAAATCGAAAGAGGATGGGACAAAATGCATTGTATATTCTTGTCACATGCTCGTCTACACACAGACGAACAGGGCATGAAGAAGAACTTAGAGTAGAATTCTTGTTGGAACCAAGTTCCATTCTGGATTTACGCCATTCCTCATCCCCACTTCTCCTTCCAGGTAATGACAGTGAGACATCATCTTCAGAATGTAAACATCTCTCAAGAAGTTGTTTTTCCTCCTGATCACGGGCTTTGATGATTGAAAGTAGTTGAGATGTAAGGCCTCTTCGACATTCTTCTGTTATATTAGCGAGCACAGATGACAAAGCAGGCTCTGCAATAATAGTACGTCGAGATAGAACCTACGATCTCAAATTGAAAGGAAAAACAGTAATCAATAGACCAACACTTTAAAGATATTATGCATGTTTCAAAATCGTTATTGATAAGGTAGATAGTTTTTCTTTTTCTTTTTCTTTTTTTTTTAAAAGAATAGTTGCAAAATCTACCTCATGCCACTTCCTTGTATACCGTTTGGTGACATCATAAACTCCATCTTTGGCCACCGCAATACAGTAGTTTAATTTCTTATTCCACCTATGGCATATATGAGAAAATGACACAAGACTGAGAACGACAAAAATTTCTCTGCACTAACACACCCCCCAAACAAAAAATTATAAAAGCACTACAAAAGTGAATATACCCCTTTTCATATAATAATGGCTTGTCATATACTCCTTCGCATGGGTCAAGATGCATCCACCTGTTAAATCAAAAGACCTCAGAGATAAGTAACGCCCCAGCAGAAATAAATTTCTTGCAGCAGATTAGCAGAATATAAAAGCAAGCAGCTTTTGGGTCAATCCTACCTTCCCAGGAATTGTGAGAAGCATTCTGTCCAAACATGATCCGTAAAGTCTACAACCTGGAGATAAACCAAAACCAGCATTGGAAAACTTCCTCAGCAAATATACTGACATACATATTCCCTAACTAGATAAGGATAGCTTCTTCAGAGGTCACAGGACTTAAAGTTGTTCTTTAAATGCATGTTGTGCGAGGAAATTGGTGGGGACAGACCAGTCGTGAATCATAGCCAAAAGCTCGGCAGTAGAGTGTAAAGCAGTTAGCCCATTCCCCACAACGGCCCTCTCTCGTCTCCACTAACTGCAAATCAAAAGCAAAGAATGAGAATAACCATTTACACGTACCACACTTAGCCCTTGCTTTTTCTATTTAGCCAAGAACATATTATAAAACTAACATTTTATCAGAAGTTAAATACCTTTATTGGATCATTGTAGCGAGGGAAACGAGTGAATTTGGAGCAGATGGTACATCTGTGTTGCGAAAATAGATGAAGATAAATACTGACAGTTAAAAAAAAATGGCAACAAAAGTATTTAAAAAAATAATTACTCAATGCAAAGATTTATCATCAGAAAGGTTACCACAGAATGGCAATAAAATATGGCCACAATTGCAAGCAAAACTACTTAACAAGAAATAGCTTGGTGATCGTGAAGCACTAAGATGGTCTTAATTACATAGAAACCACTAAGCTGATTCCTAAAATAAAAGTTGAAGATATATATGAAGATTAACTGAATCACAATGGAGGTGCACAATTAGTTCATCCAACATGTTACAAGATGATTCAGACATTTACATTTAAATTTAGTAATTAAAGAAGCTGCAAGCCATGAAGATTGCACAAGGAAAATGGAAAACCCACACCAAAATTTAAGTGATATATTTTATGGCCATACCTATAAAGTTCAACCCTGAATGCCCCATAAAGAGTCTCAGAAGGAAGAGCATCAGCCATGCCCTGGCCTATAGTGTTGTTGCCACAATCATGGCAATTTGGCGAATTAACCCATCTATTGGAAGAGGGCATAAATCCGCCACAAAATAAAAAAGAAAAAAGAATGATTAGATGCAACTAGTACAGGAAAACAATAAAAATAAGACCTGCAGAAGAGAACATATATGAAAATTTGCCGGCACATGAGCAACACATCGCAGCAGCAATGAATTATAATTAAATGAAAAACTGTTTCACAATTTAATGAACATGAGAATTCTGCTCTATCCAATGTCAAGGGAAAGATTAACGATCAACATATCACTTTAGGGCAGTTTACACTCAAGGCAAAGGTCGAAATCACATTGTTACCTCATTCAAAGTGTGTCATTCAATCTCGTTGTGGCTTATGCGTGTGCCATATAACCACTCTATGGTATTTTTAGTCTTTAACAGAAAAATCACATGAATGCTAAAACCATGAAAATTTCCATAATTGCGAGTATGTTTCATCACTTATGATTTTAAGAATTCCATAGTCTCTAAGGCTATTATTGGGACCAAGGCAGCATTCGGAAGTAGAAATAACTTGCTTTATGCCAGCAGAAGTTTAAAACTTTTCGCGAAACAGATATTTTACAGCGAATTTGTTCATTGTTTCAACATTCACAAGTTTACCTCAATTAAAATTTGAATATAAGAATTACATAGTCATTAAATTCTAATGTTACGAAAGCCCAAGGGTTGAATGACACAATTTAAACCCCAACGGACAAACTAACTTTGAGCCAAACCAAAAGGAGTAAAGTATGGTTTACGCTTTATTTTAAATTAAGAGTTAACAGCAAACGTAATGACTAATTATCTATACCTGAAGGATTGTTTAAACCAAAAAAGCAGCTGCAGGAGAAAAGCATGGTCTTTTTCAGATTTTGATGGACTGAAGTTCCCTTCCTGAAAAATGTTCGTTAGATTTACCAATCACCATATATCATAGCAGCATTAAACAAGCTATGCGATGGAGAATAAGAAGGGAATATTAGGGTACACGAAACAGTGAAAGACTTACTCCAGGTGAAGAAAATTCTAGATTTTTAATTCATTTCAAAACGTAATTTATTCTCTCGCGTGTTATTTTATTTTAATTTACTGTTATGGGCTCCCTATAAAAATAGCCCTAACAGTAATCCTATGCTGGTTTTTCATACTGAATTGAATTGTTAGTATATCTTTCCAACCTCCTTCCCTTCCTCTCTCAAATTATCTCCCTCTTCCTCCTTCCTCTCTGCCTTTCCGTCTGCTGATCTAAATCACTGTGCTCATAAAATATAAACAAGATCTCAACTCTCAAGCTCAATACTCAAACAGAACCAAGATAAAAACGAACGATATCCAAAAGTCCTTGAGAAAACCAGAATGAAACAATTTCCAGAAGAGTTCAACAGTATGTGACTTTTAGATCTTCATTTCCAATTAGGGCTAGGTAGTCAATATCTAGTCTTAAAGAGTTACGTTATATCAGATAATGTTCCTGCCGTTTTGTGGTCTTCCATTATATACACTATCAGCGTTCCTGTAAATCACCCGCGTACCGATGGCCAACATTACATTAGAATACAAGGCCGAAACCGATTAATGATTATAAAAAAAAATGCGAACACGTAAACCATGACGAGACTTCCTTAGTGAAGACCTCCGTCTCCAAAAAAGGTTTCTTGAATGGGCTTTTATATTCATCATTTCATATCGCAAACTCAACCACCAATCAATTTGGCACCCAATTCTTAAAATAATAAGTAAAGAAGCAACTCTATCAAAAGAATTGACTTCAAGTTCCCGTAGTCCTCCCCCTGAACACGCTCACATGTCATGCCTCCCATTTTAAAGAGACAAAGAAACTCACTAACCTTGGCCAAGGAAACCAACGCTTTCTCCTCAAGTTCTTCCACAGGAACCGTTTTCCGAGCAGCTTCCTGGCGTCTTGAATCCTCGTACTATAGGAATCAGGATATAAGAAGACTAAAAAGATGGAACCATTGAAGATTTGGAGTTGTAAATATTCATTAGGAAAGGGAATCCAATTTATTCTATTCCATTGACTATGTAATACTTTTACTTTTACAACCAGCTTCAAGAACTTAAATGTCGTGTATTCATCTCTCTCAGCGACCAGCCATGTGAAATTACCATTTGGATTTTATCAACGTAAGACCGTATTCTATTCTCAAATTGTCCATTATCTTGGCTCGCAAGATACTGCTGCAACATCAACGCCTCCTCCTCCTCCTGTACACACAAACAGAAATATAGATAAAAGAGAAGGATAATTAATTTCAAATAAATATGATATGCACTTCAAAATTTACATCCATTGCCGGAACCTCAGAAAAGAGGACCCCAGGTTCTCCCAGAAAGGAGGCTTTTTTTTTTTTTGGGGGGGGGGGAGCACCTGCAAGAGTCTGGCCAACTCCTCGTCTGATTTCATCAATTCGGCATTCTGAATGCTTGATTCTGTCTGCTGTTTATGTTCGTCGATGGAAAGCAATCGCAGTTTATCGGAAATTGTGTTGAGATCCGAGTCACTTGCCACGAGGCGATCACCTTCACAGCCATAAATCTGTACCGAGAATTAATGAATTATCGATGAAAAAAAGAAAGCACAAAATTTCGCCAACTCTTGCGCACATAAGGACAAGTATAGGACAGAATAAATGAAGAAGAACTGAGACCTTTTGCTCATCGGGGGGAATAGAGGTGAGGGAGAAGAGCTGGATTTTGAAAACCTGCAGAAGATAAGGAAGTCGCGTTACAGGAGCAGCAGCGGAGGGAGAAAGAGGAAATTGTTTTAGGGAGAAACGCAGGCATACTTCGAAGCCATCGTCGGGATCGTATTCGACATCGTAGTTGGAGTCATTGTGAAGCACTTGAAGTTTTCGGGCCACCATGTTCTCCTTCTTCGATAATGCTGGTTTCGCAGCTCCGAAGCTGAAATGTCAGAGCTGTTGGAGGGAGGATGGTTCAGTGAGAGTTTGCTGTCAGCTGTTTTTCTTCCTTTCGATCCTTTTTTTCCAACCCCTTTTTGGGGCAAAAAGAAGGGATGGTCATGGTCTTTGCAGGGCAACGGGAGAAACAGTGCCCACGGACTAGGGTACAAATTTACAATATTAGGTTGTTAATTCATGCTGAAGGGTTTAAACATGTTAAAGGCATGATTAGGATAATATAATTAATACGCAAAATGTAAACTCTTCATTTCTTGTATTTTATATGAAAATAAGTCTCTTAAAAAAATTTAATAATACAAGTCTCGTAAAAAATGATATTTCAAATTCATTTATGACAATTAAAATTGCACATTCATTATATTGACGTTCTTAGGGAAGGGGGCAAATGTTTTCAAAATTGCATATGATCTTTAGCCAATACATGATTTTAGCTTTGTCTGTAGTCTTTTTTTTCCCCCTTTTATTTTAGTTCTCCTTCTGTTTGAGTTTTTTTTTTTTAATTTAGGCACATATTTTTTTTTTACTGACAATAATTCTGTTTGAAACACTGTAAGTACTGAATGTTGATGTTTAAATAACACTTGACTTATAAAAGACTGGGAGATGAATCAAAAGTAGGGTTGTTCAGGGGACGAATCGGGACTGGGACAAGCCAGTCTCGATTTCGTCCGATGAACAGTAATAGAACAGAAAATATGTCCGGTGTCCCGGTCAATCCTAGTGTTGTCCTGATCTCGGTCGGGACAGGACTGGGACGTCCCGATATTTTTTTAAAAATTTTTTTTAATAAAATTTGATTTTTTTAATTATAGTTTTTTAGGCTTAGGTTTTATAAAAACATCTTTTTATTTTTTATTTGTTTGGACACTCTTAAATAAAAGCCCAAAATATTACATATAATAGTCATTAAAAACTTTAAACAAAAATTTTTAACACAATAAAAACTTGCTAAAAAGTCTAATTATCAATAATCTTAAATCATCAACAAATATAAAAGCTCTAAATAAATATATCTATACTTCCATACAATAATCTCAAATCTTAAAAAAATATGAAAAAAATGATATTATATAAATAGGATAAAAAATTAAAAAAAAAGAATCGGGAGGGGATCGGGACGGACGACCCCGTCCCATGTCTTGTCCCGATTCCTTTTTTGTTCTATCCCAAAAAATTTCGCGATGGGTTCATTCCGTTCCAATAAAATTGGGACTGCAACGGACTGACTGGGACGGGTAGGCCTTAAAACCCCTAGTCAAAAGTGCCGAGGCCTATACTAGAGAATCGCGGATCACACACTGGGCTAGGCTTGCTAGCTAGCCGAATCTGATCACGAGTGCTTTTTTGTCTTTTCCCTTCTTTTTGCTGAAGAGTCTGATCATGAGTTTATATCTGGAACAAATTATGCTCCATTTGAACCAAAAAAAAAGAAAAAGAAATGGTTTGTTGCTAGTCCAAAAAAAAAACAAGAAGAAGAAGATGTGATGTTGTTACCATACCCAAAAACACAGGGACATGGCTCGTTGATTTGAGTAATCTCCCTTGACAATAAAATTCAAGGCTTCAGCTTTATTATCCCAGACCGTGACTTTTCTACATGATTTAATTTAATTTAATATAACCATGTTTGCTTGGTGAAAAATCCCATCCTCTTTATGAACCCTTTATATGATCCAGAATAAAGTGTACTCCATCTCTAATTTATATTATCTGCTATCTTTAATATAAGGGTTAATTTTACTTTTAATTTGACCATAAATATAAAATCCCAACTCACTTTGTCTTTCATAATTATTTAATTTTTTTAAAAGTAGTTATTACATTGTACTAATTACACATGTTAAATATTTCATCAAATAGTAGTTTTAGTTAATACACATGATTAGTAATAATATTCTATAAAAGACAATACATATTTATTGTAATAACTAATTTAATTTTTTTTTAATCTTATCAAATTAATTAATTAGGTCTTGTATAATAACTGTTCTCACAAATGATTGGTCCACAATGAAACGTCTTCTCACTTGGCGCTGCATCTAATCATTTACGCGCCACGAGGCTAAGGATTAAGGAACTCACGCCGCTTCACGCGGGTAATTTTCTTCGGAAAGTTACTTTCCAAATTCATTGCCTCCTCTCTGTATTGGCACGCGTCGCGCGTGAGCAAATGTATCTGACCCCTATGAAAGAACGAAAACGAAAACTAAAAAACTGTGTAAATAGAAATCAAATTATAGTTTTAAAAATAATTTTATGGTCTACGAGATAAATATATAGAAGAATTTATCTCGATTTACGAAAAAGTATTTATGAGAAATATTTTTTAAAGCATCCAAACACCTCTTAAAACGGAAGCGGGTACGGATGAATTATGCGACGACCGGGATTTATGAAGAAGATCGCACATGGCTTCATCATGGATGCCAAAGTTCGGAAATAATGGTGACCCTGATGTTTGTCCTAACTAATTACAGACACTTTTTTTTTTTGGCATTATAGGAAGTTTATATAGCTATATATTATTCGCAGCTATAAGTCTGCAGCAGACAATAATGCAACTAATATTGATCATAAATTTCATTACATAAGCATTGATGGTCTTAATGATGAACTGATATCTGATGAAAAATTAGAGGAATGACAGTCTAATATAAGTTGTGTACTCTGTGCATATTAAAGGAATTAAGGCTTTGGTCAAAAAAAAAAAAAAAAAGGAATTAAGGCAGCATCGCGTACGTGCACTTAGCTTGTGGGGCGAGCCAATTTGGAGATTTTGGCGGGTGACATCTCCCATTACATGAAGATGAGCGGTCTTTCAAATAAATACTAGTTTACTAATTTAATTTCATTAAAAAATTAGTTAAATTAGTTATTTATAATAAATATGTATTGTCTTTCTTAAAATATTCTTGCTAACCAAGCATATTAGTTAGAATTACCATTATTAATATAAGGGCTACTTTAGAAAAAAAAAAAGAAAGATAAATATGATAAACAAAATAAATTAGAGTCTTATGTTTAAAATCAAAATAAAAGTCAAACGAACTCTTATATTCAGGACAGAAAGTAGTATTATTTATATAGACTATACGGTTAAAGTACCCTGATTTTTTTAATAAAATAAAACTCCCACTAAAAGTTTTTGGGGACCCCTTTCTTTTTCTCTCTGGGCTATCGCCCATTTGAATGGGAATTGTATGAGATCTCATGTAGATTGATGTTCTTAGAGACTCTTTGCAAGGATCGATATCACCTGCCTATTAACCCAAAGATTGCCTGATAATTCAATAAGAAAAAGTACTGTTAGAATGAATAGTAAATTGGATAAGAAATTAGATAACTGAAATTCTATATCCAGAGAGTTAAACGGTTCAGATTTTGCGGAAAACAGAGTGTCAAGATAAACCAAGATTGTAGGATCTCAGCATATGCCTGACTTACAGCAAACTAGCAACGAAGCTGTGAGGACTCGTTTGTTGTGAATATTTTCTGGACAGGATTTACTCCTCCCTGTTGTTTTTGTTTCCTATCGGCTGAAATGATTTATTCCCTATTTTTCTCCAAAAAAATACCTCATTTATAAAACTCGCACCCTTAGTCCTTGTGCTGGATATGGTTTCTGTACATTCATTCACTTAGCTTCTCAGATTTAATTTTTCATGACTTTTTTTCTTTGCGTGGGGGAGGGGGCGGGTCTTTCCAATATCGATGCTCAAGGTACGTCATGTCAGTGTCTTTGATTAGCAAATTAAGTTCACTCATTAAAATTATATAAATCCAACAGACCAAAAGTAAGGTTTTTTTTTTTTATTGATCGCGACAGCCTCTGTGTTTAGCTTTAGAGCTCAAATTTTAGATGAACTCTTGTTACGCTCCAAAAGTCCACCACGCCTCGCATCAAATCAAGCTAAAGCATGTTCGAGTAGAGTTTAACTTCAATTTTATATAATTACTGAGTCGGCGGGGTCCAGCTGTCCGGAGGAAGCTCAATTAGGTTGAACTTCAAAAGGCTCATGCTTAATTGGCTACGTGTTCTTAATTTATTGCAAAAGAGAAACCATCAAAACATCAATTCAACATCGAATTGCTTCATTCACTTTGTTCCCTTTTTTTTCCTTTTTAAATTATTCGAAAACACGTACACAGAATACATCATTTCAGGTAATACCTAATTTGCTTGTACGGTACATAAAATTTAAGAAGACAGATTTAATACTATCTCAATTCATTAATTATAAGACCCTATTTATAGACTATAAATGAGATCTTATAATTAAGGGCGAAGGCAGTGTATGATACATGCTAATATTAGTAGATAAATTGAAGCATGGAATTAGAAGACTCGGAGACGTCTTTATTATTAGTAGTGTGCTAATTAACTTGCTCTAAACTGTATATTAGAGATAAGGCGAAACGACACAGAGCTCAATAAAAAAGCCACACAAAAAAAACAGTGAGTAAAAACTAAAAAGCGACAGGAACAGAGCCTAAAAAGAAAAGGTAAGTGTTGATGGTAAGGCTAACAGAGAAAATTTATGCTGACCCACTGCATAGCATATTCTTGTAATACTGCAAGTATGAGCAGGCTTTAGCCGTTGTGGTTGTGACCGGTAACATGGATGGAGGCCTATATAGCTAAAAAGGGTGCAAATTTAAAAATGGGCTGGTCCCCTGTATATATAAATATGCGCTTAAACATGTGTTGGATACTCCATTTGGGTCGATTCCAAGCTAGTTGATGCCTACCTTTCACATATACTACAACACGTACAGACAATAAGACATTAGAAGGAGAGATAGCTGGAGAGAGAGAAGTTAGAAATGTATGCAAGCCAAGCCATCAGTAGCCAAACACTGGATGGCTGCATGTGGTGGCGTGAGCGTGATGTTTTTAAATTCTTCCCGATCGCCGGGACCACTTCTCCACACTCTCTCCTTGTTTTACTTTAATTTCCATCTCTCTTCCTAACACACCCATCCATCCATCCTCTCGCCTGTCCATCCCGTGACTGATCGTTTTCTCTCACTGCATTTTTTTCCCACCCAGCCCCCTCTGAGCCTATCCCTCTCTCCATCTTGTGCAGTTCTCTTCTGTTATATATCCATACATATATGTAAAAGTAGGGTTGGGTTGAGTAGATGCTACAGCAAAGGCACGCGAACGCGAAAGAAAATTAAATAGGGAGAGAGGGACAGATGTTAATGTTGACACATGACACAGGACAAAAAAATATGACACGCAAAATCCCAAAACTGCCTGGCTCCTCCCCATTGATTGTATGTAGCTACCAGAGATGGTCCAAGTCTACCCTAATTTAACCAAAAAAAAAAAAAAAGCAAAAAAGAGGGTCCAGAATAAAAGGAGGAAGGGTGGGTGGGGGACTGCCTGCGTCTGCTTCTATATATGCCTTTTGTTGGCTATATATGTTTTGTGCTCCCACCGCTCTTCCGTTTTCGCAGTGAGAAGGAGGAAGAGCCTGGAAAATACGGAGACGGAGGAAGGGGTAAGTATAAGGTGCGATAATCTCATGGTGCACCCTCTAGCAGTTGAAGCTGCCAGCATGATCTGAGCTCACCTTCTTATGTGGCGGGAACAGATCATGCGGCAGTTTCACCTGTTGAATGGGAGCAGCGATCCCTGCCCTAGCTGATTCGCTTTCTCCGATCTGCTCACCACCTCCCTCAAACCCTAGAAAAAGGTCTGGTATCTTCTTTTTCCACATTGATGCTTTTCTAAACAGTTCCTATTATTTCACGCACGCTTCGTTCCCTTACTTATCCATTGAAAAGTAAAGAAATCTAAATTCTGAGGTACAAATTAATCCTCAAGTGAGGGGAACGCGGTTTGGTCAAGCCTCGGGGGTGGTGCTTCTCAACTGTATTGGTGTACATGTTCGTCATATACTGTTTGTTTGCACTCCGGTGTAACACGCACAAACACATGCCTTTCTTTTTTACTCTCTTGCAACTATTCTGATTCGTATATCTACATTCAGTTTTGCATTTCTTCTGTTCTTTTTGTGACTGATGAATCACAGCCCACTTCCAATTTCCAGATCTGGGCAATACTATTATATGTGCCCATCTAATAAATGGAATCGTTAAAGCTCATCAACACGCAGGCCTTCGTCTCCGGCATGCTTTGGGTAATTGAGTCCCTTTCCACAGATCCCATTAGTGAGCGCGGAATAAGCTTTATGTGTTGCCTTTTAAATTATTTATTTTTGATGGAGTTATATATATAGGCATCATATAAAGCACAGTGTTAATAATTAATAACTAGTAAATGATATTATTATATACGAGCAGCGCATCATGCTGCAGATCTATTGCCCAACCCAGAGAGGCTAGATGATGCAATGCATAGAATGCAATATATGGATTGCAAAGCTTAGACTTGGAGATATATACCTGATTTTTTATCCGTTGGAAGAATATAAAGGGACCGCGCGAGTCCTCCGTTGTTGGATGAAAGTAGAGTTCTCCAGCTTTCTGCGGGCAGCGTGCCAGAAACTACGGTTTCTTCAACTGATGAGGAGGCAGACGAGTTAATTATAAACTGAAATAGTGTTAGTAATTTTTGGCCCAAAAAACATAGAAATAGTGTTAGTAATTCTTTTTGTTTATCCATATTTCACATGGCGGAAACAAACACACAGCGTATACACGCTGAGCATTATATTTGACAGATGCATGAAATTTTGGACAAGACGCCGGATCAGGAGAAAAAAGGGAAGAAAGAAAAGAAGGGAGGAAAAAAGAAAAAGAAAACCTCTGATTTTCGAGGTCTATGTATTCGGACCAAACCAAACTAAACTGGCCATATATATATATATGTATGTGTATATGTCGTCTAGGTGGCATAACAGCAACCATATGCATAAAAGGAAAGCTTCTTTGACGCCGACAATATGCTTAATTATAGCAATGAATGATCATTTAGTTGGAATTTAATTTAATTGTTCACTTAAGCTTTCTCTTGGACAGGAGGGAAAATAGGGTAAAGAGAATGTGAGGAGGGAAACTTTAATCAGTAGAAGTTTCCCACTCAGGCCCTGCGTTTAACTGCTACATCACCGCCGGATGGTGCCTCGTAATTGGTAGTAGCATTAGGAGGTGCCACTGCCAGAAAAACGTACGAAGAAATAGAACAGCTAAGGTTGTTGTGTGGGAAGTGAATGTGATGATGATTAGCAGTGGTGGAAAGTGCTTCAATTTACAAGGCTGATTATGTGCCCCATGATCCAAGGATGCTCCACTTGCATCTCTAGCAGCTATCGCCCCCTTCTAACTGTATTAATTGATTTTCTTTTTAGTGTTGGAAGACAGCGGTAACTAACTTAATCTATATAGAAACGACACGCCCATGATTATATAAAATTTGTCATCAACTAAATTATAAAAGGGGGGCTTGTTTTAAAATTAGTATAACTTCATACCCAATCCAATACTACCTCCGATTCTTAATATAATAGTTAGTTTGACTTTTAATTTAGTTCTAAATATAAGACCCCAATTCATTTTATCTTTCATATTTATTTATCTATTTTTTTAAAAAAATAGTCATTGTAGTAGTAAACATGTTAAAAGTTCTATCAGATGATGGTTCTAACTAATACACATAATTAGTAAGGGTATTTTAGGAAATACAACATTTATTTATTACAAATAATTAACTTAACTAATTTTTTTAATCTACTCAAATTATTCAATTAGCTTTTATATTAGAAACAAGTACATTAGTGCATTGGGTATGATAAAAGAAATAGTTTAGAGGAGATAAAAAGAAATTATAGAAATATATACAACACGCCCATTAAGTATCAGAGAGGTAGAGGAATAGGTACACATGGATCTCACTTTTATAATTGACAGTGTTAATTAATAACAGTTATTCTTATAGTATTCGAACATAAATTCTGCAAGGACGCATACAAAAATATGTGAATAAAAAAAATTATACAGAAATCAACAAAACGATTGAAAAATTTTAAAATAAGAAGCCTCAAAATCTAGCCAAAATAATATTATTTGTATTTGGCAGATAATATGACCTTTAATTTGTACCGTCTTTATTATATCCCAGTTTAGGAAAAAAGCTCAGATAATTAACTCTATACACTTAACATGCTTATTTTCAATTAGTATTTGAATTTAGTTAAATAGCGTAATATTGACTATGATGTGAATGATGCAGAGAGCGTACGATTGTCTATAATTTATATCCTGACATTTCATAAATTTTATAGAAGCTAGATCCGTGTTATCGTAACATATCGATATTGGTTCGATATATAATTATTTATTTTAGCCAATTTGATGTTATTTTGCAGAATTGGAATGAGCTATGGTGCCCGTGCTCCCAGGTCACAACTTCCAAAAATATATAGAGCAGTTAATTGTTAGCTTTTTATATTTCACATTAAATAAAATATTGACTTTTTTATAACTAAATATCGACCGCGCGAACCAACTAATTTAATGTATTATGCCGAGTGTGAAGAATAACCCATATTGCTGCAGGTCGGTGTTCGTTCCTATAAATTTTATCAACACATTAAAATAATGAAACTGGTAAAAATATGATATGCTCCTCATGTCCTAAACATAAGACCTTTATACACACTTGTATAAAGGTCTTATATTTAGAACCGGAGGAGTAGTTTGATAATAATGACCTCCATCAGGAGGATATACATGGACGCATGCAGTTAAAAAAAATATTTTAAAATTATTTCATATTTTTACTTTGAGTGCCGTGCGTAACTCATGTGTTTAAATTTAAACTTTATGTCTACTTTCACGCCAAAAATACCCAACCTTGATTAATTTCCCTTGTTTAATTCTTCCGTATAAAATAACGTTGTTAACTGACGATAATGACTTGTAACTGCTTTTCTTAATTAGATCGCGAGTCAATGCTTTACATAAGACCTGCAATATAATGAGTTATGTTATTATTTTTATTTACTCCCTAAGTTTTACGTTGTAGGTATCTAAATGTAATATTACGCACGATCTTGCCTGGCGACAAGGTGCCTAAAAGTGACGCGTCTTTCAAACACCCCCCGCCCCAAAACCCAAAAAAAAGGAAAAAAAAAAAAAAGAGGTCAAATGTACTGGACAGTCTTGGTTCCTAACGTTGTCTCGCCGGGCAAAAATTCAAGAACAACAAAAACAGAGTCTTGTACGGTATTTCATCTTTGGTGTTGATATTCATACTATTGCTTATGATTAGAAGCACCTTATTTTTTCAAACTCCATATAATATTTCTTACCTCTACATACAAGTCACGTTTAAGAAAATTAATTAAATGTTCAAAATATAAATCTCCTCACAAAGGCTGTGCAGTTTTTTTTTGTTTTGGAAAAAAAATATTGCCCCTCATTACATGATCGAAAGAGTTGTGGTGGATAAAAGGGTAAAGAGAAATGTAAGTGTAGGTGATACATTGAGTTAAATATTGGTAATTATTGAAAATATCAAGTAATTTTAACAGAGTTCATTGATGAGATGTATAATAGAATTAAGTGAGCTCCATAGAGGGAATGATGGGGGATAATGAAATTGGAGTTCCTATTAAAGGGAAAGAATTAAATAAAACAAAAGATGTACGAATTATACTTTTTGTCGAAATACACACAACGCGGAGGATAGATGTAACGACATGATGCTTTTAATCACAGCCGAGGCAGCGTAATGAAGATTGGGAAACCCAAAACCATGGTTTCAGAAGCACTTTTTCGCAAAACGAGATAATCTCATCCACATATTTATTTCGTAATCCGTAAAAGCACTTCTGAAACTATGGTTTGGTTTCTATCCAAACACCCCCCGATTGATATAAATAATTAAACAGCCAGCATCATCCTCACAAACTCTTGGTAATCCACCAGGCCATCGCCGTCCAAATCAGCCACTCTGATCATCTGCTCAAGTTCCTCCTCCGTCACCCTCTCTCCCACAGTTATCATAACATGCCTCAGCTGTAAATGCACGCACAAGTTTTCCCCAAATTAAAACAAATGGTCAAGTGATGGCCAGAGCAGAGTGAATTAATATTATATATATATATATATATATATGTACCTCGGAGGGGGATATGTAACCATCCTGATCTTTGTCGAACGCCTTGAAAGCTTCTTGGAATTCCTCTTCTGCTTCGGCTTCGGCTTCCTTCATGTTTCAAACACGCAGCCACGTGCATATTATATTTACACATCCTGAGATGTTCCATAATAGCCAGGGATATAATGTATATGTGTTTGTGATGTATACCTTGGTTTTGGTGGCCATGAGATTCAAGAACTCTCCAAACTCAATGGTTCCGTTGCCATCTGCATCCACTTGGCTGATCATAAATTGCAACTCTTCCTGGGTAGGATGTTGATCCAATGATCTGATGGCACTGCCTAATTCTTCCATGGTTATACAGCCTTTTTCATGAACAGCAAGAAAACAGAGGTTGAAGAACGTGATATGCATATAGTTGTGTGTGTGTGTGGAAATGGAAGCGTTGGGAGCAGAAGTACAGATAGTTAGATAGATAGATAGATACCATCCCCATCTTTGTCAAAAAGACGGAAGGCTTCCAGAAACTCAGCAATCTGCTCTTCACTCAGAGCGTCCTTCATGCTATGAAAGTACGAATGAATGGCAAGTGAGAAAGGAAACAGAACATGGGCGTCCACTTCATGCCATGAGAAAGGAAAGGAGATTCCAATTATATATATATGGGCGTGCGTCCTGTTCCTGCGTGGGAAATTGCCTGCTAAGAGGTTGCCCATTTGACCGGCTACCATAATATTATATTATAATACAATTCATATGCAAGCATCTCGGTCTTTTCCGTCCGTCTCACTCTCATCCCCTTGTGCGGAGCGAAACTTCAATTTTTCGTTTACTTATTGTTTTAGTCTCCTCCCTTGGTGGACCTTGTTTCATTTAAACATAAATCGCAACAATAACAGAAGTCTTCATCTATTTGACAAATTCAGCATCTGTATGAACACAGGAATTTCGATGATTATTATTAATAATTACATACAGTGTATTGGCGAGGCCACGTGCTGCTTGTTGACCAGACTAGCCGCTTGTATATTGTACTGTAGCCCAGCATTTGGGATTGATTATCAATACGCGCTGTCAGACGCCGTAATTGAAGCGATGCTAATTGATTTCTCCCTTCCAATGAGAGCGGCTTTCATGAATCGGGAAAATACCTGCGAGCTCAACGCCTCCCAAAACATCAACGTTTCTCTTTTGTGATTCTGATTTGTGGGTCATCATCAGAATGTAACCTTGCTTGAGATTCAAACTTCATCATATTCAAATCGAGTGCAAAATAGAAGAAATGTCACGCTATTGCGTTTGGAAAATTGTGACGACTCCTCAACTTGCTAGACCAAGCAAGCATATGCGTGGAAGACCTTTTCTCCTCTCCAAGCCTCACAAGGCCACATTAACATAGCTCTGATTTAATCTTAACATAAAAGTGTCTCTTTGCCGACAAAAACCAACGTACATGAATTAATAAAGAATTCTGGTTCAAAGGAACATCTGTACTCCAGAATTGAAGCACCGTAGCGGGAGAAGTCATGGGTTCTATTCGGCATTTCTTCACCGAGATGCTGTTTAAATAAACATGTTCTGCTTTACCAAATATTTCTTCTTGTCGGTGGCGTCATTTTTGAATTCGAGGCGGTTACTAGTTTAGCTTGTTCATTTCTGCTGACCATGCCCCCCATGAAAAGATTTTATTTCGTCATCTCTATCTCCCACCCTCCTCCCCCCCAAAAAAAGGGGAATGCATGATTCTCAACCAGCCCGATATGTTATAATTAGTTAATAGTTGATTGATTGATAACAATTTTAGGATGACAGGGTCTAACGGAGGAAAACAATCGGCGAGATTCCCCCCGGAGGGTGGAAGAAGATGAAGAAGAGGAAGAGAGAGTTTGGGCACAAAGGCTGGGAAGGCCAAGGATTGGTATCGCAAACCCGGGAAGCAAAGGAGGTCCGTTCCGTCATGGGGTGACCACACCACGCACTGAAGATGATTCTAGGAAGTAGGAACCCGAAACAATAAGATTCCCTGATGCCCCTGGGACCCACCATGCTTACGTCAGGCTACAAGGTAATGGCCCTCGGCCGTCCGTCCCCTTAGATCCCAAAGCAAATCCTCGCCACCCATGCTTAGAGCTGGGAATGCGGGCTGGCGATGCGGATACAGGCCAGCCCGCAGCGGTGCGGGCCAAAAACGGTGCGGGCTGAAGTAGCCCGCACTTTGGCGGGCTGGCATTTTGCCAGCCCGAGCCCGTCAAGGCGGGCCGGCGGGCTAGCCCGCCGGCCCGCCTAACTTTTTTTTTTAAAAAAATATTATTTGTATAAGTTTGAGCTTAGTTTGTAATGTTAAAATTGGACTTGGAGTTTTAAACTTGAGTAATGAGTTATAATAAAATAATGTGAGGATTAATTTATAATTTGAGAAGATATTTTAGAAAAACTAACACATATTTTTTTCTAAATAATTAATTTGACTATTTTTCTTATCCAAATTAATTAAGTAGATCTTTTATGTATGTATTACATATGCAATTACATGGATGAGAAGATGTAAATATGAAATTTGGGGGTTAAAATCCTCCAATTATATTGTATAATATATTAGAAATTATATAAAACTAAAAAATTTAAAAAAAAAAAAAGCGGGCTAGCCCGCGGCGGAGCGGGCTGAAAACGGTGCGGGCTGGAATAGCCCGCACCTTGGCGGGTTGGCATTTTGCCAACCCGAGCCCGCCATTTTTGGCGGGCTGGCGGGCTGGGCCCGCGGGCCCAGCCCGTATTACCAGCTCTACCCATGCTATCATATTCCCATATTGTTCCCAATGCGTCCACAGGTTCATTTTTTTCCGGGAACAAAAAGGGCGAAGAAAGCAGGCAAGCAGACAGCTCTACTGTAAGCCTCCAACAAAGACTGCCGGTCATCCCCAGAGATTTCTTCATGGTGTAGAAGTCAATCTTAGAAACCCATTTAAAATAGTTTATAAATAATATTTTAATAATAATTTATAAAATATGAAGTAAATATGTAACAGAAGTTTTACCTCAATTTACATAAAACATACTCCTAGATAATTTTAGGACCCATTTAAAATGACTTGTAAGCAGTTTTTTAATTATAATTTACAGAATGAGATAAATATGTAAAAAAAGTTTTGTCTTGACTTACGTAAAATATACTTATTAAACATGATGGCAAACAGGCCCTCAAACGCTAATACAATCAGGGCATTCTTATTTAACCAGTAAAATAACTTACATCTCAGTAGAAACCCCTTGAGCAGCAACTAGTGGCTTAACCAATCATAAAACACAACAAAAACATTAAAGCTCCCCGTCTACACATCACACACACAGACAGCAAATCACATTGCTAATAAGCCTAAATCACGGACCTCTATGATATATCAATATAGGAGTCTGCTCCTACATTAAACATTCGGGAGAGTAATTTATTCTTTGCCGTCTGCTGCCCGGAGAGCGCCTAGTTGAACAGGGGCTTGGGTCTGCACCACTTTGGATGACCCATAAACTGACGTATCAGTGCCTTGAGCCTTCTCTTTCTCAATCTGTTCCTTAATCCAGAAGTATGTAATTCTGAGCCCATCCTGCGATCAGATTTGAGATACTGTGAGTGTGCAGAACTCAATTTGAGGATCAAAATTGACAGAAAAAACCGAAAGGAGGTGACATTTGAAATAATTTAATTGGAAGGTCACCTTTAACTTCATAGTCGGAGCCCATCCAAGTTTCTCTTTAATCAGCGTGTTGTCGGAGTTACGGCCACGAACACCCTCTGGCCCAGGAATGTGATGTATAGGAATATTCTTGTTCTCAAAGCCAAGAACAATCTCAGCCATCTCATTCATGCTGACCATCTCATCACTTCCAATGTTCACCGGCTCCCGAAAGTCTGATTTTGTTAATCTAAATTCCAAAGTAGCCCAAAGAAAAAGAGCTGAGCCAAAAAATACATATGAAATGTATTGACACATGCTTGCTAAAAACTATACATTCCTCTGATCTTTAATATAAAACATAATAACTACCTATGGTCCTAAATATAAAACCCCATTTGTAGTTTATAAACGAGGTCTTATATTTAGGACCAAATGTAGTAATTAATTTGAGCAGATTAAGAATATTACTTAAATTAGTTAATATGATATATTTCTTCTAAAACACCCTAATTATCTTCCTTAATTCTCCTCTCTCCCCTACTTGCTTATTGTTAAGAAAATATTAATAGGGTTAATTTGGAAAAAATTAATAAATATGTAAAATAAGTCTTACATGTAGGATTAACATCAACTCTTAAATTAGGTCATACATTAAGAACTAGAAAAGTACTAGTTATCTTGTCCTTAATTGATCAATTCAAACACCTCACTTTTCAAAAGGTAGAATATCCTCCTGTGTCCCTTCAGTTCAATAGCTGTTGACTGATCTAATCACGTCAAGTTTATTTTAAAATGCCCCAATTTTGAAACCCGCTAATCATCTTTCTTTTGAAAAATTGATATAATCACACACACACCCCCGTGAAGATGGATATGCAGATAAGGATTAATCAGCAGGGATTTACCTAAGTACACCTTCGACACACTCATCTATGAAGGTGAAAGATCGTGTTTGACATCCATCCCCCCACATCTCAAATTTATCAGTGGAAGTGATTGCCTTACGACAAAAGGCAGCAGGAGCCTTCTCCCTCCCACCTGTATGCATAGCAACAAAGAAACAAATTTAAAAATTGAAGGGTTACAAAATCAAACAAGTCCAACGACATATTCATGAATGAGACCAAAGCAAAAAAAAAAAATGCAATTTGGTTCGGGGCACACCCTTCCATGTCCCAAAGGGACCATAAATGTTGTGGAACCGGCCAACACGACACTCAATTCCAAAATCCTTGTTATAGTGCTTGCATAATTCCTCTGTTGCAAGCTTCTCTAGCCCATATGCATCTTGCGGCTAAACCCAATAAAATAATTAAACACATAATGAACAACCTTCATATGCAACAGAAGAACCATCCCAATCAAAAATTGAAATATCACCAACGGACCTCAGCTGGCCAAGCATCAGACTCCTTCAAGCTCACATTAGTTTCCAGCTGTTTAAACTCAGGGTAGATACAAGCACTCGAGGCATAAAAAAACCTGGGGCAGAAAAGTGTTTCATGTACACCCCATATATCAAAGTTAACACCATGACATATTTGTTATTCAGTAATTGTCCAAATAGATATATTCAAGTGCCTGTACATGGGACCACTAACCTCTTAACTTTGTTAATCCTGGCTGCCTCAAGCATGTTGAAACTAATCATTGTGTTGTTGTACATAATGACAGAGTGGTTGGACTGGATAAAGCCCATCCCACCCATATCAGCAGCAAGGTTGAAAACGTGGTCAACTCCCTCAGTCACCTTGAGACAGTTATCCATAACCCTCAGATCAACTAGATGGAATTCGTGGCAGAACATTTCTTCAGTCATGTGCTCATTTTTCTTCCAGTCAGAAGCAATAATATAATGCCCCTCGGTCTTCAAGCGCCTTGCTATGTGGGAGGCAATAAAACCACCAGCTCCGGTGATGGAAATTCGAAGCTTTTCTGATGGCCAGTAAGGTTCTCTCTCAAGGTTGTCATAGGTGTATTCACCATACTCAGTTCTTCCGGCACCTCCCATTCTGCAGCGCTTGAATAGGTCAGATGAGCAGAACTTGTTGACAATTAGCTTAAAATCATGGGCTCAAATGATAATATTGAGAAGCAGACACAAGGGAAGATGAAATCCACATTTCATAAATAATTGAACTTCTTAATTAAAAAGGGGAGGGGAAGGGAAAGAACCTCCTAAGGCAAGTCGGCAAAAGTCCAAAAGACACAAGAACTTTAAATACAGAATTGCAGGAGAAACATACATCACATGCCTACATGAAAGATAATAACGGAATGCAACTATACAAGGCTGGCACATTTAAACGGTCAACTAATTTTAGGTGGCGAAGTTTTCGTAAAAACGAAAAGCATGCACCCGAAATCAGTTTCCGCGGCGGAAAGGAAAAGATCAAAAATTGAAGACCCTTTGTTTCGTCTTCCTAGACTGCGGGGGCATAATGAAGAATACAATTGCGAGTGGCGCGCCCCCGCGGCACGAATGGTATGCAACAGAATGAAGAAGATCTGTATCTAGACACACAAGAGGCACTATGAATAGGGAAGAGAAACCGAGGAACAGTTAAGCCCTAAATTAGGAGAATGGTGGCATGACAGGAACCGCAAAAGATGGCTCAAAATCACAACAATAAGTGAGGGGAAAGAAACAAATTGAGAGGTGAAGCACAAAATGAATTATGGCGCGCACCTGTAAAGAGCAGAATCGGGGAGTCGGATGAGAAGTGGGATGAAGAAGAAGAAGATTTTAAAACTATGAGTGGCCCTGCCATATATAGAGTGGAAACGCAGACCAAGTGAGGAAAGCCACCCATTACTTTTCCCTTACTGCATAATAATTAGTTCGGAGTGGGGCAGAGGGGGAGAGGAAGGGCATGTGAAGGGCGACGTGATGACGGATTTCGCTTTTCCTTGAAAAGGAACACGTTGCAATATGGCTTGAGAAATAATAATGATAAATAAACATTAAACAGATCATACAAACTAATTGCAGAGGAGGCTGAAGGGAAATTACCAGGAAATTGCTTAGATTTGTAGGCAGCGCTCAATTCCAATTCCCAAAGAGTTTGTATGATTATGGGGTGTTTCCGCAGCCAGCTGACTACGCCTGACTGCTGAGGCATGGGGTTCATTACATTTCATTGAGCGTGGAACAAGTCCAAAGCCCCAAAATTAAGAGCGGCCAGCAGAATTATTGATCCACTTTAGTGGGCCCAACTCAGGAAGCAAGGAAGAAACCAGGACAAGTTAATATTCTGCTAAGTTTGCGGTGCCAAACATATACCAGTTTTTATTCTCATCTACTTAATTAATTTCATTGATAAAAAAAATTATTAAATTTGTTATTTGTAATAAATATAAATTGATTTTTTAAAGTATTTTTTAAATTTGATTTCTTGAAATATCCTATTAATCATGACTATCCTGGAATTAATACCCTCTTAATAATATATAACAAGGTGAATTGAGATTTTGTATTTAACATTAAATATAATTCTTAAACTAATTTTTATATTACATACCAGAAATACTAATTGATTGATGTTTTACGCAGCCTCTTTGTAATTTATTAATATAAGATAAAAGCAAGGACGAGCAAGCCAGCCGCAATAATTGCATTCGTGGCCGCCCAGGGAAGACTCTGGCTTGGCTGCTTCATTTGATCAGAGGCCACAACGCTCGACCATTCTTCCCTCTCATCCCTGTCCCCATTGTCATTCCTCATCGGCCTCCCCAGATGCGTCTTCCCTCCAAATCGCATACTCTCTTTTCGGCCACCCACCCAGCTAAACATTCCTTTGCTTCTAAACTAATTCTCAGTTACAAGTGATTTGTTTTTCCTTTCTGTTTACAGCACGCATCAGAACATTCAGGAGTGACGTGAATTAAGGTAGGCATATTAAACATAGTCCAGGAAGAAATCAACCTAATTCAGTTTAAACTCAATAATTGTAGGTGTTGGCTGGAGGAAGCAGCGGCGAAGATCCTCCCCAGCTGCAAATTGCAAAGAGACTTTTTGCTGTGTCTTTCCATGCTCTGAATCACTTGCGTAGTCAACTTGGTTTGTGCACTGTGCATGTAACCAAATTGTCAGAGGTTCGACTTGAAGATCAATCCATCAATAGGCCTGTCATGGCTGCTAAGATTGTGATTTTCTTAGTGGTATTTGTGCATCATAAGCCTACTTAGTTTATCAAAAGTACTTTAAAAAATATTTTTATTTAAATCGAGATAATTTTTTATATATTTACTTTATATATTGTAAAATTATTTTAAAAATTATGATTTGGATTTTTACCAAATATACATTATCAATCAAACCTAAACAAATCTATACATGCCACGATCACTTGTAAATTCAAAATTGTGATTATATCACAAGTTACCTAATACTGATGATATCAGCTTCCATATTATTATGCGTCAAATCATCAATCAGACTAATGGGGTTGCTGAGTTTAGTCAAGATAGCAGGTGTGAGAAGATCAAGGCATTGTTTTGTTTGAAGAAAATAATCTTACTACGATGAGAGTGAAAACAAAAATAGAATGAAATGAAAATTAACACTATTACTTAAAAAACTAATTTTGATACAAATATAAATAAGAAAAAAGCAAAACAAAAAATGTATTGCAAAGTGATATTTAAAAATTAATATTCATTTGCTTTTAAATATAAGATTCATTTTATAATATAAATTATATTATAAAATGAATTTAACATTCGGGATCAAAAGACAGAATGCAAAATGACAAGAAGGAGAAAATTTAAAAGCCTAAAACCACTCCCAAAATAAATATTATCTCCAGTTTTTAATATAAGACCTCGTTTGACTTTTATTTTGGCCTTAAATATAGGACCCCAATCTATCTTATTTTTAATATTTATGTATTTTTTTAAAATAATTCTTCTGATAATGGTAATTCTAGTCAAGACATTTGATTAACAAGAATATTTTAGAAAATACAACACCTATTTATTACAAACAACTAACTTAACTTATTTACTTAATCTTTTAAAATTAGTCAGCTAGTTTATAATTAGGAGGTAGTATATAAAAGCTTATATTTCTCAGTTATTTGGAGGGGTATGCATGCTGCAACTACATTCCATGGATTTGACAATGAAAACTTGTCTACCGGGAAAACCTTTTTTTTTTTTTTTGAGAAAATCCTGAAAAAGTGATTATTGAATTTTAAAATTTCAAATCAGTAGTAGTTATTATATTCGTAAAGAAAATGATTATATTCAAAAAACAAATGACAACATATTTTTATAGTAATTCCTAATTTAAAATTTTAAAATTCAATAGTCATTTTTTTATAGATTTTTTTAATCAAATATTTCCAATGTAAGAGAAATGATAAATAATTAAATTATGCCAGCCATACCAAGTTATAATTTATTTATTATTTTTGTGTGCTTCATTAGTTTTGTATTATTAGTTTTAAAATTCTTTTAAATACACTTTTAAATTTCTTTTAAAGCCTAAATACCACTCTGTTCCATTTGTATTCCATATCAATAAATATATTAAATTAATAAAAATTTGTATACTTGTCCCTATTAGAAAAAAGTATTGAAAAAACATGTGATTCATTTTTTTCACACTTAATTTTTTTATTGTATTTTTTAGAGATAAAATTAAAAAATGTTACTACTTTCGGTCCTTTTTATGAACTTTAAATTTAAAAAAAGATGTAGTTTATTTTATAAATTTTAATTTGGATTTGTCTTAATATTTAATATTTTTTTAATGGTGTCCTTAATTATTTCTCTCTTACTATATTTCTTCATACCTTCTTTTTCATTTATTATGACTGCATATCTGAAAACAAAATTTTATTTTAAATTAATTGTAACTAATTTTTTTAATTATTTATAAATTAATTATTTAAAAGTTATAATAGGTAAGTAAAGCGTGTTTATACAACATCTTGTGTCCCATTTAAGTCTTCGCTTGACCGATGTGCCCGTATAATACAATGAATGATGAGCTCTCACTCCTCACTATTGCAAATAGTAGCATCACGGCCGGCGCGCAATAGAAAGAGAAGCAAAGGTGGGGAATAATATGGATAGGGTGTTTTCAGTGGATGAAATCTCCGACCAGTTCTGGTCACCGCCGACGTCCACCGGAACCCATGAACCCTCCCAGATGAACCGCAGCGCCTCCGAGTGGGCCTTCCAGCGCTTCCTTCAGGAAGCTTCCGTGTCCTCCCCGACCTCTACGGCTTCTTCCTCCCTCCCTCCTCACCCTAACGACGACCGTCCGCTTCACATCAAGGATCAACCCAAACAGGATCCCGCTCTGAATACGGGGGTCTCGCGGCTCCAGAACGATGGTCCCGTCCAGGCCAATGTGCCTTCTACCCCTCCGTCTATTCCCAACATTCCCGTTAATTCCGATGACTACCAGGCTTACCTCAAGAACAAACTCAATCTCGCCTGTGCCGCGGTCGCATTGTCTCGGGTAATTATTCCCCTTCCCTCTTTTGTAATCTTAGGTAGATCGCAGGAAGCATTCGAGAAACCAATTGGATAATCTGCGGCGGTTGAAAATAAGGCGATTTTATTGGATCTGATTTGTTTGATGACTTTCCCCCTTTATCTATCGTCGTCTTTGTGTTGTTGTGTTAGGATAGATGCTATATCCAAAAATCGGATGGAAATATTTCTTACTTTAACCTATTTGGGCGATTTTAACTTGAAACGGCTGACCGTCTCGCTGCTGTTTATTTTTGTGTGGCTGCAATTAGTAATTTTGCTGTATCGGTTCTAAATAACGAAATACTGGAGAATGGGAATGCCAATCTTTCAGTCCAATCATAGGTTTTTGGTATCTTCAGTTTGATTTTAGGATTAACATTCCTGAACTAGGGAAATTAGTGGAGTTGCGTACGGCTACACAACTTTAACTTCGAACACATTTATGATTGTCATGATTTTTCCCTAAATCAATAAAAGTATACTTTTGCTTTCCAGTTGGTGTACCTCGAAGCGAAAGGTGACTGCAATTCCTTTACTAGGCAATAGATATTTGTCAACTTTACATCATCTTTTTGTTAACTTTCCCCCCTTCCACATGCTCTGGATATGAAGCGCATAATTCTTTTTGCACGAGTAAAGGAAATTCCTGTGTTCCTTTCATCTATATTGCAACCCATGCAAGATGTTTGGTTTTCTTTTGGTGCTAGTACTTTTGTTTGAGAATCACTTTTTGACTACTTTGTTTATTTTGATTTTAGACTTCTGCATTCCAGTCATAGAAATTGATGGTGATTTCGTGTGTTTTTCCTCTACATTTTACGTTTGCTACTGTGTGTCTTTCTGTGGTTGTCTCATCTCCAAGTTTGCATCTGTCTAGCAGTAAAAAAAAAAAAGTATCTTTATTGTGTCTAATTTATAAATTTTACTTAAAATTTCATTACTTCCTCTACTCTCCCCCTGTCTTGCTCTCTTCCTTTGATGATAGGGTCAGAATCTAATGTTTTCTTCTACTCACAGCAACAGGGATCTTTAATCAAAGCTCAAGATTCAGCTACTTTTGTTGACAGCGGATCACAGGCTTCTGATTCTTGTCAAGTTGGAGCTCGGGCTACTTTTAAAGGTTTGATTTGGTAAATGTATGTGGATGTGTTTACGGAAGTTTATAAACATATGAATGAATCATTGAAGATTTATAAATTAAATTATATTCATAAAAATAACATCGTGTTTATACTTGGCTGAGTAGAGAAGAGTCGGGAAATGCAGAATTTAAAAGAGATGGTTATATGAATGGTACATGGGTAGTGTAAACGCACTGCTCAGCTATAATTTTATGTTCGTCCTCCTTTCTTTTTTTTTTTTTTAAATTTATTTATTGATCTTCCTGGTTTTTGCGGGGTCAGCATTAAGAGGTTGAATATTGTCTCTCCAAAGTCCAAATGTGGGCAATACTGTTTGAATCATGTCTTTGCTGCCTATCTTTATATTTTAGGATCTGGCATATCTGGTTCGTCTGGAAGTGATCCATCTAAATTACTGGATAAAGATACCAAAGCACCAGTTGGAATTCCTTCCTTACCCGTGATTCAAAAGAAGCCAGCTGTTGCAAACAAGCCAACAACAAGCGGATCATCAAGGGACCTGTCAGATGACGATGACATTGACGGAGAAATGGAGATGACTGAAAATATGGACCCTGCTGATGTAAAACGAGTAAGGAGGTAATGGTTTTGGAATTTACTGAGAGTTAAAGTGTAGGAAATGTCAGTGCTTGTTGTGTGTATGTACACTCACGAGTTAAATGGCCTGACTTTTTTTTTTTTTTTTTTTGCGGTATAACGTTCATAGGGACATCAGCAGTTTGTGAAGAAAAAGTTATGCAAGTATCATCATTCTTAAAATGGTTAGGCCCCTAGGAAATTATCCCGTAATTGGACAAAAGTTAAGCCTCAAGGATCTGGAAATATCTTTAAAAACAGATTGTTTTCTGTCTCTGTTAATTGTAAGTCAGGTCCAACTCAGACAACTTCTGCTTTGTTTAATCAATTGCCTAGTGACATGTATCTTTCAGGATGCTTTCTAATAGGGAATCTGCTAGACGTTCAAGAAGGAGAAAGCAGGCTCATTTAACTGAGCTTGAGACACAGGTGCATATATTCTCCTTTCGAGTTGACCTTCTCTGCAACCCCTCTTCCTGTTAGTTCTCCCAAAGGTTTAGTATACTTACTAAACTAATACTTCATCTGTAGGTTTCTCAATTAAGAGTTGAAAATTCATCCTTGTTAAAGCGTCTCACTGATGTAAGCCATAAGTTCAATGAGTCTGGTGTTGACAACAGAGTGTTAAAAGCTGACATTGAAACATTAAGAGCAAAGGTAAAATCCTTGCTTGCTGTTTATGATTAATTCCAGTTATATAGTAAAGGCTACTAGTTCTTGTTAATTTAGTACCCATGTTATGGTTGGCCTGGCAAGCTGAAATTGGAGTTAATTAGGATGATTTCCTTCATAGTCGACAGAAACATGGCTAAATAGAGAGGGAAATTGGTTCATGTCTATTTCACATGGACATTTTTCATTTCCTTCCATGCCCTCCTTTTATCAGGTGAAGATGGCTGAAGAGACTGTCAAAAGAATTACTGGATTGAACCCAATGTTTCATGCCATGTCCGAGATATCATCAATGGGAATCTCTTCATTTGATGGAAGCCCTCCAGACACGTCAGCAGATGCTGCTGTTCCCATGCAAGATGATCCGATCCATCACTTTTATCAACCTACAGATAATCCTTTGTCCGGTCATGATCTGAGGGCAAACAATGGATTAGGGGATGTTTGTTCAAATGAAAATGTTCAGCAGAGCGGAGCAGCTGTGGTAACTGGGAACAAGATGGGACAAACAACTTCACTTCAGAGGGTGGCCAGCTTAGAACATCTGCAGAAGAGAATTTGTGGTGGTGCGGATTCATCTGGACATTCTTCCAGCGGAGATCATTAGCCAATTATTGTTTGAGAAATTATTCCGAAACACCTTATAATTTGGAGGCAGAGCCGTTCATCTTTGACCATATCAGTCTGTTGTTCTGGACGTAGTCCTGTGGGATCCAGACCATATATACAGCTGATAGATGATCTGATTTAGGGCTGGACGCAAGACTGATGTAGTTAAATTTGGAGTCAAAGAAGGAATAGTGATATATTGGTTGTTCATATCTTCGGGATTTGAGGTCGAATTATTGCAGTCACTAAGGCTGCAGGGAGTAGTATAAAATATCTCTGTCCTGTTCATATGTGGTATGGTGACGTTCAATCTTCGCACGGTAAGATCTAAATAGGAAAAAGTCGGATTAGCTATTTTTTTAATTTTGACACCACCCACCGCTTAGTCATACATGGGTTAACTTTATTTGATTAAATTAAATTTAACAAAACTCAAGCTTGGTTCATTGTTGTTATCATGATAATTATTACCCTTTGGGCTGAAGAGAAAGCTTTACCTTTGTTTTATGTCTCAGATTGAAATGTTTTTTTCCCCCTATTTAGTTTTGAAAGAAAACGATGAATTATAAATGCTAAAAGAAATGTGCAGCTAGAGGAATAGCGTGAGGCCCATGGTACCAAAAGTCAAAGCTGGGAAAGCTAACGTAATAACGTATGAAGGAGAGCCACTGAACTCTCCGGTCGACATCGACTAATACATCTCAACGCATGAAGAGAAACTATAGCCTTATAACGGGGGGGGGGGGGGGGATAACGAAACTAAGGTCACGTTTGGTTTGCCGGAATTTCAATTTTTCCCAAGAAAATGGAAGTGGAAATTGACTTTCTCCCTGTGTGATTGGCATCCATCTATTTTCTTGGCAAACCAATTTTCATCAATCAGACTCGGGGACATCCATATTTTCCCCAGAAATTGACGTTGTTAACCAAAATATCCTCCATTTCTCAAATTCCAGCAAGCCCACATGTTTCTTCGACTTTCTTCCTCGTCCTCCATCTTCCATCTTGCATTTCGAAGGTCACAGCAACCCAGCCAGGCTGTACTTTTCATCATCATCCCTCACGGCGCATTCAGAGTAGCGACTGTGACAAACCCAACCTGCGGCATCTGCAATGGAGTTCGACTCTTCTTAGTTGGGTTTAGAAACCTGAAAACATGAAAATAGCAACCTTGGCTTTTTGAGGGCCTTGGAATCTTGGAAAGCGAGGGAGTCAAGAATTCGAAACTAATAAAGTCCTATTTTTAACAGCTCTTCTCACCATCTCGCACGTGTTAAATATGGGGTATAGAATTCGTGCACAACAAATTTCCTTTACAAATCTTAACACTGTTATCTGTACAAGTACCAAAGCCATCACCCAAAAAGTCATGACAAGATATAAAACACTATTGACGAGACATTGAACCACCTAATTCTGAATTCTGGGTCTGACAAATGCCCATACTCATTTATTAGTCTTGGTTAGAACTCTAAGATGGACGAAACAAAATCTCAAGCTTGAGTCTATGCAAACTTCTCATCCACGCTACCTGCCTCAACAAAATCATTTCTTACCACCATCTCAATTCCTCCATAATTTGCAAGTGTTCATCGGAACAGCCTCCATGCGGAGGATAAGCTTTGCCAGGACAACGACATGCTTAGCATGGGACTCGTACGGATGATGGTGAGCAAAAATGCAACGGTGCGGACTCCCCCAACATATAAAAACTATATACCATCGTCACTCACACCAAAACAATCACGTTGCTCCAGAGCTCACGGTAGTGCCACCATCTCTTAACCCCTGAAGGCATAGATGCAAAGTTCTTTGCACACCATCTGCAACTAGTTTCAACCTACCTTGACTTACATCTGCTGTTGAGCCCCCATGCAGCTCCACTGTTCGTATCACTCTTTGCTTGCATTTCTCCCAATCATCACCATGCAACCAGCAAGCCCTACCTCCATGGCTTCCATCCATGCCAAGAAAAGTGACATTAGAACTCTCACCAAATGAATATCTCAACCTCACGGAAACACAGTACGGCAACCAAGCAGCACCACCAGCAGCATTGATGCGAGGGATGTGAGCAGGATCAAGCACAACAGTTAGGGCAAAATCAACAGAATTTTGAGGTCGATTATAATGGATGTTGCTTCTGAATGCGGATGAGTTTTCAGAGTTCTCCACATTCAACCCAGCATGGTTTTCAAGACATAATTCAATCCGTGGCTTTTGAGCTGGGGTTGCATCTCCAACTTGTGCTTGGGTTAATCCCTTTTTCCAAGCTATTAATTTCAAAAATTCTCTGAGAACTGATACAGGTAAAGTGAGAAGAGTTATGAATGAAGCAACACGAGAGGCATCATAAGGCTCTGATGCAACCCGACGGCTGAAGTAGTCACATATCTCGCTTATTTCAGATTGACTCAATTCCTCTTGTGCAGTGTTTGAGTTTTGCTGCTGCTGCTGCTGCTGATGATGGAAGCGCTTCACACTCAAGACCTGAAGGAGAAGCTGAACACGATGGACGCTAACAGCAAAGACATAGCCCCTGCCACAGCAAACACAATAAAGGGTTTGTTTTATATCCAAGTTACAGAGGCAAGATGGATAGAGGTGTGAATTGTTAGCGGCTAATAAGTCATGGCATATAAATACACGCTCACAGAAATGAGCTTAAATAAAAATAAATTAAAAAAAAAAGGTTAAGATGCATCTAGCACTCTGAAACATTTTCTTAGGTGCATCCAGTACCTTAAAGCAATTGGTAGTGTATCCAGTGCCATAAAGTACTTTTTAAGATGCATTGAGCACCATGAAATATTTTTTGACGCATCTAGCACCAAGGCTCAAAAAAAAAAGAAAAAACTTCAGAATGCTGGATGCACCTAGAAAATACTTCAGAATGCCGCATGCATTACAAAATACTTTAAGATGTTAATGCATTTAAAAAAATACTTTTAGATGTTGGATGCATCTTACCCCCCCCCCCCAAAAAAAAAAGGCATTATGAATTATTACTAGAAAGAACTATCAGATGGATAAAGAATAAGAATACAAAAAGACACTAATCTTTATGTTTCATCCCCCCCTTTCCCTTTTCTTCTTGTTCAAGCACGAAAGGGATACAGGTGACAAGAGTCTTTGCACTAAGCAAGAACGAAGTGCAGTCAAAATAAGAGTTGTGGACTTACCCAACAAAAAAGCGCAATGCAGGCTGCTCTGGATCCAAGTTCAAAAGTGCACCTTCGTTTTCCTTCAAAATGGATCCTAAAATCTCTTTCAGCAGATCTGGTAACTGAGCAAAAAGCCACAGCACCCCGAGATACTTGAGAATACCTCTCAGAACCTTCTTAAGAGCAACAAGAGGAACCCAACCACCACCATATCCTCCATCATCACCAAGGCCAATTATGGCTGTGTTTAGCTCACCTCTCACGTGTGAAGGGACAGCCGCTCCTGGTGACCTACGTAAAGAGACTGCCGATGTCATCATAGCTAAGTTTGAAGATCCTGCCAAAGCATTTCCCACACGATTTAAACCAGCCGCTTGATTTCCTGCTCTAGACATCGCAGCAGTAGGAAGGTTAATTCTACTTCCATTTCCAGCGGCAGATAATTGGGACCCAGAACTTGAGTTTGGATTATTAGAGCTTGCCAACCCACCTGCATGCGGTCCAGCAAAACTAGGATCTAAACCATTCAACTCTTGGGCAACATGTTCCATGATGAAAGGCCGAAACTGAGGACATGGCAATGATCCACCAGAAGGCCGTCCCTCTTTTGGTGGTGTTGCAGGCTGTAGCCAGACCTGATCTCCAGCAAAGCAACGCATATCAACCGCAAACTGTTTCCGATATATAATTCGTATCCAGTAAGGACCACGTAACACAACAGAGACATCAATGGGCAACAGTGAACTCGGAGCAATGCCTGGACCACCACGCCCTGCAGCAGCTAGCATAGCAAGGCTTTGACTATTGAGAGATCCACTAGCAGTAGGTGCGATAGTGTTTCCTCCAGCAGCAGAAGTGGACTGGCCAACATTTGTAGTTGAACTACCAAGCAGAATTCCCTGCGGTGGTAAATAACCAGTCTGTTTAGGAATGGAAGATAGGGCTGCCGCAATCCCAGGAACCCCTGGAACAGGACCAGCTCGTGCCGGCCTGGTTGCAGCTGTCAAGGCATGTAAGGGCCCCGCAGTCAGCCGAATGCAGTCTAAAAGTGATGAAACTTCAGCTCCGTTTATGAAATCTTCCAGAAACTGTGCATGACAATAACATCAGATATCTTGAATATATACTCCCAGAAATTGTTTCTGAGAGTAAGGGGAAGGCAAGAAGAAGCAAGCATTCTTGATGTATATGGGCCAAAAACACCTTGACAAAAATATCAGACAAGGGTATCGCCATAAAACATTACCGTTCAGCATTGGTAAACAATGATCATAATATCATATTGCAGCACTTAAGTTCTGAAAAAGTCTGACCCTTTGACCATCAACAATTTTTAACAGGCAGAAACTAACAATACACTCAATCCAAAGCACTTTCTAGCTTTCAATGCACAAAGAAATGCTAGAACAAAAGAAAATTCTTGCAGCAACTTAATTGGTATAAAATGAACCCACTTCAGTCAAGGACAACAAATGCTTCTGCTTAATCAAATGCATTAGTTCCCTGATTTATAGCAGATTTCAATTATTTCTCATCAACATCACATTCCATCACAGCACTAAAACATAGTACATATAGGAAAAAAACAAACAACAATCACTTCAAGAGAAATCAACAAACCTTGGTATGAGGCCAAAGTTGATCAGGGGATACATGCATTGTGCAACCCTCTTTACCGGATTCCCACTCAACAACAAAACGTGCAAGAACACCTGAACCAAAGCTAAACCATAAGCTCATTAGTCCCACTGCCTCAATTCTAAACGTCCTTTTCATCTGTTCCAATAGCTTATCTGCAGTATCAGAAGCAACTTTAGCGCCAGATGCCTTGGAATCAGAACTTGTAACACCTTCTTCTCCTTTCTCATCTGCTCTTACACCAAGCAGTTTCCTCATGCCAAGTGCAAATGTTCTTGCATTGGCAAGCCTTTGGATATCAGCCACTAATTTCTTTATACTATCTACCTCCACAGATTGATAACTCAAAACAACACCATCTGGATCATAGTGTATGTGTGAATCTATGTCAGATGTATTAGCTATACGAACACCTGATCCCCAAGGTGTGTTACTGCTCCCCTTTTGAAGCTCCCACAAATCCCTAAAGTGCTGGTCACTTATTTTAACATCCCAATGCATGCAACCTGGTCTGCCAAGTCGCAAGCATATATGTTGCCACGAATCACCTCTAGCGGATGGGAGTCGGAACCATATGTTAGATGAAGCGCTCCTTAAACCCACTTCTTCAACATATGGAATGTCTAATGCTTCCATCTGGCTGGTTAGTCTGGCATGCTTGATGCAAAGCGAACAGTGCCTGACCACATGAAGAAGGGCTGATACATAAATTCTTGATGGAGCACTCCCTTTATTTGCTTCCATGATCAGATTTCCATAACTGTATAATTCAGTCTTAGGTATCATTTCAGTGGACATAAGTGGTTGATGCAAAGACGACTGAGAACAAGGAGCGTCTGAAATCTTTCTTCTCTTGCAGATTACAGAGCTGTTTTCAAGACCTTGAAGAGATGGAATCAAACTCAGCATATCTGAAGCTGTTCGCTTTCGAGATCTTTTATCATTTTTTATGAAAATATCATGACTGATGCAATCATTCACAGTAGATTCCATTGCTTGAGCTGCAAGGATCCACTAACCAAATCAAATATGGCCAAAAGCAAACACATGATAAAAATGAACACACAAAGAAAGTGTCTTACATACGGGAGTTGCCGCACAGGAACCAGATCCAGCAACCCTGAGTGATCCAACTGGAGGTCCATCGGGCTTGGAATTAGATGTAGAGATTCGAGAACCAGCTGGCCGGGGAGGAGATAAAAGTTGTGATGATTGATTTCCACATAAAGTATCATGACTGTTATCACTCAGCACTCTTAGTTGATCTTCATCCATAGCAGTGCATGAACCATTATCAACTGAAGGTGGCGATCTAAGAGAAGCCAGATTCTGTTCAGACTTTGAAGCAGATAGCTTTCTCCCAGTTGTGCTCCATCCTGGACCAGTGGAAAGCATACCCATAGAGCTTGACTGAACCGGGCCCTTGGCACTACTAGATGAGTACATGGAACCATAATAATGGGAGGCAATACCAGAAGCATTTGCAACATTATTAATATGTGACATGTGCATACCACCCTCCCACTTCGGCGAAGAGGTTCCACCTTTTATGCCATGATTCATACCATAATGAGTGGCAAGAGATGTGTTCATGGATGAGGAAAAATTTTGAACAGCGTGTGGAAGCGCAGAAGACCCTTTCTCCTGTCCAAACACTTCATCAACAAGTGACGCAAAACCTGATAACTGGCATCCTGCATTCTGCATTGAACTCTCAAGACCAACATCCACAAGAAACTCAGGCTCAGAGGTTTGATTTGGGCCAGCTGCATTGGGCAAAAAGGAGCATAATTTTCCTCTTTCAACCAGGCTTAAATTCATTTCATCTTCCAGCATCTGCATCTGTCCTATGTCAATATTCTTAATCCGCAGCACGTGATTCAAGTCACCAGATGAAGGATCTTTCCCAGATGAGTCTGGCTGGGTCTCTAGCAACTTAAACAGGGGTTTAAAATCCTTATCAAGTTGCATAACCAGAAAGTAAGAGCTTCCAGAGTCGGGAAATCCCATCACTAGTATAGCTGAACCATTTATAATGCTCTTGGGTATTTTCAGTGTACTCAAACCATGCTCATACACCTGAAAGAATGTCAAATAAGACATGAACCACAGGAAAGCCATATTATGAACATTCAACTAAAAGACAGCCTACATTCATTATGTGTGTGTATCTTTTCTGTTATTTAAGGAGAGAGAAGTAGTGAGTTAACCTCTAGGCATAAAATTCTTCCAATAGAAGCGTACAAATGCAATAAACTTTTGCTTCTCAGGCTAATGAAGACCTCAGCTGCAGTCACAGTTCCCTGATTTAAAACCTCTTCACATTCTGACAGGGCCGAAGGAGCAACTATATTCCATGATGATTGAAGAAGGAAACGACCATTCCTAAATAACAAAACAAAGGAAACTGAGGTGCATACAGTATTTGTCTCCTTGGGAATCCAGACTAAAATCCCCAGCAAGCATTATCAAAAGCCTATAAACATAGTTATCCATTACTTCACTTATTCTTTGAACAGCCACCATCCCTCATATTTGAACAAGATGACTAAATAAGAAAATAAATATGAACTGACAACACAAAAGGTACCTGATATTAATTTGAACTGACAACACAAAAGGTACCTGATATTAATTCCAAGAGTAAAAAATGACGAGCCATATGCACGCACACGCAATGCCTCCTGCCCCACAGAGTCCTTACTGCTTTTATCATCTTTCTGCAGGCAGAAACAAATCTAACTCTTAAAAGCCCTCGTGAAATTGAGCAAGTAATAAGACAAGGTATCATATTAAACCACGAAGCCATTAAAAACAAAAAAAAGAAGCAAACATAAGTGAAATCATAAAAAATTCGCAATTGCATTTTGCATGGCATGTCAAAGAGCACAGGAATAGTCTACTAAATGCAGACATATCAACACAGTAACACACAAATATTTAGCAGACATCCCAGAAAGATAAACACATATGATTGGAACTAACATGATGTCCTTCATTACAACTTATGAGGAAACATCCCTCAGCGAAAATTGATATCATCATGAAAATGTTACGTGTAGCATATATGAAATTTCACATAAACATCGATGTCAAAGATCTTATCATCAAACATAAGATATTCCCTATATGAACTACTGCAAAGCATGGCAGATACAGTCAGAATCAGAATTTAAAACAAGTTACATATGCAGGATTAAGACCACAACGCTAACTAGAAGAACAATCACAACCCTGCACAACTTCAGCTTATATTTCCTCCCAAGAGTATTAATCTATAAAGGGCCAACACCAAAAAGTAGCATATAAAGTAAAACCTGAAGAAGGTTGTACATGATAAAAATTACCTACATGATAAAAACTACCTAAAACAACGTAGCAATATGACATGACAAACAAAATTATCCTCAACAGGGAACCGAACTTATGAAAGAAATAAAGGAAGGTTTATATATACATTTGGTGAGAAGAAACTGATAATTAAGCGTAAACTAACCAGTTTATATTCAGTATCGAGTTCACCCACAGAAGACTGAAGCACAACATCATCCGCTGTTCGGCAGACCTGAACATTTTTAGCAAGCTCTTTCTTAATTTCCAGAAGACGTGTATATCTGTTGCAGCATATGGCTCTTAACAACAACTTCTCAACATCAATACAACTCTGGTCCAATGAAAACTCTGCCTCCTTGCCCGTTGATGGATCTATGGCAAAGGTGCTGTGTGCGCATTTTATATGGAGATCTGATCCAGGTTCAATTTTTATAAAAGGGCACGCTCCTGAGTCTGGTGCAGCGTTTTTATCAAAATCTAACCAATAAATAATTTTTAACCCTGGGGTTCGCAGGCCAGATGAATCAGAATCCACATCAGGGTTCTGCATAGAACTTGTACTTGCTCCATGGCCCGCACCACCCTCAGATATGAGCTCAAACCGAATTGCATCTTTCCATCGTCCTTGTCGAAGGGCTTGCACTTGCCTTATGACAGTATCCATAACAAGTGCAACACATAGCTCGTGAAGAACTGAGTACAGTATCAAAAAAGGATTTTCAGTAGAGGCCATTCTTCGCTCTAAATCATCTCCAAGTGCATGACGCCGCAATTCTTCCAATTTCACAGGTCTGCCTTTTTCACCAACAAGCAGCTCCAAATGCAATATCCTCCACATTGATAGGTGCCCTCTGTAGCCAAGAGTTACTAAAACCTTAAACTCTCCGTCCACCCTAAGCAATACTGTACCATCAGAAACCTTAATCTCAGAAATTTCTTTTGGCAGTGAAACTTCAAGCAATTTTGAGCGTACAAGCATATCAAGCTTCTTCAAAGCAGGCTTTTGCTGATTTTCAGATAAGGAATTCTGAGTGCCCACATCTTCTATACATTTTGGTAATCGCTCATAATTTCCTGTCAGAAGAACTTCAATTGCTGATGGAACATCATAAACAGGAGCACGGGCTTGCTGAAGCCCCTCATGCATGAAAAACAATGAATCTGCCGCTTGAGTAAAACACGTATCATGATTTGATACAGTAGAGGTAAGTTGCTGACAATACTGTATCAAAGGAACCTGCAAGTCAGACACATACCGATTAACTACAAGCAGCAAGCCACAGGGTGATCAGATGAAACTCCCAAATTTGCCCAGTATTCAATGGATCGTATGTAATTATTTAAGATGCTAAAATGCAACGAGAGAAAGAGTTGGTTAATTTGGCAATAGTGAGCGTCTGTATGCTTCCTCATTGAATACAGGAAACAAGGACCATCCCAGACTCCAATTATGTTTTAAATTCGATAATCCATCCTAGAGTTAGCCAGCCCAATATTCATTCCTAGTCATTACAAGCATTTAAAACTCACCCGATATTCAAGCACTCAAACAAAATTGTAGCGACAAAAGCTCTCATTGCTCGCGTAAATGACTCATTTTCATCCGAAACTCCATGAACCAGAAAAAAAAAAGGAGCAGCTAAAGTGAATTCAGTCGAAGAAAACAAATCAACAATCGGTTCTCTAGAACAACCAAAACGCAGACTCGGTTCATGCAAAGTACACAATTTCTATCTATCTCGATTTAGCATTTGCAAGGTACAACTAGGTAAACACTCAATCGGGAAGTTTACACTAGCACGACATGAGGAGCGATTGGAATTCAACCAGGGCCAAACCTCACGCCACGGTAATAACTAGAATAAAAGAAATCCTAGACTTTCAATTTTCTTCGCCCTTCACCTAGCTATCCCAGAAACAACGAAAAATTACGATGCAGGCAGCACGAAAAGGGGAGAACATGGACAGCCATTCACGAGGGAGTGAAGAAGAAGATGGTAGAGAATTGAGAGGACTAAAAAGATATGAGAGACCTGTTGACACCATTTCGAGATGACATTAAGGCGGATCATGCGCTGCTGAGTCTTGTTGAGAAACTTGAGAATGCTAATCTTCTTTTCAGAATCAGAGAGTTCAGTGGACCCGCATTTGTCAATTAGTTCTTTAAGGGATGCGTATGAATCGTGAGCAGCTCGACTCACGAGGGTGGATAGCTCCACCGTCTGTTGCCCTAAATCGGCAGCCATTGAGATTTGTTGGCGGTTATGGATTGTTAGGGATCTATGGTGCTAAAAACATGGAAAATAGGGTTTCGGCACAGGGAAGCCTGGAGAATTTACAAATACATGAAATAGAGAGGGAAATAGAGGGGAGGGAGAGAGCAGCGAGAACAAAGGCAGAGTAATCAACGTTCTTCCAGCTTCGTTTCTCTCTCTCTCTCTCGTTGCTTCTTCAAAAACTTCATGCGGTCGCTCCCTGGATTCCAGAGACGCCAATGGCCCGAGGCGGAAATAAGGAGGACTTTTTGCGGCTTTGGAAGCGGGTATTATAACCATGCGATTAAGTCTCGCCTTCTCAAACCTTCTCTTGCTTTTTAACTCTGCTTTTATCTCTTTAGTCGCCAAGCACACCAAGCAAAACGAGAATTATACGTTTTTTTCCGGACACATGGAACCGTGTATTATGCCTATATAAGTAGATGATATTAAAAATATTAATTAAATTAATTATTTATAATAAATATCTATTAATTTTTTTAAATTACTTTTTATAATTATATGTATTAAAATTATCTTTAATAAGAATTATTTAACATGTATAATTAATAGTGATGTTTTCAAAAAAAAATAATGGTGTCTTATATTTAGAAGTAAATTTAATTCCTTATTTATGCATAAACACTTTATCTCATGAACTAACCGTTTTGCTTATTATATTAAAAATACCATTAGTTTAGTTTCACCACTTCTTTTTTTTTTTTAACAGAAGTTTGATTTCGCTTCAGACTTGTTAATTTATCATTTCACAGTGTTTCGGTTAGCCTACAAATTATTATTATTATTATTATAGCACGGGATATAGTTTTGAAGATAATAATTATCACTGTTATGCCTTTCGATGCAGGTATTTTTTGTCCCAAATAAAAGGGACAGAGAAAACATATTTTCTTTACATTTTTCTTGAAAATCTGTAATTTATTTTAAAGATAATTTCTAAATTTCACAATTTTAATCAATCAGATTATACTAGGGCAGAAGTGAGTGAATGAATATTTGTTTTGTTTTCTGGTCAAAAAATATTTGTTTTGTTTCACAGCTGTTTAAAATTTTAAATATATTGGGCATATTACCTTCTTTATTCTCTGCATTTTTTTTTTGTTGGTGACATTCATTCTCCCGGGGATTTTTTTATATATACTTTCTTATCTTATTTATAAGTTGTTTTCAATATGTTTCACATAAACTAAAAAAAATTTTAAACTTTATTAATTTTTATTTAAAATTTAATAAATTTTTAATTTTATTCCTATTTATTAATATACACTATATCTCATATAAAAAAATCAAAACAATAATAAAAAGTATAAAATTATATATTTATATAAGAAAATTTTCCCACCTATAAATACGAGATAAATGCCAAAATCTAAACGAAGCGAGCCGCTTGACCATCGGAAGGCTGAAGGCATAAAAATGCAGCAGGTAATTCGAAACCCTAATTGAAGGCTCTCTCACTTTTGCCCTGTCCTTTTGAATGTCTTCACCGATCTCTTTGATGAAATCCCTTCCGACCAGGGCGGAGGATCTGATACAGAAGTCACATGGGAGGACCAGCAGAATATCAACAAATTCGGAAGGCTGAATAATCGCTTTCACGAGCTCGAAGATGAGATCAAAATCGCTAAGGTCGTAATTCCTAATTTCATCTTCATACATTCTTGATCGTCTTTCTCGTTATTTTCTTCATCCTGGCATCCTGTATTTGTTTCGCTTTAACTTTCATCAGACGGAATGAGAAAAGGAACCTCCAGCTTTTGTTTATATTTTCTCTCTCCTTGTTTTGCTCCTGTGAGAAGGCCTGCTTCAAAAAGGATTTTACGATGCTAGTACTGGACAAGGAAGAAATCCCACGGGAACGCATGTTCCCGAAAGACCGTAATAGCTGTTGGCCATCCTCACTGTGAGGTTGACTGTTGGTTTTGTTCTCATGTTTTTGGTGCTTGCCGATCTCACTTCATGCAAATTCCTATACAGGCGATCCCATTAAATTCATAAACGTTGTCAAAATCTATCCTTGGCTGTATCTGTATACATTGCGTGGTGGCAAGACTTAGAGTCGATTGCTCTCTGATGCATGATCTGGCCGGGATCTACTAGATAGATTACGAACAAAGTACAGCGGGGAATGGGATGAGTGATAGCAGTATAGAAATAAGCATCTGATTTGAAAAGGCCTGAGCCTTTGCCTGCTGTTCAATCTCTCTAGCTACGCAATATGATCTAACACCCGCATTAGCTGTTTTACATTTCAATACTTGGTAAGAGAAAAAGTGGGAATCAGATCTCCTTAGAAGAGGGGAAAGAGAGGGCAAATAAAAGTCGGTCTAAGGAAGTACTTACTACAATTGTTTCCAATGCTGACTGCGTATGTGTGATTCTAGTTTGGCTTTGATATCAAATCTGTATTTTCAGGAAACTTGCGACAACTTGGAGGACGCCAGCAATGAGTTGATTCTCACGGACGAGGAAGTGGTACGATTTCAGATAGGAGAGGTGTTTGCCCATGTGCAAAAGGACGAAGTTGAGGGCAGGATTGAGGAAATGAAGGCGGTGACAAGTGAGAAATTGGAAAATCTGAAAGAGGAGAAGGAATCCGTGCTTGCAGAGATGGCTGAATTGAAGAAAATTTTGTACGGAAAGTTTAAGGACTCGATTAATCTTGAGGAGGATTAAGGGCTTTTTTTTTTCCCCTGGCAGATTTGTAGATTATGATAATGTGATTTCAATGCTTCTTGCGTTAAACCTTAGGGTTTTCAGTCCGATGGCATCATAATTTGGCTATGTCACAAATTGGCCACCCATTTAACCTTGGCTTGGTGCATCTTTGTTTATGTCTTGTCTGAACTCAAGAGTGTGAGTTGAATATGTTGAGCAATGATCAACGGCTATCTCTAGAAGTGGAGAAGAGACTGCAGATGAAAAATCACCCTACACAAGGTTATCAAATTGGGATACGAAATGTGAATCGGAAAGCTTATTTTTCAAATCTTGAATTGAAACTTATCATGAATCGTAAGACTCATATACAATTATTAAAGATGACATATAGGTAATTTTATAAAGAGAACCTCAAAAGTTTGTAGATATTAGGTTAATATACCTCACAAAAAATAAAAAAAACCAATGTATATCAAATTTCAAGAACAAATAGTCTCCAAAGTCAACTAGGGAATAAAAAATTAGGGTTTTGATTGTATTTGATAAGCTGAAAGTAATAAGTGCATTAGGGAGTATTTATATGATAGATTGTCTCCTATAAATAACAAAAAAAATCAGAAAAAATAAACATAAAAAGGTTTTTTAATGTGTTGAGTCAGATCCAGCATGACTCAACACTGCCTGAATTGCATGATTCTGGTGTGAATCGCACTATTTACGTTACAAAAAGATACAATAGGAGATTCGTATCTTTATTGTCTATTTTGTCTTGAATCACAAGATTCAAATCGCGAATCGTGGGATTCTAACTACAATGCCTTACAGTACTCTGTCGCTGTTGCACGTTGACCCCTTTCATTTTGTTGTATCTGAGAATGAAAACTCGGAAATCATAGGATACCATATAGGTAACAAATGAATAAATCAGCCCAACATTACTCCATAGCATCAAAAAATAGCACCTACAGCATAGATTTGAATTCTCTCTTTCCCCGGAAGCACGCAGTCAAGACGCTCGTTTAAAAGCTGCGTGGCGGAAGTCCCTGATTGCAAGACACCCAAGCCGTGTGCTCTGAACAGAGAGATGGTTGCCACCTCTTCTCACAAGGACTGGAACGGCCTTCAGATTTTCTTGTTACCAAACATCCAGTCGGGGCTACCCACTTGAGTTGGGTGGATCACGATACATCCAAGCCGATCAACGACTTTATGACTGCCGAGGGACTTTTATAACTGGGTGTAATTCGAGTGGAACTTGGAAAGAGTGCCCACTTTAGTTCCCCATACGGAATCCCCACAACACCCTCCTAATAAAACAAAAACAAACAAACAAAATCTCTTTTTCCCCCCCCCCCCGGGGTTTCAGCGCAGCTTAGATTCATCATGGGATTCAAATGCTCACTTAACATAAGCCATCTTAGTCGGGTGAACTCTGTAAGCGGCATAAAGACAATAATGATCTCATCAAATCGTGGGTTTCGCAACACTACCCAGGAAAAAGAACAGGGTTTGTTGTGTCTTGAGGGGGGTGGGTTCTCTTTGTGTTGGGGGGTGGTTTGCGGTGGACAAGTGATCAATCAGGCTCTAAGCACGAAGTAAAGTTGCCTTCACTCATAGGCGCTCCCCAAAAGCATGAAGTATGGTGACTGTAGCATCAGAATCTTACCTAAAAACTGAAACAGCTAAAAACAAAAGCAATATCATCATCGACACCGTAATTCAATAGTTACCAACCATAATATCAAGCAAAATGTTATATAAATAGCTAGTGACTATAATATCAAGTAAAATGTTATATAAATAGCTAGTGCCATGCGTAAAGCGCAGGTGGGAATCTATAATACAGCCAGAACTACTATTGCAAGTTCCCTGAGTTAATAAAAACGAATGATGTGATGCAATCAGCTTACAACAAGATAGACGGTCTAATAGAAAAGGCTAATCTCCCACAACGTGATGAACTAAGATTTGAATACTCGCTGAAGAAGTACTCAACATTGCCTCGAACAAGATTATGGACCTACCAAGGGGGAAAAACTTGCAACAAGATAGTCTCCCTTCTCCCCAAGAAAAATGCCTCAAATCATTTTTTTGGCCAAACAGAATGTCTCAATCATTTTAAATCATGATCTTCCCCTACTATCAGGCCAAATATAATACAGCATTCAGGCTCTCTAAAATAAAACATGAGGAAACAAGGAAAAAGTAAAGCCGAATTCCAATCCTAGGGGACTTGTACAAGTACGGATTATCACATTTCATCCGGCACCTGAAATCCTTGTGTCTCTTCCCCTCCTACCATTTTAATTCTTCTCTTCATCTACACTAATCACTAATCTGCTTACAATCATCCTCCCTGCATCTTTATTAGATACCTTTAGAAGAGCTTCGTTCACACATTCTAAAAATTTCTTCCTATGTTCCCCTCTGCAATCATTGTATTGTCGTCTCTTTCCAATCAGCATAATCAACAGTAAAAGAATTCACCTTCTTCAGCCAAGAAAAACCAAGGGAAATGCATAAAAGGCAAAATACTAGTGTAGAAGATAAGAAAATTGGAGAAGATATATGAGGCATATCAAATTATGTATGTAGTATATGAAGTAGGACCCTAAACCAAACTCCAGGAAACGAACAGTAATATGGGAAAAATTAGATAGAATTATCTTGATGACTTCAAGGTTAAACAAATACTGGAAAAATTTAGTACAGTGTGGTCCCAATTAAAAAAATTTACAACTGCAGTTGAAGTGTGGAACGATGAGATTGTACAGCAGCAGGCACAAGATTAATATGTTAAATTTAAACATCACACTAATAAAGAACACCAATATTGAACTAGCCAAACAGATTCGTCATCTATTTTCTTTCATTTGCACTTCCTCGAAGAGTAACGCAGGTAATTTCTTATAATTAATCAGTAACAGAACACACCTAATTCCAATTTAATTTTGGAAAATGATTTATCATCCATTGTCACAATTCCGAGCACAGAAGATAATCCAAGGTCGCAGCAGCCTGAATGTGAGATACAAGTCAGAGACTCAGATAGAGAATACCCAAAAACCAGCAACATTTATCATCGTTTCCAGCACTTCTTCTGAAAAATGCAATCAAATCTAATGTCTTGATTGAGTTTGGACTGGAATCTTCACTATATGAAACAAAACAGAAGAATTCACTTCATGGTATGAGGCAAACATGAGTTGCATGCTGCAAACGGCGGCCATACCCAGTAAATCTAAATCCGCGTATAAGTTGGTCTCAGAGGCTGACTTGCCACAACTGACAACAAGCCGCCTCCGGCAGCGGTTTCCTCATCAACAAACATGTCCTCGCTAAGTCGAAAAGAGGCATGTAAGCCAACAATGGACAGTCCTACTATGAGAGAGATCAATACATTCAGCCCCACATGAGTTAACACGAGTGCAGCCACCGTGACCAAACTGAGAACACATAGTACTATCCGATCATCGACAGTACGGTGGAAACAAACAAGGGGAGCATCACGGAAGAAGTAGAGGAAGAACCAGGCAACAAAAACGACAAGGAAAACGATGATGGAAACGGGATGCCACAAGAGGCTAAGGAAGAGAACAATGAGCACCACGAGGCGTAATTGAATCGGAAGTAAGAGAGGTTTCGTCTGAGACGCGCCATGGCGTCAGCATAGGAGTAAGGACGGGAGAAGGCAGAGAAGTCCAGCAGGTAGCGCCATGGACGGAGGGTGGCAACATTGGGGCGGGATCCGCATGATATATCCGACAAGGCGGTGGTGGAATTAGGTCGATCAGTGGCGGTGGCGGTGGCGGAGGAAGTGAGTGTGCCATATCCAGAGGTGGTTATGGCGGACATAGGAGTGGGTAGAATGAAAGCACTATGCAGGGAAGCACAGAAATCGGAAATTGGAGTGAAAGGTAATTAGGGTTTGATTACGGTGCCAAGATGAGATCGAAGGGAAAGGCGTTTGTCTTCTGGCTTCCATCACCTGCTTTCTCTGGATTTAGGGGGGGAATCACGCGCCAAACGACCATGAGTATTTATTTTTAGTCTCTGCACGAGGATCAACGATCTCAAGGTGGGGGCCAAAAAAAAAAAATCAACGATCTAATTTATTTTTTTTAAAAAACGAATTACAATTTATTAAAAAAAAATTACACACAGGTCTCACAAAAGACAATTAATTTTAAAAAAGTCCCTTGAAATCTCCAAATGCTTTCTAAGTCCCCAAGACTTCAGAGCAACAAATTGAAATTGTGAAATTACCTACTTGTCCTCACCGATAGAAAAAGTTGTGATTAGCTGCTGTGTAGGTTGTGACTGTATACTGTGCATATTGTTATTCGGTTGAGTGTGGGTTGTGATTGGTTTCTGTGCATGTTGTGAATGGCTCAAATGTAGGTTGTAATTGGCTACTATGTAGATTGTGACTATAGCTCTGCATGTTGTCATTCAATGAGAGCAAGTAGGTAATTTCACAATTTTAATTTTTTGCTCTGAGGTCCTTGGGAACTTAGGAAGTATTTGGGAATTTTCAGGGATTTTTTCAAAATTAATTGTCTTCTGTGAAACTGCGTGTAATTTTCCTTTTATTAAATTCTCAAATTTACCTGAATAATTCTCATGTCATAAAGCTCTCGCCTCGTGTAATTGGGCATATAATTTGCATAAATTATACTATTTAGTAGCGTAATGATCAAATTATACCTTATGTGTGAGTGTTTTTATATGCAAAGTAAAATTGTGAAAGAGATAAAAAAAAAAAAAAACTTCCGTTTGCTCTTTATCAATTTTTTTTTTTTGAGTCATTCAACCGTGTTGACACCCGAGCTCTCTAAATAAATTTAAAATGGCACGAAACAGCAGCGCATATGGTTTGGCTTTTCCCCTATTATTATGCTGTCAGCAGGTGTAAAACTGTTGAGTGATCATAATAGAATAACTAGGGGGAATAAAAAGAAGAGCAAGAGGAGCAAAATGCGGATATATATATATATATATATATATATATATATATAAATGCGCGATTGAGTTGTTGGTATTTGGCAGTGATGCCAATGCAAAACAGGAAGATGCGAAAATATGAGCAGAATGAGAGCTGCTAAATGGCTAGGCAGCCATGCATGGGCAAAAAAGAAAGAAAAAGGATGCTAAATAGCCTAGTAGATGAGATGATTGACTTTATATGCGATTGTTGTTTAGAGGAAATCATGAAGAGTTGATATAGTTTAAGCATGGACAGTACTATCCGCACGGGAGAAGCCACGTGCCCCCATGAAGTGGCATTTACATGATCTCCTCCTGTGGCTCGCAAAATGAGCAGTCCCTGCCACACTACTACGCCTTCACCTGGGTCGTTATCTTCTTCTGCGTCCATGACGACCCAAATTGGAGTCAACTGTTTCAGTTCCTTGCCTCCTCCACACGCGTTATAATCCCAGAGTTCATGCACCTTTGCATTTGCATTTGTGGGTAGGTATGTGAGTCTCTGCACGCACACCATCTGCTTGCCTTTCATTCAAAAAGATTGCATCACAGAACAGGCAACGGCTTGAGCCCAGTGCCTTAACTTCGTCTTTACTTGCTCGGGGTCCTCCCCTGCACCAATCCACGCGCACATACGCATCCGTCACCAGGCCAACAAATTAATTAATCACATCAATCCAGTTTCATGAGAACATGTAAATTAACCATCACCTGGGCTGCAAATCCTCCACGAATCAGAGTCGCTCTTTGAGCTCCCGAACGAGGAAGAACGATCGCCGAGGCTTTTAGGGGTGGATCCGGGGCTGGAAAGCGATAGCTGTCGGTTAACGGCGAAGTAAAGGTCGAGAGCCGGCAAGGTGTGGGTCAGTGATTGGCCGTCTTCCTCGGTGAATCCGAATCCCAGCTCTATGCTCCCCTTAAGCTCGTTTAAATCCTCGTCCGTCAGATGATGGTGATGATGGCCGTCATCATGACGCACCCCGTTCCTCCGGCGCTCTTGCTCCAGAATCTGCCGTCGCCTCTTCTCCCACGCAATGTTGCGGCGCGTCTCGCACATGGACAGCTGCTTGGACAGTCGCTTCCGGTTGTGCCAGGGCGGCGGCTCCAACGACATGTGGCGGAACTCATCCCCGGAGTCGTGCAGAGAAGAAGAAGAAGACGGGTGGCGAAAATGCCGTCGATCATGGTCGGCCATGGGGTTGTGGAGGCAGGGAAGGAAGAGCAAAAGTAATGTGATGGGACGTGGTTGTGGAGGCGGAGGCAGCAACAAGAGCCGCCTCGCCAAGCAGGGATGATGGGTGAGTGTACGCAGGACGAGTGGAAGAATGAGAAGAAACAAGAAAAAATGGAGGTGGGGGAGGCAATGATTTAAAGGAGAGGAGAGGTTAGGGTGCTTCATATCCCACCATCCATTCGGAACAGGAGGGAGGTTATTTTTAGGACGAAAGATGAGCAGTTGCAAGTTGTAATGCATATTTGTGTGTTATTGGCCTAAATATCCCGTGGTGGCCAGCGCCATTCCCCTAATTCAGTGTGTTGCCTCTAATTAATCTTTCGCATTAACTCCCACTCTGTCACCCCCTCTTTCTCTTTCATGCATTCATCTATTTCTGTCGCTCTGTTTTTTACCCGCCCATGGTGAAAATTTCGACTCGCCTTCAATCTTCGCTCTTCCCCCACCTCTAATTATCTACCCCTCGCGTTTGTATTGGGTTTTATCTGCAATATTAATTCCCCCCCCCCCCCCATAAAACAGCCCTAACTAATAATATTTTAACTAATTCACCAAATTTCTCCAACTAATAATTTCCGTGGAGAATAATTTTGAGATTTTATAACAGTTACTACTTTCTGTAAGTTTGGTATTTAATTTGGTTTTAAATATAAGATCTCAATTTATTTTATTTTTAATATTTATTCATTTTTCTAAGGTAGTCTCTGTAGTAGTTGTACATGTTAAAGATTTTATTAAATAGTATTAGTGGTTTTAACTAATACACATTATTAGTAAGGATATTTTAGGAAAGATAATACAAATTTATTATAAATAACTAAGTTTTTTAATCCATTTAAATTAGGAAAAGTATATATGTATGTCCTTGCCGCCTCTCAGGTAACTTTTACGTATCAAGTTATTTTGAACTGAATGTATACCCCGCATCCCCACCCCTTCTATTCCTAGTTAACTAACTGTTGATCCATTTCCTATGGTCTCAGAAATCAGACTATGATGATGCTAATACTTTCCACGTAATTAATCATCCATTACTAGAGATTATGAAGAGTTAACGTACACTTTCATGATTTATAGTTTATATTTTATAAGGCTGTTTCTCGTTGCCTCCCTGTCAAAATTACTGTTTCCCAATTATACCATTCTTGCACTGACAATATATTAGACCCTGCGTAAATGAAAAGTTTCGCTTTTCCCCTCTCTTCTTTCCTTTTTCAGTATATTAATCAAAGATGAAACATAGTCAATAGGCAAGTTTTTTTTTTTTTTCCACACGATCTTTCCTGTTTGGAGCGATGTTGTACAACAGTGAAAAAAATATCAATCAAAGTTGTAAACATCTCTTGTTCACCAGAGCAAGGCGGTTGAAATTCGAGCTGTATAAAAGCATTCTATAGCAGTAGATCAATTAATTAATTTCGTGTTATTAGTCATTCTGTTTAATTATAATAAAAATACCCGAGACTTGACCAGATAACTCTGGAATAGAACTTGTTGTGAGTGATGACCCTCCACTCCTCCCAAGGCAAGAATACAATGGCATAGATACTGTTTGAACCGTAAATGCAAGTAACAACAACAAAAAGGTGTGGGGAACGAAGGAATGCTAAATTTAGTGCAACTATGTTGGATTCGTTCAATAGCGATCTCGGCTCGTCAACATCGGTTTCCAACTACCTCCCATTGTGAAACAATAGAAGTAAAATGGAGTCCCAAAATTAGGATTCAAGATCAGAGCAAGCAGCAGCAAAAGAAGAGTCCTCGTCCTCGTCCTCATAACAAACAGAACAATAAAAAGCAGCGCCATGTTTCCTAGCCTGGTTTGGTCCGTCCAATCCAGGTAGGTCATTTAGATGGTTGAGTCTGCACAAACAATTACCCCCTTCCCCTCAGGCGACGCAAAACATAAACAAGGCCGTTTTGTGGCTGATTGGGCGTACGGGAAAAATCCTGCGTCCCTCCCCTTTTTTCCTGTACGCCTCCCAACATCTCTGGAATCATCATGGCCCACAACATACGTCTCCTCGTCTTGCTCTCTGTCCTGTGTCTCTCCCCCGTCTTCCATGCCGTTCTTGTGAGGAGCCAAAGCCCATCGCCGTTGATCCTGGGATGTGGGCTGGCCGATGGTGGAGCCAAAGACCCAGATGGAAGGCAGTGGAGCCCCGATAACAAGTACCTATCCGGAGGTGATTCCAGCACGTTCAGAGCCTCCTACCAAGATCCTTCGCTTTCGTCCGAGGTTCCCTACATGTCGGCTCGGGTTTTCACGTCCGAGGCCACCTACAAATTTCCCATTAGTCCCGACAAACGTTATTGGCTCAGGCTACACTTTTATCCCTCCGTCTATTCCAATTTCGATCCTGCCAATTCATATTTCTCGGTCACTGCAAATGGGATCACCCTCCTGAGCAATTTCAGCGCCTCTATTACATGCGAAGCCCTCTCGCAAGCTTACATTGACAGAGAATATTCCCTCGCCCCTCTGAACTCAGATTCCCTTACCCTCACCTTCAAGCCTTCTGACAAGTACCCGGGCTCCTTCGCTTTTGTGAATGGCATTCAACTCCTGGAAATGCCCAACTTGTTTGATTCGGCCACAGTGGTGGGTGTTGGCCAAATCATGGATGCCAAAAGCTTGCATTCGCAGACAATGTTTAGACTGAACGTTGGAGGACAATACATATCCCCAACCCAAGACTCGAATCTCAGCAGAACGTGGTACGACGACACGCCGTATCTTTACGGTGCATCCACGGGTTCGACCTCCGAAGCGGACAAGAGCGTCCAAATCAACTACCAAACCATGCCACACTACATTGCTCCTCCTACCGTCTACTCCACGTCGAGATATATGGGAAACGACAAGGACGTGACGTTGCAATTTAACCTCACGTGGATTTTCCAAGTGGATCCTAATTCCATGTATCTCGTGAGGTTACACTTCTGCGATTTCACATATGACAGAACCAACGAAATAACCTTCAATATATATGTGAATAATCAAACGGCGCAGTCCGAGGCGGACGTGATTGCATGGACAAATGGGAGAGGTGTGCCAACTTACAAGGACTACGTTGTATATGCACTGGATGGGCCCGGCGCCGACCAACTCTGGCTTGCTCTCCACCCTGCAACTGAGTCGAAGCCTGAATTCTATGATGCGATTCTAAACGGGGTTGAGATATTCAAACTCAACGACACAACCTTGGCCGGACCCAATCCTCAGCCCTCTGACATGCTATTGAAGGCACAGGGGCACCAGCAAAAATCTTTCCAAAACAAGGATGAACGTACTCATCCCGCTATAATTGGTGGAGCTGCCGGAGGGGCTGCTTTACTAGCCGCATTATGCATTGCAGTTTACCAGAGGCAAAAGAGGGTCCCAGGGTCAGAGTCACACACATCAAGCTGGCTTCCACTCTATGGGCATACCCAAAATGCCAGCAAATCCACGATTTCTGGGAAGAGCACTGGTGGTGTCACCTTATCGGCCACGGCTCAAGGTCTTTGCAGGTACTTCTCATTGCCAGAGATAAAGCATGCGACCAAGAATTTCGATGAGTCCAATGTTATTGGGGTTGGAGGATTCGGTAAGGTTTACAAAGGTGTGATTGATAATGGGTTTAAAGTGGCAATCAAGAGGTCCAACCCGCAGTCGGAACAAGGCGTCAATGAATTCCAGACTGAGATTGAGATGCTTTCCAAGCTTAGGCACAAGCATTTGGTCTCACTGATCGGGTTTTGTGAGGAAGACGATGAAATGTGCCTGGTCTATGACTACATGGCTCGTGGCACTTTAAGGGAACATATTTACAAGGGAAACAAACCTGTCAATGGTCTTTCATGGAAGCAAAGGTTGGAGATTTGCATTGGAGCTGCTAGAGGACTTCACTACCTTCACACCGGGGCTAGGTACACCATCATTCATAGGGATGTTAAAACAACTAACATTCTTCTAGATGAAAACTGGGTTGCCAAGGTTTCAGACTTTGGCCTCTCCAAAACTGGTCCAAACATGAATAACGGCCACGTCAGCACAGTGGTAAAGGGTAGCTTTGGATACTTGGATCCTGAATATTTCAGGAGACAACAATTGACTGAGAAATCTGATGTGTACTCATTTGGGGTTGTCCTGTTTGAGGTACTCTGTGCAAGGCCTGCTCTGAATCCTAGCCTTTCCAAGGAACAGGTGAGCCTGGCGGATTGGGCTCTGCTCAACAAAAGAAAAGGGACCCTAGAGGATATAATAGACCCGAATCTCAAAGGAAAGATCCGTCCAGAAAGCTTAAAAAAGTTTGCAGATACTGCTGAAAAGTGCTTGTCAGATCATGGAATTCATCGTCCCACAATGAATGATCTGTTGTGGAATCTTGAACTTGCCCTGCAGCTGCAGGAAAATCCCGATGCTTCAATGAAGTCGTCTTCGCGTACGGATGAAGGTGAGTTCGAAGAGATAAGCTTGAAAGGCAACGACGTAGCAACACATTATAAGAATCTGAGCCTTGGGGGCGAGCAGGAGACGAGCAAGGAGTCGAGTGAGAATTCTAATGCCATCTTCTCACAAATTGTCAATCCCAAGGGACGATGAAGAGAATGGTGCTGATGTAATCGCTGTGTTGTATGAAATAGCTTCATGGTTTGAGATGCCATGGAAAAATCAGCTCAGAGAATATATACAGCTTTGATTGTTTCTGTATTTTCATAATTTCTTTGGCCTCCTGGTTTTTTTTCCCGGTCGAACAACCTACAACGTCTGTAGCAAATTATTTGCATAAGGAGTCACCAAAATGAAGTTCATTCTCTCCTTATTTATCCATGACTATATGTATCCATATTTGCAGATGGAAAGGATTATGATTCTTTGTCTGTCTAACCAACCTTGGTAGTGAGTTACGCAATGGCACAACTTCAGTTTGTGCGCTCTAATTAATCAGTTCTTTTCTCCACAGCTGTCTCAGTACACAATTTTTTACCGTCTATTTGATTGATTGGCTATATAATCAAATAAACAAAAGAGGTGTGTATGAATATGGATGCAAGGAAACTGCTGAGAAGAACCGTTACTTGGCAATGTTCACAATCAAATATCGACGACAGTCTGACTGAGTGAGAAGAGAGTAAAAACAAGCGACCTTGGAGACTCAAGTTCTTCAACTCAGTTCGTTTATAATTGTCACTTTGTTTTCCCCTTTTATTTCACGCCCAAAAAAAAAAGAGGAGCGAAGTTCTTTACAATTGTGTTCCTGAATAATACGATTGAAGCGGCATTTCGCGCATGGAGTGATCCATGTATCTGTGAAAACCTCACACCTCGTCCTCATCCGATAACCTACAATTTCACACTAACTATAGAGACGTTTTTTGTTTTGATATTAGAATATTGTATGTGTTAGACATATCCCAGGTTCAATCGTTACCTAAAAAAGCAATAGTAAATGAAAAAACAAGGTCGCCCATCATATTAAAATATCCGAACCCATATACTCATGGAACAAGCCGGCAGGAAAAAAAAAATCCATTATCCCATGTTAGATATTCTACTTTCTGACAGGGAGAAAAACACACCGTAGACTAGTTTTTGCACTCAGATAACACTATAGAATCCGGAATATTCCCCATACTACTCTGTACTTACCAGATGCCGGGCCAGTATTCGGAATATCACATGCAGTGCATATTAGATCATAACTCTATCTTCGTATATAACAAGATGAGTCCCAATATAACTTACAAAACATATACAATTCAACACAATCCACTTAATAAGTCAGTCCGAATGAAAAGAAAATGAAGGATATTTTCCTCTCAACGGGAGGTCAGCCAAATCTTGAACGCTCATCAGTGGACTGATATGTCTGCATTTGTTTGCTGGGCGATTTTAGGAGGTGCTGATTTTGTTTCCTTACCCACTTTTGATTTTTCGCAACTGCCATTGCTCTTGCGTCCAAGAACATGCTCCTTAGTTTTTGGAGTGACAGGGCTGTTAGAAGCCTCTTTCCGACTACCAAGGCTGTGACGCTGCTGCCGCGAACAAACTTCCGAAGATGAGCTGATAGCATCACCGGAGCTCTTTCTCCTTGTTAGTTTTGGTGACTTGGGCCGAGTCAGTGGCAGCTGCCATTAAAAAGAGTACAACATTAGTGAACTCAAGAATCACTCCCATGATTTTCATATTACGTCCTGTCAGGGGAAAATAGGAAAGAGTACCTTCTTGAGTTCAACCTTGGGAGGAGGTCCTTCATAGTAGAAACTTGGTACTGGATTTGCTCTGATTACCAAGTTCTTCCTCAACTGTTTGATAGCTGCTTCTTCCTCTTCCTAAAAACAGTTGTTGGATCAATGTCAAGCGTAAAAACTAAAAAGCAATATAAGAAGAGACACAGAAAACAGTACCCCCGTGCACATGGGCTTATCAATAAGCCTCGGTTCAGGAAATTTACAGAAAAGGAAAGAGCCAAACACTGTACCTTCTGCCTTGCTTTGTATTGATTTCTTTCTTCTTCAAGAGCTCGATGTTTCTCCTCTAACTTCAGATAAAACTGGATGGAAAAACCAAAGCGAAGATAATAACACCGGCTCAAAAGCAGTCTGTCTCACAGAAATATATCAAATTTAGTTCTCTAAAAGAATACCTCCTTCCGTTTCTCTGCACGGTTCGAGCATCGAAATGTGGGGGCTGAACCCACAGTTACCCTAGATCTAGCTGTGCGGGCAGATGCAGCACTACAGTGTGGTTAAAGGAACAAATAGCAAGGCAATTGTCATGTTATTTAGATGTGAGTCCAGTCGATTGCAGCAATATCTAGAGTTACACAACAGTTATAATTAAAATCCATGAGATATCAGATAATTGTACGGCAGCTGCCTAGGTCCTTCTCACACATCTAAAGCTATATGACCATCGGGATGTTATTATGTTTGAAGGATACGAGGAAGCAAGAGACCAATTATCATCATCATCATGGTGCTTCTTATCATCATGGTGCAGGAATTTCCTTGATGAAAAAGGCGAGTTTGTCTGAAAATAAAGAAAAAGATTTTGGACATCACTAATCTCATTAAAACACAACACTGCACAATATAAACAAAATACCAGTTTTAACTATATGAGCAGGTAAACTCAATATTCTGAACAGTTCTTTCTAAGGATGGTTGCTTTTCCTGAGTGAGTGGCTATTTCAAGATTACTTTTCAAAGAATTCAATGTGCATTCGTTGCTACATAAAAACAAAGTCTTATCAATCATCTCCAGGGAGAATCCAAAAAAAAAAAAAACCTCTAAAATTTCAAAATCCTAAATCAGGAATGACTACAAAAATGTATCATCATTGCTTTTCAAATGTTGTCAATTGTTATCAAAGTGTAGTGAACAAGACTGATTTGAAATTTTATAATTCAAAGGCATTTTCTTGGGGATTTTTCCTTATCTCTATTTGCATTTTGACATGATTCTTGAAATAGAATTACTAGTTTAATGATGGCAAGAGGAAAAACAAATTCTCAGTTATAGTTAATCATGTAATGTCAGCAAACAAATGCATAAAAAAGAATATAATATCTTAGGTCCACTATGGAATAAGCCAATAACAACTCCACCTTCTAAATTTCTCAAGCACAGTCACGAAAATACTACATAGAAATGCAACTCCACATTTTAACTTAAGCAGAAATGAAGTTCTTGATGAAATTCCTTAAAAGAAAGAAAGAAAGAAACGATGGCACATCATCAAGTGAGCCATTGAGACTTCCAATTACCTGCAAATGCTTTGTTGAATTTGGTGAATATGTGTTGTTAGCATTTGGTGACATGTTCAAACCAGTCATAACAGCTTCAGTACTACCAACACTCAGCGGGTCAGAACCATTCTTTTCAGCAGCCATATCAGATGACAGTGGAACAGAGTCACTTATAGGTTCCAATTCCACAGCTGTGGATCTTGTAGCAGGTGAGCTTAGCTTTTTACTGCCACCCGTCGTCTGTGCTTCTGATTTCTCATTCTTCTCAGTCCAATCAGCAAACTGGTGTGTGCTCTCAGCACTCGAGACATCCTTTTTCTCATGGCATTTCTCAGTGAAAGAATTAACTTCAGTACATTCCATTACCTCATGATCCTTCGTGTCAAGCTTAACTCCAGCAATTCTGGGAGAAACATGTACTTTGTCATTGGAACTGCCATTTGAAGTCGCCACGATACGATTTGGCCTCGTGTCCACAACATGTATGCCAGTAACTTCCCTCCCCATGACACTGTACCATACAAGTTACAGGGTAAGCAGCATAATAGTTTGAAGATGTTGCTACTGATTGAAAATATCCATCACTTTGACTTGAGAAGAAAACTTCCACATATGTATTCTCGAACAACAAGAAGAGAAGATTAATAGAACATCATTCCACTCCGCTCAAAATTCACCACAGATAAACCTACAAGTCCGGAGTGCCAAAACTCCAACTCCAAACCGAGAGAGAGAGATGGCAGGGAGAAGAAGGTTAAAACATAAAAGTTAGAGGGCGGAGGCACGACACGATATAGATTCCCCTACACACAAAATTTAACATAAAAGATGAAAACTACTCAATTCAAAAAGAAAATGCTATTCTAGCTGAACCTTTGTTCATCAGAAAAGATATCTCGATATGATTGTGTGACTTCATAGCATCATAAAACAAGCGTTTCACGATCCTTAGGCCGAGTTTTAAAATGAAAGCACTTTTTTGGTAGCCAGAGGATTTAAAAAAAAAGACTCAGCTTGAACCCAAGAAACCAAGAAAACAACTAAGAAAACGAATATATGGACATCTGGAACGCATTAAAGATTAAATATCAAGAATATGTTGAAGCCCTGCAGAACAAAACCCCGGGTTTGGGCCCAATATGCGTTTTCAAAAGGAAGCTGGTGATATTTGGCGTTCCAGTCCATGAATTAAGCACCAATTAAAGAAGATGAGGTGCAGATAATCTTGAAATCCTTTTATCCAAGACTGGGAGCTAGCACTGCAATGGAGGAGTACCAAGAGATGAAAGATGAAAAGGAAAAAAAGAAGAAGAAAATAGATAGGCTCCTGTTCTGCTGAAGCGTTGCGAAAGACACCCACATCAACAGAAGGAAACAAGGGTAAGATAGAGAGAGAAAGATCCCCAAAGCAGCATACGAGGGAACTTAAATCTCATGGCAGCAGCATCAGAGATCGACACCCACATTGCAGAGATTGAAAAGATTAAAGAGGTGAAGAGCAAGAAGCGCACCACAATCAGCTGAGAATGTGAAAATTTCGGTCACGATCCGACAAGATCTCTCCGGAGGCCTTCCTCCTCCTCTCTTCTCCTCGCCGCTCTCCCTCTCCCTCTCTCTCCCCCCACTGTACGTGCAAAATAGAACAAATAAACTCGTAAATGATATTGCTTTTCTCTAGGGAGGTTCACAAAAACTCTTTTTTTTTTGCGGGGGCTAATTATATAATATACTTTTTTCCCCGTGAGTGGTATTGCTGGGGAGGGTAATAAATAATGGATATATATATATATGTATAGTGAGCAGGGTTTTTCACTTTGATGTTAGAAGCGGGGGTTGGGAAACATCTGTACTTTCGTTGTCAAACTCGAAGAATTGACGGTGATAACGGACAGTGAAATTTGAACAGACTTGACGTTCGATCCCTCCCTCGGAGTTTCTCTGACCCACTCCCCTCCAAATACGGACAAATTGATTGATAAGCCCCGGAAATCCTCTTCGCGCTGTGCCGCTGACCTGGATGCCACCCCCACCGTAAATTTTGTTTTTTTTTGCCTGACACCTCAACCGTAATTAACAGAATATCATGGCTTCCTAATTAGTATCTCCGGTCCAAAAGTTTATAAATAAAGTTTTATAATTAGTAGATGACGTAATATTATACTTCATCGTGGGCTTTATTTTTTATTTAGGTCTATCAAATTTTAAATAAATTGAAATATTCTACAGAATTAGACCTGTCATTTCCTGTGTGGAGCTTGTAATATATGATTATAAAAATACTACTCCTCCGGTTCTAATTATAAGACCCAATTGACTTATTTGAGGAGATTAAGGAAGTAAATTAAGTTGGTTATTTATAATAAATAAGTGTTGTCATTCCTAAAATATCCTTGCTAATTAAGTATATTGGCTAAAACTATCATTATTAGAAGGATTATCTTGGAAAAAAATGCATAAATATAATAGACAAAATGGATTGGGTCTTATAATTAGGACCAAATAAAAAGTCAAATGGGATCTTATAATAAGGATCGGAGGAGTATTAATTAACTCTATGAGCCATCACAGGGCAGAAAGCCTGGGAGGTTAGTATAATTTTCGCAGACGCAGGTACAAAGAAGAGACGAGGATGGAGTCGGATAGTTAGTTAAAGGGATGAAAACTGAAATTGAAGGAAGCGATCTGAGGACAGCAGCGTCATGCAATTAATGTATAAGCCACGCATATATGGAGTTCAGGAAAGAAGAGGGAAGTGTGGGAATGATGTGACACTGACTTAAGAATCAAGATACATGAGTAGGGCAAAGCTGGTATGCATAAGAACAAATACGTATGGACTGAGGGCGATAACAGTAACAAATTAAAAAAAGAAAAAAAACAGAGAGCGGAGGGATGATCCGGTGCGGGACACCTCTGGAGGCTAACGAAGGAGGAGGAGAAGGTGGGCGGAAAGTCTAATCCTGAACATATACATTTTTGTTAGCAAGGACAGGGGAACAAAAAGAGATGGAACGATTCGTTTGGATGTGGAAGGCAGGGCAGAGGCGGTGTTGTCAAAATATTGTAATGTGAGGCAGATGTGTGATATGATGCCCGGGAAAAGATAAGTTTATTTGGGTGATAGACATACATTTGTTGTGCCTTTATTCATTTTTGTGATGAGGACGCAGGAAGTACCCTTATTGATCCCACGGCGGACCCAGAGAGAGATGGGGTGGGAAGCAGCACTCGTCTTTGATGCCGCCACAGCTCTTTCAAGTCTCAGCATCACGTGACCTGCACTTCTATTATTTATTAATTGAACATTTATCACGTGACCTCTCCTGCATCATCATGCTGTGGTTGGTGCTGAATTTATGGAGATTGGAGAGGAGGGAGGGGCTCATGACCAATTTAATTCCCAGTTATATGAATTGAGATCATTTTGTTGAGGTCATTTACGTACCGGATCTGTCCTTAACAAAGAGCGCCGGACACTGTTGTGGCATTATGCGTACATGCGGCTCGATTGAAAAAGAAATTTCACTGCAAATTAGAAAGTGTGATTTTTTTTTTTGAATTTTAGCATGGATTTACATAGATATGAAAATAAATAAATAAATAAATAAAGATTTATGGCGTTGGAATAAAATAGAAACAATGTAGTTGACTTTCTTCCACGAAACAATTATACAAATTAGTGTTGATGGACGTGCGCGCGCCTGTTTAATTCCCTAGGCTGAAAAGGTTCGCCTAGTTTAAGGGGGTGAACATATTTTTCACGTCAGACAAGGTGCCTTTTGTTTTTGGCTGTTTAATCAAGAGAATATACTACTTCCGGTTCTATTTATAAGACTTTATTTATAAATTATAAACAAAGTTTTATAATTAAAACTGGAGATAGTAATTAAAAAGGACTGTGGAAATAAACGTACGAATAAGGAACTGGCACTATTAAAATAAACGAGGGGTGATAGAGCTGAGTGTTGGCTTTTGGGAGAGAATGGTGGAATTTGAAATTGGGGGGGCGGGGGAACACGTACAGTGGTGGTCGCTTTTAGCTTTTATGTCTGCTTTTGAATTGGAAGACTCCTTCGGGGCAGGTCTGTGCTTTTTCTTTTGATAATCGAATCACAGCCGTTCAGCATTATATTCACTCATCACTCCTCAAATTTATTGCCCCCTCCCCTCCTCATACAGATAGATATAGGGCCAATTGAATTTAGTCACCAGGCAATGCAAGTGCTTTGCATGCATGCACGGAATGATTACGCATTACGGTGCCCTTACTTCTGCTCCTCTCCCTCACTCCAAAACATAACCATTCCTCCCTCAGGTACGCTCACCCTTTCCCTCATGCATCTATTCCCACACAGTACACCCTCCACGCAACACGTTCATTATATATAACCATGCATGCACGTCATCCCAAAAAAAGAGCATTTTATGGCTTTCTATGGTATAGACATCAATTATTGTTCCACATGACTCTTTTTTTTTTGTATTTATGTAACGTCATCAAATGTAGTGCGAGGTTTAAAAAAGCTGCTTTAGTTTACTGAACCAAAACTCAAATGATGAGAAAATTGGGGGCCGGACGAAAAGGAAGATGGGTTGTTTCCCACGAAATTCATGCGTATATATAAAGGGAGCAGCTCTGTGTGTGTGTGTGTACTACGTACGTATATTCATTATTGCTGGAGAGGGTTCAGTTTCAACGTGTAGGACAGCATTCCTCATATCATCAGGAAAGCGCGGTTGGTTAGTTTGAAATCAATGACCCTGGTTGCAACCTCCTCATCTAATCCCGCACATACACTCACACACCCCCCCCCCAAATTAATTATTTAATTCTTTTTTTATTTACACTCACTGAACTCCCTAGAACCAACGCAATCAGTGGAATTCCCACCTCCATTTAAGCTTCCTTTTCTCTTCCTTCTTCTTCACACTTCATTCACTATCGCAAATCTCTCCAACCCCTGCCTCTTCCTCATCATAACTTCCCTCCCACCTCTCTCTCTCTGTTACTTGCCAGCTACAACTTAATCCCGCCCCACACCTTCACCATTAATTGACCCCATACACACACACATATGTATATAAATTGCATTCACAACTACGTACGCACCCTCATTTGATGCTGACTCTTCATTTATATTGCCACAGCCATTTCATCCCTCGTATATGCATACATTACATCAGTAGTAGGTGAGTGGATCACTCGCTAATTTAACCGACGTGCCATCCACAAATTGAACCTCCTCTCATGTTCTTTCTCCATTTTAAATTTATATATATTTATGTCTCGCTTCTATAACGTCTCTCCTGACCTTTCCTTTCGCTGTTGACTTGGCCCTCTCAACCCATACTCGCTTGTACATGTACTTAATTGATCATCCCCCGCAACTAAGCCCTCCCCTGCGTATCCTCCCCCCACATTCCTAGCTTCATTGCAAATATCGACGATACGCCTTTGGATTGTAAAAAATCAATCTATGATTGGCCAACTCATCTATTTTATGGATGGACCCCGGCGGTTGACTTGCATATTCCTAACTTTGTTTTTTTTTCATTTTATTTTATTTCTTTTTGTTTTGCTGCCCTGAAACTTCAATTCGGTGGTGGGATCATCGTAATCCTTGATGGCAATCTGATAGCGCTTAACTGAACTACTCGTATCACGGTTTTCTAACCAGACAGGCGTAAATGTGAGGCCACCTCCATTTGGGCACTTTCTCCGCAAGAACGATACTGAAGGAAAAGGAAAAAGACATAATTGGTGTACCTGTAATCATCTTTATAAGCCAAGTAATCCCAACTAATTAACATTACGCTACCAAATGATGATATTAGACACAATCAATTTTCATTGTATACCGGATTGATCTAAGAACCGTCCTAATTATATTGTTTCTCTTATAAAAGCCATGTGCATCCTTCCACGTAATTGTTAAATTATTTGCAAGTTAATCATAAATAACCAACTCACCTATTTATTTAGTTTTATTCCACGAATTAATTACTTGAGAGGACCTAATACTTCTGGTAAAAAAAAAAAAAAAAGAGGACTTAATATTTAAAATCAAAGACAGCAATACATAACAATCTTCTTCTTCTTCTTTTTTCACACGCACATATATAATGAATCAACCACCTTTGTAAATTCCAAATGGAAGGAGGAATAATATTTTGCCGCAGCAAAAGCTTAGTGAGCAAGTCTGGAGCGATGCTTTTCTTTTGGCGTAGGACTAAATGCTCACAAAGCAGCAGGCATCATTTAACGCACTCTCTATTGTCGCCTTTATTGTAATTGGATTTTTGCTTTTTGTTCGCCGGAAATAATTCGAGTTTTGATAAGTCCGAAGAAAATAACTGCTACTGAAGCAGATAGGGCTCATTCATAGTCATTTTATTCAAATTTATAGGTCACCAACCCAGACACGGGGTGGCGGGCGGGCCAGAGCAGTAATTATAAGAATGTGGAACAAGGACCCGCTGGCTCGTGCGTTGGAAACGGAATGAAGCTGTACACTAAAAATAGATGTCCGGCTTTGGGTCTAGAGTGGGCGACAAAGCCCAATAAGGGAGGCCCATGGGATTAGCGAGCAATAACTGCCAACAACTGACCAATTTCTCTGCTGTTTCGGGGAGGTAGTTAGCTGGCCACGACCCCGTCCGCATGCCTTTCCACAGCCGCCACGTGTGCTCCTATAATTGCTCAAAACCAAAGAGCACTCGTCTATATAAGCCTTCCTCTAACTGATTTCCCTACTTTTCCGATCCAGCTCATGGTTCTTTCCCGCTTCCCCAACACAGCTTAACCATGGCGTCTCCCACTCCCGCCACTACCCATTCCCAGAAAAAGAACAGAATCCAAGTTTCCAACACTAAGAAGCCTCTTTTCTTTTACGTTAATCTCGCCAAGGTATATATACACACGTCCTCTCCCTTTCTCTCTTCTCTCTTTCCTAGCATTTCTTTGCGACTTGTTTAATCTTTAGATGATTACGGGAAACCTTCCCGTCAAATCTTAAATTACTGCTCGACCTACTCGATGACACACTTGCAATTTTAAACCTCGTGTACTTTAGCTGCTTTTGGGCATTGTACCTATCTTCTTCCCACTGCATTTGTGCTTCGCCGTTCAAGCTGCATTTGGTTTTCATCTTCAGAAAAAGATTCTGCAATACATGCAGTCGCGGCGCTAATTTTAATAGAGCGTACATCAAACTCGTTTGGTGTTGATGGTTGATTTTAACGGAAATTCTGTTTAAAAGAATTGTCAGCACTCGCAGCTTGAATTTGATGTTTATATCTGATGTTATTTCTTTGATGCAGAGGTACATGCAGCAACATAATGAGGTGGAGCTTTCGGCTCTGGGAATGGGTACTTCTTTCTCTTGAGCCTGCCTGTTCATCAACCATTCATCTTTTAGATGCACTGCATTCAATTTCAACTATATGGTTCGGTGATGAGACCAAATATATGTTCATCTGCTTGGACAAATTATCCATTTCCTTTATGAGCTTAGTTTTGACATGTTACTTTATTCTCTGAGCGTTTTTAAGATTTTGGCTTTGATTCCTGGTACGTCTATACTTGTTTCTGACGAGCGGACCTGGAGAATCGTCTTACACACCCTCGAGTTTTATGGATAGAATGTAAACAGAGTTTTACTTATGACACGGACGCTTCATAGGAGTATAGATTTAGCTTGAGTGTTTTTCTTCGTGTGATATACTCTGGAAACTTGAATATCTCTCGTCATATGTACTACCTCCGTTCTTAATATAAGACTCTGTTTGACTTTTATTTTGATCTTAAATATAAGACTCCAATATATTTTTTTTCTCATATTTATACATTTTTTTTCCAAAGTAGCCTTTCTAATAATAATAGTTCTAGCAATATACTTGATTAGTAAGAATATTTTAGGAAAGATAATATTTATTTAGGACAAATAACTAACTCAACTTACTTTCTTAATTTCATCAAATTAGTCAACTGATTCTTATAATTAAGATCGGAGGTAGTACTAAATTGATGCGTTTTTGTTAAATCCAAGAGTTACTAAAAGTTGAGACGCGTTTATGTTGTGGGTACAGCTATTGCTACGGTGGTGACGGTTGCTGAGATATTGAAGAACAGTGGACTGGCCACTGAGAAGAGTATGTATGATTTGTTTCTTGTATGTGCGCGTGTCACCCAATTAACGGGGACTGTAACTGATCTAAACAATTATATGGCATGGAACAGAAGTTTTGACATCTACAGTTGGGATCAAGGACGAGAATCGAGGCCGCCTCGTGCAGAAGGCCAGGGTGGGTTCCATATGTGTTCACTGATTAGCATATGCCTTTTCTATTTAGCTAGTTAAGTGGCTGAGGGTGTGTGTTTAATTCGTTGACTTTGTTTTAGATTGAGATTGTACTGGGCAAATCAGACAAGTTTGACAATCTGCTGTCTCGTGCCGCCAAGACTGCTGAGTCAGAACAAGCCGCTTCCGATGATAGGAACAAACGAGAGATGGAGTAGAGAAGAGGGACCTTGCCAGTGACCACCTGTTGTAGAGATAGAGAGAGAGAGAGAGAGAGAGAGGCAGGGGAGTGGATGGGCAGTTGCTGCAGGATTAATGAATACTGGGGAGGTGAGGCTTGGGGATGGTGATGTTCCTACTTGCTAGCATACTAGGTGGTTCAACTTGTAGAGCTCATCCTTCCCTGACCACTTCAGACTTGTATTTTTTCACCCCCGCCTACACAGCCATTCATTCCAACAATTTCTTTTTCACTTTCCATGCACGCATGAGTTCTTGTGTCCCACATAATTGCCGGTTGAGTGCTTCTCTTTCCAGCTCTTCCCGCGTTATTAGTTTTAAAGCTTGTTCATTCATATACCAGCTCTTAAACTTGTCACAAATAAAATTAAATTTTCCCACAAAAGCGATTTTTCATGGGGAAAAAATAGCTTGAACACATGGGTGTTAATCATAGCTTAACGACCTTGTCTCTTTATTAAAATGTTTTAAATTAATTCACATTCACATAAAAAGGATGCAATACATTGATCGATTTTTTTTCCAGTACGGATTAGTGATAGATAACCGTTGAGATTGTACATTTCCATATCTTGGGCATTAGGAGATACTTTCTCTCCGGATCAAAATACAAGCTAAAATTTCTTAAAGATGTTGGTTTTTTTTTAATAAGATAACATTCACTTTTATCCAAGTATTTAATGAGTTTTCTCCAATCTTATCTCTGTATATTCTCTTTCATCTTTAATTCATTTACTATATCTTTTACTTATTCTCTTTATTAATAAGGGTATATTAGGAAAAACAAATATATACCTTACACATTTATTGTTCTAAATTGATTTTAATTAGTTTCTTGATAAATGTAATAAGATAACATTCACTTTATCCAAGTATTTAATGAGTTTTCTCCAATCTTATCTCTGTATATTCTCTTTCATCTTTAATTCATTTATTATATCTTTTACTTATTCTCTTTATTAATAAGGGTATATTAGGAAAAATAAATATATACCTTACACATTTATTGTTCTAAATTGATTTTAATTAGTTTCTTGATAAATGTAATAAATAACATTTAGCTTATATTTTGAATAGAGAAAGTACGTGCGTTGTTTTTTTTTTTAATGCTAAAAACTAGGCACTTGAAACTTAAGAACTAAACAAGACACAATTAGAAGATGAAAAGGACATAAAATTTGCCTATTGAATTAAATAGAAACATCAAATCATGGTTTTTTTTTAATTAAGATAAAACCGAGAGATATGTTATGCCAAATCTGAAGTATAAAAATATCAAGATAAATATAGCAACATATAAAAAGTATACATTAGAAATAATACGTATAATATAATGATTATATTATTTAAAATTTAAATTTAATCAAAAAAATTATTTTATAAAACATGGAGAATATAATTAGAGAGAACCTAAGGATTTAGTTGGGGTAATTTAGGGTCTATTTATTTTTGTTCTTTATATTCTTGTTCTGAAAAAAAAAGACTTATAAAATTATTTTTTAGAACAAGTTTCAGAAAAAAATATTTGTTTGGAAAATAATTTTAAAAAAATTATATTTTTAAAAAATTTAAAAATACATTTTGATATATGACAGTTGTTACTTGTAGTGATAGGTAGTGAGTAATAAGTGAGAAGAGAAGAATTTTTTTTCAATTGTTCAAAACATTAAAAAATATGCAAAACTTATTTTGGTTTTTTGGTTTTCAAAAACATGTTGTTATTTTTTTAAAAAAAATAATTAACCAAAAATAAATTACGAAACAGGTTTTTGTTTTTCTAAAATACAAAAAGTTGTTCTCAAAATAAGAAACTAAGTTGTTAATATGTTTGAATTTATATTTTGTATAAATATTTCAGGCAAAACATGTTTAAAAATATTATTTCCTCTATTTTAAAATATAAGATAAATTTGTTAAAAAGATTTGATTTTTTTATACAAGATAACATTTATTTTTGTCTAAATATTTAATAAGGTTTTTTTAAAATTTTACTCTTATAAATTTTTTTCCTGTTTAATTTATTTGTTATAACTTTTATTTATTTTCTTTATTAATAAGGATATATTTAAGAATAAAAATATTTACCTTATATATTTTTTATTTTAAATTAATTTTGATTAACTTTTTAATAAATACGATTAGAAAAAGTATATCTTTAATCTTAAGTCGGGCCAAATGTGTTCCGAGGCGAGGGTTGATAACTTGATATTCCCCTCTTCATCATTTGCCGCGAGAACTCGGCGTCGCGCCCCCCAGGGAACTCCACAGAGCCTGACTCCGTCAGTCGGCTCCTACGCCATCAGTGATTCTAACGCACTCTTTTCGTCTCTCAGCTCTTCTCTATACGTTAGCTTACTTCCCTTGAATGCGCTCACTGCTTTACTTCGATTCCTCTACACCCCTCAACTTGAGATTTTCATTGGCCTACTTTTATTTAAACCTTCCAATGCATAAACCCTTCTTTGTCTGCTTGTCTTTGTTTTTCGGTTTATTCGCTTCTCCAATTTGTCAGAGATACTATGTGGGAAAAAAAAAATTAATACTAGGAACTCGGCGGAATATTTCTTAAAACAATTTTTTTTGACAATAAATGGAGGAGGAGTGCGTATATTTTACTGTCGAATAAATTCGCAGGCTTATAAGCTAGGAGTCGGGAAAGAAGACGCATACATACCTGGGAGAGCGGCGAGAGTAAGGCTTGGGAATGCTTCACAGTACGCGCTCGGTGTTGTCACCTCACAACAGCTTCTTCGCTCCTTCTTTTTGCTCCCGCAAGACTTCTTCGTTCTCATTGGGGTGTCGTCGTCTTCCTTTCTGTTCTTTTAAGATAAAACAGCATCACCCGCCGCTCTTCATGAACCTTCCTCCACAGGCATCACCTGGTGATCTTTCTATCAGGTTTGCGAGTTATTTGCTATTTTGCTTTTGTTTTCTTAGCTCATTTTTTGGATTCGCTTTTACAAATGCCATTTTCTAGAGCGAACTTTCTGAAACCGAAACATCTACGGGGAAAAAGCTCACGAATTACTACCTTGTTGTATGTATAGGACCGATGAACTCCCTGTCCATGGACCCTCTGAAATTATTGTTGGGGTTCTGGGGGGTGGTCAGCTTGGTCGAATGCTGTGCCAAGCTGCTTCTAAGATGGCCATTAAAGTCATGGTTCTAGATCCCCAGGAGAACTGCCCTGCAAGTTCACTTTCTTTTGATCATATGGTTGGAAGCTTTGATGACAGTGCTACAGTTGAGGAATTTGCGAAGAGGTTAGATTCTGTATGCAATAGATGCATCTTTATTTATTTATTTTTCATTTCGTGGAAATAATTTGTGTATTCTGACGTGACATGGATATTCAGATGTGGGGTATTGACTTTTGAAATTGAACATGTCGATGTTGCTACATTGGAGAAGCTTGAACAGCATGGAGTTGACTGCCAACCCAAAGCCTCTACTGTACGAATCATCCAGGTATTATCTGGCGTGTTGTTGCAAATTTATCAATCACATATCTTCTAATTCTTATAAACCCCCCCCCATTTAAAGTTAAAAATAGGTTGAGTTTTTGTATTCTGTTTTTGTTCTTGGCCCCAGCAACATCTATGGACTTGTTGATTTGCATATCCTGTAACTTTAAGATGCTGGCGATTATGTCAGTGGTTCCTGTTATGACTTTTTCAGCATAGTACAGGATAAGTATCTGCAAAAGGTGCATTTTTCAAGGCATGACATTCCACTTCCCGAGTTTATACAGGTTGGTACTGTTTATAAGCTCCATGATATAATTGGTTGTAATTGAACATGATGAATATTTGAATAATGCTGGAGAACATGTGAATGATATATTAAACAGATAGAGGATCTTGAAGGTGCTAAGAGAGCAGGTGAGATCTTTGGCTATCCTCTTATGATTAAGAGTAGGAAATTAGCTTATGATGGGCGTGGAAATGCTGTTGCTAAAAGTGAAGCGGAGCTCCCTTCTGCTATAAATGGTAATTAACTTTTTAGCAGGTGTATTCTTTTCTTTTTATTTTATTGATATGTGAATTTTATTGTCCTTTTACTTTCTTTGAGGAGTAGGAGAGTAAAGGAAAAATTTTCTCTGGGTTCATGCTCTAGTCAACTATGGGAAAAAAAAATTCTACCTCATTTGTTTGGAGACACTACTTTTTTCTTGTCTAATTATTTTCTCCCTAGTTGCAGCTCTTGGTGGTTTTGGTCGTGGTCTGTATGTGGAGAAATGGGCACCTTTTGTTAAGGTGAATATCTAAACTATGCCATTGATATTTGATGGTGAATTTATTTCTAGATTTTTCCAAACAATAATCCACTAGTTGACCTGGACCTTTTGTCAAGACAAGAATGAGATTAATTCCACTGAGTCTGTTAGGTGTGGTTCAGTGACATATCAATAAAGTAGTAATTCTTTATCATCATCATCATTATTATTAATACTACACGATTCACTGGTAAACACTTCTCCTTTCTGCAAATCTCAGATACTTGGTTATGGAACCTATTCCAATATCATAATGCTAGCATCACCTGCAAAAATCTCTTATTGTTAAATTTATTGTATGAAAGAATTTTGATTAGACTTCCAAGTGAATTTATCAATTCAGTCTTGCAAATTATATGCTCTTTGTCCCTAACTGAAGGATTAAACAAAACTTAGTTTTGGCTGGTCATTTTCATTTTCTATGGATTTTCTTATGTTTTTGCTTTTATAAAATGGCAGGAGTTAGCTGTTATTGTGGCAAGAGGAAGAGACAATTCGATCTCATGCTACCCAGTTGTTGAAACCATTCACAGGTAACGTGGTATAAGCACAATTAAGGTCTTCGGAAGATTTTAATTGAAAATTCTGCCATGTAATGTGCTGTTGGATGCAGCAGTTACCACTCTTATTACTTGGTAAACGATTTGTGGTTTGTTGTAGGGACAACATATGTCACATAGTTAAGGCTCCTGCTAATGTGAAATGGCAGATTAGGGAACGTGCGACTGAAGTTGCTCGCAAGGCTGTTAACTCTCTGGAAGGCGCTGGTGTTTTTGCAGTTGAATTGTTCTTGACAAGTGATGGAGTGGTTGGGAATTTATTTCTTCAACTTTAGACACGTCTTATTTTTTACTTTTTAAATAACTTATGTCTTCCTCTTAATTAGTAAATTTTATAAAGTCACGTGTGCATCGCATTTGTTTTGTCCCATCGCTTGATATTAACTGCATCTGTGTTTTCTTGGCAGATTTTATTAAATGAAGTTGCGCCTAGACCTCACAATAGCGGGCACCACACAATTGAGTCTTGCTACACCTCACAATTTGAGCAGCATTTACGGGCTGTTGTTGGCCTTCCTCTTGGTGATACATCAATGAAAACTCCAGCTGCTGTCATGTATAATGTTCTAGGTGAAGAAGAGGTAGTTATCTTTTGCTTGTAGTGACTAGTAGGAGAGTTTTATGGCTAAAAAAACTATTTGCGGTTAAAGTGTGAGAGATATGGATCTGTCTTTTATTTTTTAGTTATCATCGTTTATGGAAATTTTGTGGATGAAATTTGCTTAATGACTGATCATAGGGCGAGCCTGGTTTCCATTTAGCTCATCAATTGATTGAAAGGGCGTTGACTATTCCTAGGGCTACTGTTCATTGGTATGATAAACCAGGTGAACTTCTGCTAATGTATTTGATGTTATGTTAGTGCCTTGGTCGCTTATTTCAATGTTGGACTTGGATCACTCGTACGTTTTGCATAAATATTTATACCATACAAATAACCGTTTTTGTGATGATATTGTTAGAAATGAGAAGGCAAAGAAAGATGGGACATATAACCATTGTGGGGCCTTCCCTCAGCAATATTGAAAGAAATCTTGCCATAATGGTTGAAGGAAAGAGATTAGATGGCAACACTGCAGGTTAGTGGCTCAAGTTTCTCTTCTTTTGTGCTTTGGCTACGTACTTTTTAACATTATGTGGCTATACTCCAGAATATCGTTTTGTCAATCATGTTTTTCCTTTATCATCTCATGCATTAGTTTAATAGCTAGAATAAGTACTTTCTCTTGCCATTTCAAGTACACGTTATCTGGCCCCTCCACTATCCAATCATGTTGTTCCTTGATAATTAACTTGTTACTTAACATTGCATCCCTCTTTATTCTTGTTCAAGGATAATCTAATTTTTCACCCAAGCTTTGGAATTATATTTTTCCTTATCAAAGTTTTTTTTTTTTTTTTTGAGAGTGAATTGAGAAAATTTTGCAATTGTGTTTCAGCATCGTAAATTTTCCTTGAGGAATTTCTTATTATTTGAATGTATGCAGCATTTCTTATGATTCTGATAAAACAGAACAACTTTCTATATTGGGAAAACTTTGGTGATTAATGAGAGTAAGAATAAAACAGAAAATGTAAACTTTCTATATTTGCTGATTCTTATATTGCCTTACTCATCCTCTATTTTGCATTCAACTATTTAGCAATGATCAGAAAGTGCGTTTCTTGCACTTATATCTACCTTTTTGCATTGCTTGTTGAATATAGTTGCTCCACGAGTGGGTATCGTAATGGGCTCCGATTCAGATCTGCCTGTCATGAAGAGTGCTGCTGAAATACTGGAAAGCTACGGTGTGCCTCATGAGGTCAGACCAAGTTTTTGGTTTAATCAATTTTTTTTTTTTTTTTTTTGGGGTTCCTTTACAGCATTGTTTCGTTCTTAGCTCTTCACATTGGTTCACAGGTAAGAATTGTTTCAGCACATCGAACCCCTGAAATGATGTTTTCGTATGCTTCCTCTGCATATGAGAGAGGCATACAGGTTATTATTGCTGGTGCCGGTGGTGCGGCTCACCTGCCAGGTAAAGTTAATATGTGCTATTTATATATCTCTTTAAGGACTAAACGTCTTACTGGCAATAATAATTTGTAACTCAGGAATGGTAGCTGCTCTTACTCCCCTGCCTGTTATTGGTGTTCCTGTTCGTGCTTCATCCCTTGATGGGCTTGATTCACTCTTGTCAATTGTTCAGGTATAAATTTTTTAATTTAGCGGTGTAATGGTTGAAGATATGCTGTTTTGTCATTATCTGATGAAGAAATTTGCATCCCAACATACTAATCAATGATTTTGATCATCTTTAGGCCAATTTGTGTTGCGGCTGCATCATGGCCTTTGCGACACTCACATCTGATTATCTTTCTTACGTCACTGATCCTACGATTGTCATAATGGCTCACGTATTTCATAGGGGACTAAATGAATACTTGTTATCTTAGTTATTTTTCTTGTTTGACGCTTGTTAAGAGTTATTTATGCGTTGCAGTTTCTGTTAAAGGGGAAAATGAGGAGAAAGAGGAAAAATGGATTTCATCCCTGAAAAGATCTAGCATGGGTGTATCATGATCTGTTGTTCTATGCTGACCTTGTGTTTGTAAGCATCCGACTAACCCATATGATACTTATTGGGTATGCAGATGCCGCGGGGGGTTCCCGTCGCCACAGTCGCAATAAATAACGCAACTAATGCTGGGTTGCTGGCCGTTAGGATGCTAGGTGTTGCTGATGATAGTCTTTTGTCGAGGTTGCTCTCTTCCCCCTTACCCCAGCGTGATATATTTAGTAGAAAATACGGAAGATATTATTTGAGGGGCGATTCCAGCTGATGTGACATTTACCGTACTGTGCAGGATGAGTCAATATCAAGAGGACCAGAAAGAAACTGTGCTGAGGAAAGCTGCGAAGTTAGAAAAAGATGGCTGGGAATCCTACTCAAGCAGCGGTTAGTTGCGACCCCCAGGGTGGCCGAAAGTTTTGTACAAGTAGGGAGGCTTACTTAACAAAAACAAGGAACTTTCCAGACCCGAAAAGATGGAGATAATGAATTTGTAGATAGGTGGTCGGAATGATTAAGAATTTATTTAGGCGTTGGAGCCTGGGGCGATGTGGCCCCATTGTTGTATTTGATTGAGATGATTCTTTTGATTATTGAAAAGTGATGAATTTGTTAATGGAGTAATGATTCGAGTTTTAATGATGATCTGGATGGAATGTGTAACTTGGTTGGGGAAGGAGGAGTAGGGCAGAGAGAGGGGGAGCGAAAAGACACCCTAACCACCCATCATGTCGCTGCACCTGGGAGCAGCACCTACCTTTTGCTTTGTCCTGGATTTGACTCCACTCTCTGCTCTGGACCCACGCCCAAACCCACAGGTTTGACCCTGGAGGCTCCTCTCCTTGTGCCACAGTTGTATCTGCAGTGTCTTGCATGTGACCCTTTGGGTCCCATCTCTCTTAATTCCAGCTGTCTTCCCTCCCCTCCCTAAGGTCTCATTATCATGCGCTTATTATTCTCTCTCACTTCCGAATTCATCATGGCTCCTCCCATCCCTCTGTCGGCGCTGCCCTTTCCCATGAGCCGATAGGATCCCTAGAGCCCTGATTGATTTGGTGGGTTTTCGTGGGTACCTCACTCTATATCTGAAGCTTCTGTTGATTAGTTTTGTAAAGATGGTGTCCCGTTAGCTGAATAGTAAAGCGCCTATGTGGGTGACGGTGTGCCATTTTTTTGACCCTCACCACACGAACACTTCGATTAGTCCAATCATCGAGCCGCCCCGCCCATTTGATTTTGGGACTGTTTGTTTTTAGACAAAAACATTTTTTATCTTTATTTTTTTATAAATTGAGACAAAGTTCTCCCAATATTTATTTTATATTTTGTAAAATTATTTTTAAAATTATAATTTTGTTTTATTCAAACACTTTTACAATATCATCCTATCCAAACCTCCATGAGATAACATATACGTGATTTATCTACCAAAATCCCATGCCTCAAAAAACGGAAAAATCTCCTGTATTAAGATTGGCAGGCGCCTGAGTGTATGTTACTGTAAAATTGTATAAAATATCAAGATGCGTGACAAATCTTATCTGCACGATCAAATAAATTTTATGCATGGTAGGCGCCTAAGTGTATGTTACTGGAATCGTCAGACATCTTCAGCTCATTATCGATTCTTCTCGATGCATATAAGCTGCCATTTGATAAAAGCACTCTCAATCTGATGAAATATCCATTTTTTCTCTTTGCGAATGATATTATGAGCGAGTCATTAGCGTAAGCCATTTTTTGTGAGCACACTTCTTTCATCTCTTATCTCAATATCTTATTTCAATCACCAAGATGATATAAGATTAGCTTTCGGGGATCTATTGACATTTTCTAAATTAATCTTAGTTTGCCATTACTGAAGAATAATGAAGGTTGAAGGTTGAAGGAACGGTGGGAGGGGATTGTGATGGTAAGGAGAGCAAGTTGTCGTTGTTTTTTTGGTTTTTTGGGGGGGGGGGGGGCTGGGACGGTGGGGGAGTAATAGGAGGAAATGAAAGAAAGAGGAGAGACAGACAACGATTCTGCACAAACATCGACGTTTGTTTTATGTGGGGGGTGGGGCGCAGATATCAACGTTAATGAGCGGGGATTACTAGGCCGTGCACTTGCCCTGCGGGGTGTGGGGAGCGTGAGCGCGTGGACTGCCCAAACGCGGAACCTCCTACCCCGGGCCGACGTCATCCCCATTTATTATTTGTGAGACCGATGCCCTTCAACCTCTCTCTCTCTCTCTCTCTCTCTCTCTGTGAGTCCAACCCATGTCCCACCCACCTTTCTTACTTCTACATCCTCATAAACACCCCCCCTTCCTAATTACTCCTGCGATATTATAATTCTCTCATTTCCCCCTCTTCCTCTCTCTCATCCATCACGTGACCTACTTTTTCTTTGACACGCAGTTCTAGACAACTCAGAGGAGAGTCTCTCACCCCAACACCGAGGGCCAACTCTCAAGGCAACCAATCAATATCAATCCTAGCGTTACATTACCCCCCAAACCCTCTCTCTTCCTCTGCGGACTAAGGAGTAGAAAGTCGGAACTCGGAACAGAGCGTAGAGCAGCAGCAGAGGGCTTCTGGTTCTCCTTGCGGTTGCACCCCCCCTCAATCTTTGTTCTCTGCTCGCCCCTCTGCTTAGGTTTGAGTTAGACTTGGATTGGATATACAAGAGAGAGAGAAATGCAGCAGCACCTGATGCAGATGCAGCCCATGATGGCAGCTTATTACCCCAGCAACGTCACCACTGATCACATTCAACAGGTTTGGTCTTGCCCTCCCCCCCCCTTCCTCCGCCATTATTTTGTCTACGCTCTTCCCTTCATTCCGCCTCTCTCCTGATTTCTTTGTGCCTCTCTTGTTGGAATACACTTGCTATTCATATGCACTTTCATGTCCTCTCCTTGGGCGCCTTTTGTCTCGCCCCTCATGTGTGGGTCTTGTATTCCCACTTCTAGTTCCCCTCCTTCCTCTGATTTATTGTTTCTGGCCATCCCTTGCCCCCCCCCCTCTTTTTTCTGCTTCTTTCTTGTCACTTTCTGCTACAGCTTTCGCTGTGCAGTTTTTCCTTGTTACTTCTGCTGAGTGTGGTGTCATGATTCTGAGTTCTGACCCGGTTTCTGCTTTTGCGTCCATCCAGTGGTGGCAAGTTCTTCGCTTTTTCATATAGCTGCCTGCTCTTTGCTTATATCATGTGCGCTATTTGCTGCTGCTGCTGCTGTTTCGATCCCTGCCTTGAACCGAATCCTCGCTGCTTTTGCCCTTTCCTATTCTTACGCGTATCTCACTTTTTCTTACTGTGCTTCTGTTTACATTTATGTCTCCCAGTCGCATACTACTTTGACTCTTGTATTTTATTTGCTTTATTCGAAGAGGGATACCGTGAAAATGAAGTTCTGTTTTACTGACTAGTCTTTTTTGGTATTTTGCTCCTCGTTTTGTAGTTTTTGAAAAAGAACCACACCAACCAGTACTTTTTTCGCCAACCGCATGAGCTGTAAATCTTATTCTCCTTTGTTTGGTATCCATGGCTTCCTTTTCTCCCCTTCTTATTGGATATCTGATTTCCTTTTGGATTTAGAAAGGTTTAGTTTATCCAGATACACGGCTTGTGTTTTGTGCTTTCCATACTTTTGCTGAACTTGGATGTCATAGATGAAAATTAAAATACTGAACGTGCGTATGTGGTTGCATTTGCTTGTCTTTGTCTGCCCGTATTTCTTGTTCTCGCGTCACACTTGGCGAGATATTCAGTTATGTGTGTTTATAAATGCATAGACATAAAGAGTTTTATATAACCTTGTTTCTAACCATTATTTTTCCTCGCGCAGTACTTGGACGAGAACAAGTCATTGATTTTGAAGATCGTCGAAAACCAAAATTCTGGCAAATTGAGCGAGTGTGCGGAGTAAGAACCACTCCAATTATGCGTCCTCTGATTTCCTCGTGTCTTCATTTTCTAACAGTTCCAAACAAGTGTGTCCATAAATGTTGAATAGATTTCCAAACCATGCAGCTTCATTAGGTCTAGATATCATCATTAGGTTGGAATATCTGCATGACATTGAAGTTTGCAACAACACATTATTAATGTCTGTTGTGAGTTTCTATTGTTGGCATTCAGGTCCTTGGTTGCGCTTGCACCGGGTTTTATGCGGTGACTTTTTGCATACCGATAGTTGCGTGATTAAGTAGCTTATGATATCAATATGAATAGTTTAGAGTATCGATGTTACTTTGGGAAGCTGACATCATTCCAAAATAGTAGTAATACGTGAAGTAAGCTTTGAACCTGCCGTCCATTAATTATTTTGATTATGCTACCTCCAAGAAGATGTCATATTTGAATAATATTTTGTGGGTTTAACTTGAGTACGCAGTAGCTTTATGTTCCGAGTTGTGCATTAGGCCGAAGTGATGGGTTAGATAGAGTTTGTCTTTGTGTGTTGGGGGGGGGGGGCTTTTGAGCCGGAAGGGTTTCTCGTGAATATCGAGAGGAAGTGTGATGAATGATGATAGATGTTGCCATGTTGGTGTGATTAATGAGCAATGAATGATTCAGGAACCAAGCAAGGCTGCAGAGAAACCTCATGTACCTAGCTGCCATCGCTGATTCTCAGCCTCAGCCACCTACCATGCCTGGTCAGGTAGGTACATGTAACATCCATATAGTTCCGTTGTCAAATGTTGTAGAAGTAACAGTAATAAGCAGTGAGAACGCAACATGACTAGTAATGGTTGTGCAGTACCCAAGTGGTGGGGGGATAATGCAGCAGGGAACCCAGTACATGCAGGGTCAGCAAATGACACAGCAGCAACTAATGGCGGCTCGGTCTTCTCTCTTGTATGCTCAACAGCCCTACTCGGCACTTCAGCAGCAGCAAGCCTTGCAGAGCCAACTGGGCATGAGTTCAGGTGCGGCTCTTCCAGGCCTTCACATGTTGCAATCTGACGCCGCATCTGCATTTCCTGAATTTGTTCGCACCACCAAGCCTGATATCGGCACTTCCGCCGCCGAGGGCCGAGGCGAAGGCGGTGAAACCCTCTACCTCAGACCCTCCGATGATGCCAACTAGCTACTCATTAGCATGTGTGGCTCTTTTGGCGCATATCAGTTATTAGGAGAATTAGGCAATCGCGTCTTCGGGGCAGGGGCAGAAATTCAATGGATGGCCTTGCTGCTTTTATATATATATATATATATATATAGATATATCTCTATGTGGACATGCTAATTTGTTGGTCGGATGTTAAAAGCCCAGCCAAACAAACTTTTGCTTCGTGTTTCCTGTACTAGTTAATGCATCTCTTCTGGTTCATGTCTATAACTTGCTCAAATGAACAGTCTTCTCTAAACATCCCACCAGATTCATATTCAGTGCGAAATAATGTTATTTTATTTTTAAATGGACTGTGGGAAGTAATATTCAGTGCGAAACCATGACTTGAACAGAAATTAGATCAAATGATTTTGCACCCGCAAACTTTAAACCCTCGATCAATTTCCTTTATGTTTTCCCGGCTTTCAAAAAATCAGAATGATTTCTATGCAAAAGCACCATTTGTCACCAAAAAGGCTAGATCTTGTTGAAAGAGTTAGTCTGTCAGAGTGAACAAAGGTTCCAATATCTATCCATATTTAATACCTGATATTGTCTCGAATAGGATTATTTCTAATAAGAGAATCTATATGCCTTTAAAAAAAAGAATTAAAAAAAGAAGAAGCAATATTTGTCAAGACAGAGATCTGCTATTTCGCAGGTCTTGTGTATGATCTCGTATTCTGGACTAGTTATGAACCTTATGGGCAAAAGGCAAAAGCTGCGACTTCACAGGCGGTTACAGTGGGGGGAAAATCGCAGGAACTTTATTTTGAATTTTTTAAATGATACATCTTGATGGAAGTGACGATGGAAACCTATAAAATATAACACAAAGTCTTATCTGCCCCACTACCGGTTACGCCATTCTTTCCTAGACATGTTCTGAAGGCTTGCTTTCTGTGTTTTGCCTTTTATAGCCATCCTCCAATGGCGCTGTCCAAACAACACTGGTTGCACAGAGCTTGACTGAACCAAACTTGCTTGGCCCACCCCTATTCCTACATACACTTTCTATGTGTACGTACGTGTGTGTCACCCAGTTATTCATCCCGTGGCGCGGCTGTTCCAATCGGGTGGCAACGCCTGGACCCTCGCTGTCAAATTGGACGCGTCCTTGTTCATTCTTTTCTTTCACTTCCTTCCCGCCCGGCATTCGTTTCCCGACCTTCCGATTGCTCCCTAACATGGGTGGGGATATGTTGGGCAAGACTGATGTGTGGTGGTGAGGAGGAGGTAGTATCAATTGGCGCATTCTTTCTACCCTAACTCAACTCATCATCATGGATGGGCATGCACGCACGCACGCATTAACTCTCTTGCCGGGTTTAATGCGGGATGGATGGATATGGCCGCATGTAGCTCATGTTGGTGGCATTTATTTCGTTCATTCCCTTTTTTCTGATTTTGGAATACGTACGAGCATGAAACTTGATACTACTTCCGGTATTTAATATAAAATCTAGTTAACTAATTTGAAGAGGTTAAGAAAATTAATTAAATTAATTATTTGTTATATCTAAATGTCATTTTTTCTAAAATGTCCTTACTAATCATGTGTATTAGCTGGAATTACTATTTGATGAGACTTTTGACATATACAACTACTATAAGAACTATTTTAAAAATAATGAATAGACATAAAAGACAAAATAGACTGAGGTCTTATATTTAGGACCTAAGTAAAAATCAAACAAGCTCTTATAATAAGAAACAGAGCTAGTATATAAATTTAGTTAGCAAAAGATGCCCACACGGCCACACCTTAACATCATATAACTAGCATTCATGTGCTGAACTGCTGGGCAAAGCTAACTGTGCGGTCTTTGATGGTAACTTCTCAAACTTCATCCCTCGTGCTTGTCGGAGGAGTCTGCGTAGTTACTATGAATTCTTTTGCATCAATGTTCCCACATAAAGTTTGGGTCCTTCCAATGAGGTTGCTGTTCACGGCATTTCTGTTCCCTCCTCAGTCCTCAATGAGTTTTCATTTATTGGGCCTTACTGGGCAAGACTCCACTGTCCCTTTTGCTTGCCTGTGATTTAATTTAATAAAGACTCGTTTCGTTTTTGACCAGAATAAAGAGATATAATTGATGTGGAAAAGAAAAAACAGCGGAACCTCAAGGCCCAAAGAAAACATACTCCCATTCGGTTCTTAATATAAAATCCATTTAACTAATTTAATTAGATTAAAGAGATTAGATAAATTAGTTAATTATAAAAAACGTGACACGTTTTTCTTAAAATACCATAATCATCTTTCTTAATATCTTTTTTACTCTTATACTTGATTATGGTTGAAAGAGTATCTATAGGAATAATTTAGAGAAAATTGATAAATATAAAAAATGAGTCTTATATTTATGATCAAAATCAACTCAATAATTAGATACTATATTAAGAACCGGTGGAATATTAATAAAAATAAAAGCGTAAGAGAACATACTGAATTCCGTTAAAATGGCAGAGTGAAAGAGAGACTCGATTAGGAGCCACGAGTTGGCGCGAAAGCAAAGGAAAGAGAAGCTCCCGAATTTGCAGGTCCTCCTGAACAATGTCACTCCCTCAACCCCCTCCTCCATTCACATTCACTTCCTTAAACAAAAACTTTCTCTCCCCTCCATTTTCCCCTTTCTTGCTTTCTTTCTTTTTCCGTTCCTTTCTCTTCCCACAATGGCCTTCCCATCTTTTTGATTCCCTGCGCCTTTTTGCATATTCTGGTCATTTGTGATCGAGCATTCCGAGACCTGTTCATGGAGACCCGAAAAGTTCATCGGATTCTCAATTACTTACCTTTATGAACATACTCCGAAAGCCTCCAATTTAGAGTTCAATAATGGTACGCCACTTCCTTTTTCATTCTTACTGGTTTTCCTGCATGGCATGCTGTTATTAGCAACTTTTTATAACGTGGCTATCACTGATGCTAATTTCATAATCACGTCAAACAGCTTTACGTTCAAATTTCGATCAGGTTAATTTACTATGGCATTCATGTGTTTCATATATAGTAATATAAACGGACACGGTTAAGAGAAGCATTCTTGATGCTGGTAATTAGGGGGGGAAAAAAGCCAAGAAGAAGCATCCTTAGAAATGCATTATGGTGACTTGAAAATAACAGTCACATTTTTGTACCGATCTTCGCGTCAAAGAATGATGAAAACTTTTAACTCTTTGCCCATAACCCCATTGCGAGGACATCAACAAGGAGAAAAAAAACGTAAAGCGTTCTGTAATGTACAATGGCGATAAACTTGTATGACTTGTGACGCCCTCTCGAGGCAAGGAAGATTTTTTTTCCCCTCCTTTCCTTTAAGGGATAAGTAGAAAAAATTCTTCCTCCCCCCCCCCCGGGGGCACGGCAAGCTCACTTTATACTGTTTAGAGTGAAATATATAGTGTCATGTGCGCTCTTACTTGGACATGAACTCCAACTGGCATGGTTGGAACAAACTCATGCTACAGTATGATACTAAGATTTCTGGAAACCAACTAAGGATAAAATGTGACACTTATCATGTGGGGCGTTGGTCACCCTTTGTGATTTTTATACTTTGTTGGGATGTTTATATCATGGATCCGAATACAGGGAGAAAATCAGAATCAATACGATATTTGATTTGTTTCGAATCTTATAATCTTTCTAGACGTGTATTCGTGGAAATATTTGTAAACTTTCTTTAGCTTATCGTGCACACACGATAGCCTGAGTATTTATTTAGAAACTTACATGGAATCAGTATATGCATGTACGTGTTCGTGTCTGAGTGTTTATTTTATGAAAAATGGCTATTGCCATCTGCAGGGGACACCTGTGAATATTATTGTAGGTTCTCATGTCTGGGCTGAAGACCCGGATATATCTTGGACTGATGGAGTGGTGTCAAAAATCACTGGAACAGATGTAGAAATTGAAACTACCGATGGAAAAAAGGTCTGCAGATTGCAACATAACTTTGTTTCTTCATATTTTTCGTTTACGCTTTTCCCCCTTTTTATATGTAATCTAAAGGCAAGGTTCATGGATTTTCTGTCAGTTTTACTTATCCAAAATGAAATCCATATTGAAGGACCCATTTAAGATTAAACTATTAGATGAAGATTTGAACTCTGATTGCTTGTGTGACACCAGTCATGCCCAAAAGTAATAATGACAATAATGCATTACCTCTCATTGTGATCATTATAATTAGTTGCAGAAATAAACTCCATCTTCAACATTGTCAATCAGTTGTGTATGAGCTTCATTTAGATCATGATGGAATAAAAACAAAAGTACAAAAGACAAAAAAACACTACACAATGTCAAGGGAAGAATGCGCCAGCATTTTTTTTCCCCTTTACGATTGATTTGTTGCTGGCGGACATTGTGCTGCATTAGGGAAAGGAATAAGTATTTTTCAACTATAATAATGCGGTGAAGCACTTGCTTTCTCTCATGGTTGTATCGCCAACTAACAGGATTGCAAAAGTTTGCAGTAGCAAAATTTTATAATCTGTACTCGTATTTCATTATTTTAAGGTTGTCGCAAAATTATCAAAAATATACCCCAAAGATACGGAAGCTCCTGCTGGCGGAGTGGATGACATGACTAAGCTGTCCTATTTACACGAGCCTGGGGTCCTGCAGAACTTAAAATCTAGATATGAATTGAATGAAATATACGTAAGGCTTTCATCCCCTTCATGTGATAAGATTCAGCGAAGTTCATTAACTAAAGAAGTTATCTTACTAATTGCATCTATTGCCATGGCAGACTTATACTGGAAATATTTTAATTGCGATAAATCCATTCCAAAGACTACCACATCTCTATGATGCTCACATGATGCAACAATATAAGGGAGCACCGTTTGGAGAACTAAGTCCTCATGTGTTTGCAGTTGCTGATGTTGCATTTAGGTACTTAATTTCGTGAAATGAGCTGAATTCCATTTCTATCACTGAACCAAATATCTGATGGGTGATATTATTGAACTCAGGGCAATGGTTAATGAAGGAAAAAGCAATTCAATTCTGGTCAGTGGGGAAAGTGGAGCTGGTAAAACTGAAACTACAAAAATGCTTATGAGATACCTTGCTTACCTAGGTGGTAGGGCTGCTACTGAAGGAAGAACAGTTGAACAACAAGTTCTTGAAGTATGGTTCGATAAACCACTTATTCTAGGACTTTCCCTTCTTGTATTTTTTTTTTTTTAAAATAATACTCTGATTTGAACTCTTATGGGACTTCTACATTGACCGATCTGAGTGCAGTCAAATCCAGTTCTTGAAGCATTTGGCAATGCAAAAACAGTTAGGAATAACAACTCCAGGTGAGTCTTTTTGTTATTATGGTGGCAATAAAGCATTCCATTTGTTTCCTTCTGATATTAGTATAAATTTGAGTTGAGCTCCGTCACATTGCATTTCTTGAATTCCCTGTTATGGTACCAAGTCTTTGCGATGTTGATGACAGTTAATAAATATAGATTGCAATTATTATATTCTCTTTATACCAAAACAATCTGTTTTTGGTATACACATGACCTTTGGCTCTTAAGATATTACCAAACCCTTGGTTTCAAATTCTTAAATTCATGATGCAGCCGTTTTGGAAAATTTGTTGAGATCCAATTCGATAAAAGTGGAAGAATCTCAGGAGCAGCAATTCGAACTTACCTTCTGGAGAGGTCTCGAGTTTGCCAAATTAATGATCCTGAACGCAACTACCACTGCTTCTATCTTCTTTGTGCTGCACCACAGGAGGTAGCTTGCTGCATCTGCTTATTTAGTTATTGTTGCTTAATTCATTAAGTATAAATTTATTGCAACTTATGTCAACAGGAAATAGAGAAATACAAATTGGGACCTCCTAAATCATTTCATTACCTTAACCAGTCAAATTGTTATGAACTGGTTGATTCAAGTGATGCTCGTGAGTATCTTGCCACTAGGAGAGCTATGGATATCGTTGGAATAAGCCAAAAAGATCAGGTATTTCATTTCATGAGTATGCATAAAGCATAGAAAGATTAACATCTTACCTTTCGGCTTTTCCTTTCTCTTTTTGTGCCCAGGAAGCAATTTTCAGAGTTGTCGCTGCTATCCTTCATCTTGGTAATATTGCTTTTTCTAAAGGAAAAGAAGTTGACTCATCAATTCCCAAAGATGACAAAGCCAAATTCCACCTGGCAACAACTGCCGAGCTTCTCATGTATGGTGCTATTGTATTACCGCTTGTATTGTCCTCATGGTGATCACTCACCTTAAAAGTCGATTGACATAATTAGATTTCACAATTTATTAGGTGTAATGCTGATGCCTTGGAAGATGCTTTATGTAAACGTGTGATGATCACCCCTGAAGAAGTTATAAAACGAAGCCTTGATCCCCAGAGTGCAGCAATAAGCAGAGATGGCTTGGCCAAAACAATTTATTCTCGGCTATTTGACTGGTAAGATGATGAAATTGGAAATGAATCAATATTTTGTGTTATTTTTAATGATTAATAAGTACTGTAAGCAAGGGAGATAAGGATATGGGATGTAGTTTTGATGCCAAATTCATTTATATAATAACTGTTTTCGAACAGGCTGGTGGACAAGATTAATAGTTCAATCGGACAGGATCCTAATTCCAAATCTTTGATTGGAGTCCTTGATATCTATGGTTTTGAAAGCTTTAAAACTAACAGGTAACTTCTAGTATAGCAGAATATACTTGCATATTCAATTACTCATACAGGCAAATCCATGAGGATGTATAACAGAAGATATTGTAAGCAACTAGCTCTACTTGTTTTCAATCTGTTGAAACTTAATTTCAACATATCACGCTCTGCAGTTTTGAGCAGTTTTGCATAAACTTCACCAATGAGAAGTTGCAGCAGCATTTCAATCAGGCAATGCCTCAGACCACATCAAACACCTCTAGTGTTCTCATAAATGTTGTTTGCTTGCTTTACTTACTATGGTTTTGATTATGAATTTCAGCACGTCTTTAAAATGGAACAAGAAGAATATACAAAGGAACAGATTAATTGGAGCTATATTGAATTTGTTGATAATCAAGATGTCCTGGACCTCATCGAAAAGGTTCTGTCCCCTATTCGCTTTCTTTCAGGGCTTTCTTCTTTTTTTTTTTTTTTTTGGCCTTCCTTGGAAATGAAATACAAGAGCCCCTCAAGTATAGTCAATAACTTGATGAGCTTATTTTACCATCTTTTTAAAACTCAAACCCTTGTTTTGACACTCCTTCTCACTTTATTTGTTTCTAGTCTCTTACTTGGACTATTCTTTTGCAGAAACCTGGAGGAATTATCGCTCTCCTTGATGAAGCTTGGTAAATTATAATTTTGCCCCCCCGAACTTCTTCCATTTAGAAAAATTGGTCCCCATTTGACATATGATTTTTAATTTTCTCTTTTTGAGCGTAAAGATCATATTGATTCAATTTTTTTCTGATCATTTTACAGCTAAAGTTCCTTGTACATATCACAGTGAATCTAGCCCTTCCTCCTCACTTTCACTTCTCTGCTGTTATCTTTCAGCATGTTTCCTAAGTCAACACATGAAACATTTGCTAACAAGCTTTATCAAACATTCAAGAATCACAAGCGCTTTATAAAGCCGAAATTGTCTCGATCAGATTTCACCATTGCTCACTATGCTGGGGAGGTACAATAAAATATTTTGGTACCACCTGCTGAGAAAAACAGATATATATTCCCATCTACTTTAACCCTATATATTTGCAGGTCTTATACCAGTCTAATCAATTTTTAGACAAAAACAAGGATTATGTGGTTCCTGAACATCAAGATTTGTTGGGTGCTTCCAAATGTTCCTTTGTAGCAGGACTTTTTCCTCCGCTTCCAGAAGAGACATCTAAATCTTCCAAATTTTCCTCAATTGCATCTCGCTTTAAGGTATAATTTGCTTTCTCGGTCCTCTTATCTAAACTTGTGCACATCATCTTCACTGGCCATTAATTTCTTGAACATGCACACGGTCATATCACTATACTTTCAAAAATTGAACTGCCTTCTAATATTAGGGAAGTTAACAAATCATGTTTTCACATGCTGAATGGTGCAGCAACAACTACAGTCACTAATGGAAACACTAAACTCTACAGAGCCTCATTACATCAGATGTGTGAAACCAAACAACCTTCTTAAGCCTGCGATATTTGAGAATGCCAACATTATGCAACAACTTCGCTGTGGTGTGAGTGTGCTTTTAAAATTTTCCCTTATCTTACTCATCGGGCAATGATTCGTAAAAAAGTGCTTCTTGTCTTGAACCCTTTTTGTCAGTCTTTAACACTTGCTCCTACAGGGTGTTTTAGAGGCAATCAGAATCAGTTGTGCAGGCTATCCTACACGTCGTGCTTTCTTTGAATTTATAAATCGATTTGGCCTCCTTGCCCCAGAGGCCATGGAAGGCAAGTAAGTACTGTCTTTTAGTATCTGTTGTGTCACAGAGGAAGAAAATTCTGACTCGGTGTGACCAAGTATTTTCCCCCAACTTGGACATAGTTCTAATCTATAAAGTTGTTATATTTATGGACAGCATCGAAGAAAAGGTTGCTTGCCAAAAGATTCTGGAAAAGATGGGGCTAAAAGGGTATCAGGTACTTGGAAATGTCCTACATGATCAATAAGGATCACCCTCTTGTTTCTGGTTCTTAAATAGAATACAAATATATCGATAGTGAAGCTCTTAAGTCATTAGCAACAACGTTAACTTAAATTCAGGGACATTATGCAGCATCAATTTATTACAAGTCTTTAGACTACGAGTAACTAAGGCAAACATGGCTTTCTTGGACATGCATGAATGTGAAATATGTATATGCTCTTCCGTATCATATCAGGGCCGAAAAAGATTCATTTCATTGGCTGTTAACTATTGTAGATTGGTAAAACAAAAGTATTCCTGAGAGCTGGCCAAATGGCTGAACTGGATGCACGGAGAGCTCAAGTACTCAGCAATGCAGCAAAAATTATCCAACGGCGCGTACGAACCCATCAAGCTCGTAATCATTATCTTTCTTTGCGAAAGATTACCGTATACATGCAGTCTGTATGTAGAGGTGAGATTTTTGTAGCGAAATAGCCTAAATCGTCTTTTATGATGAAAGCTATTCCCTTTCCAGAGTTTGGATTTCCTTCGGATAGAATGATGTAGCACCGCGGTGCTGAACATCCTGCTGCTTAATCAGTTTCGTTTATCTATTATATGATCTGTAGGAAGGCTAGCATGCAAACTCTTTGACAACATGAGAAAGGTGGCTGCTGCTAAGAAAATTCAGAAGAACGTACGCCGATATGAAGCTAGGAAGGCCTATAAAAGACTCCATGCTACAGTACTTACCTTGCAAACGGGTTTAAGGGCAATGGCTGCACGTAAGGAATTCAGATTTAGGAAGCAGTCTAAAGCTGCAATTGCCATCCAGGTCATAGTCAAGTACTATATGATTAGGATGACCCAATTGAGGGCGATTTGTATTCAATATTTGGAATAATATCTCTCTCAAAAATTGCAGGCTCGGTGGCGATGCCATAAAGCTTCCTCATATTATAAGAGGCTCAAGAAAGCTGCAATAATTACACAATGCAGATGGAGAGGCCGTGTTGCAAGGAGGGAACTTAGGAAGTTAAAAATGGCAAGTTTCTTTATCATGATTCTTCTATATTTTGTTTATGTAACTTAAGATGCACATGACAAGCAATTTTATCTGATAATCACCTCTTTTAAATACATATTTTGATGGGCTTATCATTGCTGTTTATACCAGGGATTGCTAAAATTTTCTCTTGTTGAAAAACAAGCTTTAATTCTTTGTTTTTTATTACAAGAGACACAAATTTTGTGCGCTTCTGTTTACCATTTTTATTGTAGAAGTTACCATATCCAGTGAAAAGAATTAAGAGAAGTCAATATACGATAAACCTTAGTGAACAGCATTAAAATACCCAATCAATCTGTAGCCTGAGCTGAAAGTCAAGCAATTCCTGTGATTCCTTTTGCCTGATATAGAAAGGATTAAATGTAAAAGCTGCGCCCAAGGCGTCTTGTTCTTTCCAATTAAATTGCTTCTGCAAGATTCATCATGTGATATGAGTGGGGCATGTATGATGTACCATAATTCTCTTTTGCTGGTTTTCTAGAACGCTTTTGCTGTTACTCTAATTTATATTAACATATGTTTGCTGTTCCTTTAGGCTGCGAGAGAAACTGGTGCACTTCAAGAAGCAAAGGATAAGCTTGAAAAACGAGTGGAGGAACTCACTTGGCGTCTCCAACTAGAAAAAAGTTTGAGGGTAACGTATATATTTTTCAGTTACCTCCTATTCTTGGAAAGTTTTGCGGTTTCGATCTCTTATGCTAGGGGTATTTGGAAAACTATAAAAGTGCCTTTAAAAAGCATTTTTTCCTCATATTGAGACAAATTCCTCCACATATTTACTTCATATATTGTAAAATCACTTTTAAAACTATTGTTTAGTTTCTATCCAAACACCCAGGCAATCATGAATTTTGAAAAAAAAAAAACGTTTTGCATTAATGGCAAAAAATAATGGAGAGTCAAAGACCCATCTTTGCAAGTTTGTAGTGAACCTCTCCTCTTGTAAGCCCTAAGGAAAACATCTGGAATCATGTGCAGACCAACCTAGAAGAAGCCAAAGCACAAGAGGTAGCAAAACTGCAGAATTCTTTAAAGGAGATGCAGACTAAAATTGATGAAACCCATGCTTTACTTGCCAAAGAACGAGAAAATGCAAAGAAAGCCGTTGAAGAAGCACCTCCTATTATTCAGGAAACCCAGGTTCTTGTTGAAGACACACAAAAAATTGAATCACTAACGGCAGAAGTTGAGAGCCTGAAGGTGAGAAAGCCTATAGAGTGGTTCATCACTCAATTGTCGGTTCTTAAGCCTTTTTTCGCTTTTGACTACTTAGGTGGAACAAAATTTCAATAACTTGGCACATCTGATTGAGAACCAGAAAAGAATTTTCAAGGCCAACGCACTTGTTATGTTCTGGTATACACCTTGCTTGTAAAATGAAACTGATCATGCTCCTTCCTTGAGATGCCTGTATACCTGTCAGGGAAACCTCCTGTGTGTGCTCATATGAAAAACTTTCTTTAGAAAGTTCCTTCATATAAAGGGATGTATTAAGGCATGTGTCCTACATTTTTTTCCTTGGAAGGAGTCAGTACTTTAAATTTAACTTATTGTACATTCTCGTCAAATAATTACGTGATTAAATCTAAGTATTCAATAGTTGGTGAAAATAACAGTTTTTTTATGGCCAATTGCAGTTCATCAAGATGAATTGATAATGCAACAATATTTCTTGGAAGTTACCTGTTTCTGAATATATATTCCTACTGATATATCAGAAGATGACAGATTTTCAGTTTGTTCTAGAGCTTTACGGGCATATAATGATCATCCAGTGTTATGAATATTCCTTTGCTTTATATTCCCGCAGACGTCACTCCAGTCAGAAAAAGAGAGGGCAGATGACTTTGAAAGAAAATACAACCAAGCACAAGTCTCTAGTGAAGAAAGGGGTAAAAAATTAGAAGACACCGAGAAGAAGGTTCGTCTGCTACAAGAATCATTGACCAGGTAATATAATTACTTAATGAATGATAATACCTGACAGTGATTTTTCCCACGCTAAGCAACAGTTTCCTGATTTCTCTAATACTGCAAACTTGTTACAATACTATGTTCCTAACTATGGAGTCTCAACCTCTTAGGAAGAGTGTGCTAATATGGTTGGATAATCATCAGAGCTGATTTCTTTTTCTTTTCTCCATTTTTATCTCCCTAAATTGGACAAAGTCTATAATTTGTACATTTTCCCCTAAGATTCCATAAAATTTATCACTGGCATAGCCGCTCTTTCCTTAGATGTTTGACTGAGATCTCATAATTCTTTAATTAGGCTAGAAGAGAAGATTACTAATTTAGGATCGGAGAATCAGGTTCTACGTCAACAAGCTGTGTCCATGGCACCTAATAAGTTCCTTTCAGGACGCTCGAGATCTATTATTCAGGTACTCTTTGGTGTGAAACTTACGTCCATGATTAATAATTTTGAAGACACAAGATAATGTTGAAGACTTCATTTCTCTCTTGACAGAGAGGTGCTGAAGGAGGGGTTCATGTCGGAGGGGAAGTAAAGGCACCTTTGGTAACTAAACATATTTTAAATAAGTGTACACCTGTGAAATATTTGTATATGCGAATTTGATGGTTTCTTGGCGTCCTGATGAACTGACCAGGATCTTCATAGCCCATCAATGATTCAGAGGGAACACTATGAAATGGAGGATAGGCCACAAAAGTCACTGAATGAGAAACAGCAGGAGAATCAAGAGTTACTCATCAGATGTATTGCACAACATCTAGGCTTTGCTGGGAACAGACCGATTGCAGCCTGTATCATATACAAATGCCTCTTGCACTGGCGATCCTTTGAAGTAGAGCGTACTAGCGTTTTCGATCGTATTATTCAAACAATTGGCCAAGCAATTGAGGTGAATAAAGTTCAACTTTTGAAAGCCAGTGGTCTAGTTTTCTTACTCTTGTTACGTTTCTAACTCAGATGTTTGCATGTGGAGTTTAGACCCAGGATAACAATGATATCTTGGCTTACTGGTTATCGAATGCCTCTACACTTCTCTTGCTACTCCAGCGCACACTCAAGGCAAGTGGTGCCGCCGGAATCACTCCGCAACGCCGTCGTTCTTCATCAGCAACACTATTTGGGAGGATGACACAAGTAAATATAATTTCCTTATTTGGAAATATGAACTAGTATGGAGAAAGATAAGCTTAACCTTTTGCACGCTTGATGTTTGTTTTAGAGTTTCCGCGGAGCTCCATCTGGAGTCAACCTTGCCCTAATCAACGGAAGCGGCGGAGTAGATACATTGCGACAAGTTGAAGCCAAGTACCCGGCTCTTCTTTTCAAACAGCAGCTTACAGCATATGTGGAAAAGATATATGGAATGATTCGCGATAACTTGAAGAAAGAAATATCTCCCTTGCTTGGGTTATGCATCCAGGTACCCACAATAAGTTCATTACTAACTATCCAGTACACATTTTACTAGCATGTGAAAATTTCCATGCAAGGCAATATATTTGAAATGTAAGTAACTGTTTGAATTGAGGAGACAGGCACCGAGAACATCCAGAGCAGGCTTGGTTAAAGGGCGCTCTGTTGCAAACACGGAAGCCCAGCGAGCATTGATTGCTCACTGGCAGGGGATAGTGAAGAGCCTCGGGAACTTTCTTAATACTTTAAAAGCGAATCATGTTAGTAGAACCTCTTTTAACATCGTCGCCCTTTTTGCCCTCGAAATTTCTGCTTTCTTACGTAAATCTAACTGAATTTTTCACACTAAATACATGACTCCGCTGAATCCACCGAGGAGTTCATGTTTCATGCATCTAATTCAGAGTTTAAACTTTTCCTTAAGGGAGATATGTCCACCTCTTATAAAAAGCAAGAAAAGAGAGGTTATGAAATTCTCACGACAAGCACGTTTATATTTTACTCTTGTATTTCTTATCTTCCCTTTTAGTCAACGTTGTTTGACTGATTTGCCTCACCCCGTGCTTTCGTTTTGATAGGTTCCTCCATTTTTAGTTCGGAAGGTGTTCACCCAAATTTTTTCTTTTATCAACGTCCAGCTATTCAACAGGTTAGTTTATTGACCTTCCACTGTTTGTTGAAACGTTCATGTGTTAGCGTCTCAAATTTGTATTCTTGGTTGCAGTCTTCTTTTAAGACGGGAGTGCTGCTCATTCAGCAATGGGGAATATGTGAAAGCTGGTTTGGCTGAACTGGAGCACTGGTGTTACAAAGCAACGGATGAGGTCCGTTTATTTCCCTTCTCCAGTACCATGCTCTTCTGTTGTGTGAGGCACAACTGCTGATTAATTAATAGTCTCGACCTCCTCCCCAATGCAGTATGCAGGTTTAGCCTGGGATGAGCTCAAACATATCAGGCAGGCCATTGGATTCCTGGTATCCTTCTCATTTCACACCCATCTGCTTCTGATGGTTGGACTGCAAAAATTAGGGACTTGTGATGATAACTTGTGTCCTTCATTTAATCAGGTCATACATCAGAAGCCAAAGAAAACGCTGGATGAAATAAGCCATGACCTATGCCCGGTGAGTGAAGGCAATCTCGTTTTACTTTTTAAGGATACTCATACCGATCCTTTAGTTCCCTATGTGCAGGTCCTCAGTGTACAGCAGCTGTATCGGATAAGTACCATGTACTGGGATGACAAATACGGCACGCACAGCGTATCCCCCGATGTAAGTCAAACCATGTTCATGAGTCTATCATCCATAACAGATCAAAGTCGCATGATGGCTGACAAGCTTTGTGGGATCAGGTAATATCCAATATGAGAGTGCTGATGACTGAAGACTCAAATAATGCAGTCAGCAATTCTTTCCTGTTGGATGATGATTCCAGGTGGGGTGGATGTCATTCGATCCCATCATAGTTCTTAAGCCTGCTAATGTTTGAGTTCGTAGGTTCCCATTTTATGATGATGTCTATATATATGCATATAAATGTATGCATGGATATGTTATTAACAATTGGATATGTGTGTGTGTGGGTGTGTGATGTTGGCAGTATCCCATTTTCGGTTGATGACATATCAAAGTCAATGGAGCAAATAGATATCGCGGATATTGAACCGCCACCGCTGATTCGAGAGAACTCTGGCTTTAGTTTCTTGTTGCCACGCATAGATTGACAGCTCTGTTAGAAGCAGAACAGCTACTGATTCAACTTACACTTAGATATATCATCCTGCCTTTCTCAATTATTTGACATCACATCCTTCTTTTTTGTGGCCCTTGTGCTCCGTCAAATCCGGTCCTTCTTTCTTAGTTTAGGCTCGCCGCCCTATTATTCCCTTTTGCAACTAACCTTCTGGATTCCAGCAACATACTTGCATGCGAGACCACTTCACCGTCTCCATTTTACCGCTTCTTTTCACACCACAATGTTCGACTCATTCAAGAATTTTTTCCCCCTCCTTTTGATTAGTTCACATTTTTGTACCTACAACTAGAAGCATAGGAAAGTGGAAGAAGACTGCCCCCGGCCTCACCGGAATCGTAGTATCAATTAGAGTGTTCTTCCTTGTGGGTGGGGATCTGTTCGATTTAATGTATTTATTTGTTTTTTTGTCATTCCTTTCATGTAGAGTTCATTTTTTGTTGTTGTCATCCATAAAGTAATATTTTTTTTAATGATAAATTATTTGGAGCGCAAAGCCATAACGTCGCTCTCGAGCTTTGATTTGTTCTGATTGTATGCGGGTTTTTGGTGTGTATTCAAGAGAAAGGATAGTAAGTAATATTTTAAATGAAAATATAACCTGATAAAACTAAATATATGTTTGGTTTTCCTTCCTTAAAAAAGAAAAATAAATAAAACCGCGTTTTGGTGGATTTACTTCCAACAAAACATGATTTTGGTTCTTTTTTTTTAATGGACAACCAACCATCCATACCTTTTTTTTTTTTTTTGGTCCAACAACCATCCATACTTTAAGATAATGGGTTAATGGAGTTGGTTTACTAACATTTGAACGTGTCTGTGGCGGTAATCTCTCACCCTCAATTCCCAATTTCCCATCAATATCAAATGAAGCTAGATTGTGTGCGCGTATAAAGAACCAACTCTAGTTGCTTATTCAAAATAAAACCCAACTAATAGCTTCACAGAAAGTAGTACTTTCATTTAAGTATGCATTAAGTATATTGCAATACAAAAGGGTGTTTGTTAAGCATGAAAAGTGTTTTTAAAAAGTATTTTTCTGTAAATCGATAAACTCCTTTATATATTTATTTTCAGAAAAATACTTTTAAAATTAAGATTTTGATTCCACCTAAACACTTTTTTATTAAACATGTATAACTCACAGCTGGGTTGCCTTCGACCTGTGAATGAAGCCGGGGATTCGCCTGCTTCATCTGGGAAAAGCAGTTGGATGACAAGTTCGCTGGTGTGTTTATATGCGTGCGAGAAAGAGAGAATATGAACAGGCGATTAATTTAGCTTCATTTGGCGTTCTGTTGTTCTCTTCTCAAGTTCCTCTCGTGTTCTTTTGGGCACAAATAGAAAGGGTTGAAGGTTGATTAGTGTGCATAGCGTGCGGCGCAGGTAGGTCGGCGGTGATCATCGTCCAGCGTGGGACAGGGATGATGGTTGTTTTCGAGCCATTGTCTTGTTCAGTTCATTCGATTATATTTATAATTAAATTACGAAATCAGAGCAAGTCATTGTGGGTCCCTCCCACCCAGCCGGTGCAAAGTAAAAGGATTTCCAACTTTTCAAGGGGCTGGTGAGAGGCATCAAGGGAAGATGCCCACGTAGCATGATCATGACCTTAGCCTCGTTACTTCCATTCAATCCAAAATCCAACGCCACCTGCTCCTAATGTTCCTATTTAGGCGCGTTATCATGCTTGTCCCATCACACTTGCCCTTCTCAATACTCAGTAACACCAGATATTATTTACATGCCCCTAAAAAATTAAGCAGCCCGTCCCTTCGAACCAAACGATAATAAATAATAATAATAAAGTTCACCCAAAAAAAAATAATAACAATAATGTCTCCTTGGAATTTAGGTACTTGTTACTTTAAATAGAATTATTCTTATGTTTATGGTGTGAATTCCACTACATTATCCAACTCCAAGTGCCTGTAACCTAATAAATTTATAGACAAGTTGCGAGTGGAAGGTGCCAGCAAAGAAACAGACCAGCCATTTTATTATGCAAATAAGCCGAAACGATCAACTTTATTATTGTCCAGACATATTTATCCATGTGGGTTACACTTGCGTCCCTTCTTTGATGGAAGATCTTTACTTGTACTGAAGGTAATTGCCTAAGCATTCTTTATACTGTTCACGCAAAATAAAAATGCAACAAATTATAGCCCCACAATTGGGGGATCACATTCCTGCTTGCTCACATAGGATGTGTTTGGATTAGAATTAGACAAAACTGACTTCTAGTCTAACTGACTTTTATAATTGAAATTAGAATAAAAATGAGTTAGTGTAATACGATTTATATTTGAATATGTGCTTATAAAAAGTCAGTTGAAAAAATTAAAAGTTATTTAGATAATTAATAAAATAAATAAATTTAGATATAAAATGACTAAAAAGGATATAAAATTTATTGAATAAATATAATAATTGTTAAAAAAGTAATTAAAATTATAATTGTAAAATAAAAATATCTGTTGGTGAGAAAATTTTGAACATACATAGAATATAATTAAATACATATAATTAATTTGAGAAGATTAGGAAATTTAAATAAACTATTCTGAAATATTTATATTTATTTTTCTTCACATTAATTTGCTTGACTTATAAACTAATATGTAGCCTAATAATATATATACATATTTTTGAGAAATCATGTAACATAAAATATAATTAAATTATCACCCAAAAAAATAAAATATAATTAAATAATTTATTTAGCTTTTTTTAATCTTTTAAATTAATCTATTAAATCTTATATAAAAGCATTCTCTCTCTCTCTGGGACAAAAAAGTAAAAACATTTTGTTATTCACCCATGTCAACCCCATCAGTTGCATTGCAAAAGAAGGCAAAAGCTTCTCTTTGGAGCGTTGGAAAAGAAATCTATTTATGGCACAAGTTCATTTACAATTATCAGCAATCCAAACATGTGTTTACTTTAAAAAGGCTTTAAACCGCCGTTTCACATGTTTCTAAACACTTTTCCTCCTCCAAACGGTGATCCAAACGTACCCTTACACAATCAAAGCCATACCGAGCATATGATGCCCCGTCCATTGCCATGGCTTCAAGTTCAAGCCAGCATGGTTTATTTGTCACATTAAATGAGGGCAATTTCATCGACGGGTACAACTTTTGAAAGAATAATATTACAACAGAGCCACTCAAACAAAATATTCAAGATTGACAAAACTTTCTAAATTACATTTGCCAGTAGAAAAGCACTAGGTTAGTTGAATGGAAGGAAGGGGAACTATAATATAATTATCTAGGATAGTTTACATTGCCAGTCAAAAATTCCAATCAGCAGGAGAAACATAGACTACTATCACGTGCCGTATCGCACTCTTCTACGCCTTTCAAAAATGATCTTATTGCAAGGTGTTCCGACGCATATGTCATGAAGGAAGCTAATATTATGCCCCCAACAACCATCAAACCTAACCTATTATCACAGAAATCAGAATCACAAGTATCATCACAAAGTAATCACAAGTGTCATCACAAGGTCTGAGGGGACCCAAAAACACTCAAAATTACAGGACAGAAACACAATAAAATCCGCTTCAAGTTAAACATCAAATGGTGGTTCGGTTTTTAACAAGATATATAGATTATGGCATGGTGTCCCAGTGTAAAGAGCAGGCCGTAAGAGCAAAACACCACCAAATACAGATATTTCGCTTTGTTTTAACAAGAGCTATAAATAGAGCAAATTACCTCAAAAACAAAGCAGTGATTCCAAAAATAAAAGGCAAAGATGGGGCTGCAATTGCCAAGAGAACCATCCCTAAGCCATAATACCATGTAACAACATCACAAGACGGAATCTGTCGTTGATGAACTGTAGAACAGATAACAGACAAAATTAATGATGACAACATCAAAATACCAATATTAAAAAGCCAAATGAATCCGGAGGTCACATTTAACTGTTAGATGGAACTACCAAATCTTCTTGAATCTAAAAGAACATACATTTTTCTGAATCATAATCAGAAGATTCAGGATGAGACAATGCTACTCGAGATGCTGTGAGTTTTCCCCATCGATAAATTAGATGTAAATAACCTCCGAAGAAAACAAAGAAGAGTGTGAAGGTCCATTCATACATCAAGAGTAAACCAGCCCATGGGGTCACTTGCCGAGGTACAATCAACAGTGCTATCCCCAGAGACACCATCGCGGCCATAAAACAGACACTGACAGAAACGCTACCCAAATAAGCTGGGACTTTGTACTGGGCACTACTTAAGAGCTGTTTAACATCACAGAAAAAGAATTTTCAGCATAATAAAAAGAAATGCAAGTGTGCACGAAAAGACTTTGCAGAAATTTTACCTGATAAGTGGAATTGATCGTAGTAGTAGAAATACTACCATACACAAGTGGTCCACTTGCTCTAATCCTATAATAAAGATGTCGGGCATGATCCCATAATGAACTTCTACAAAACGAACTAATGAACCCTGGACTCTGCAGCAAGTACAAATTACAATAAGTTGAGACAGACAAAAGTTCACTTCTGCTTTCTTAATCCTTTGAGGATAATAAAAAGCACAGTAGCTGACCTTTACAAATGACCGATAACAGCAGAAGAGTAAAGCACAAAGAGGTAGTAGAAAAAGAAACTTCATAAGAAAATCATCTTTGCGATTTCGGCCTCCTGCTGTTCCAGGAAGGGATTCCTCAAGATGTTCCCTCACATTCTGCAACACCACCTATCATGTTAGTTTTCTCTACAAAACTTTGGGAAGAACAAAATGTTGCAACATTAACAAGCCAATAGAGGAAATTAAGTTTTACAAATACCTGCCAGACATCCACAGGTTTCAAAAGCCATGCTGTCCACCAGTCCCAAGGCTTAAGAGGCCCAAGAGTATAGTGAATTACACGGAGCTCATTCTCATCTACCATCCACTGGATAAATCAGCATGAATTGTCAGATGATTAAATTGAGGGATGTGATATCTTGTTACACATACTCCAGTACCTTGTTAGCAAGCATGTAGAGCCCGACATCTGCATTATAGAGTGTTGAAAGTCTCTCCATTTCAGGAACTGGTCTAGAATTGAGTACTGCTGGGGTCAAATTGGGTTCAAAAACATGTGCATTGGGAAATCCAGAGTAATATGAATTAAGAAATCCTTGATCTCCTGCCAAAGGAGACAAAAAGACAAAATCAACTATTGAGATGCAGTGAAGTTTGAGGATCATATCTAGTAAATGATGCCTAGGAAATGTAAAAGAAACAAACCTACAACATGTGTAATAAGTATTTATTGTTTTACCTCCCGTATATGATGGTAGGGTCTTCACTTTGCTCATCATGTCATTAAAAACAGTAGTAGATGGTTCCACTACCATGACTCCCGAATTCAATCTCTCAGAATGCTTTAAATTAGCGCAGAATTTTCCACATTTGAAAAGATCTTCAATATTTTTAACCACAATAGTATCCGCATCGAGGTAAACAACTGCACATTTGCATTCAAGAATAAACCAATAAACTGATTCTATAATCTCTATCCCAACAAAAAAAAGGCTGAGATGTTTTTCTTTCTTTCTTTCTTTTCTTTAGGGGGTGGGGGATAGAACTCAGGAATTAGATACTTAACTCCCGTTGGAATTTATTTAAAAGCAACTAGAAAAACATTACAATTCAAGAATGAAAAGGAAACATTTGAAATAACTCAATCACTTTGAAAATACTCCTACTTAAGGGAAGAAAATATTCAAGGAGATCCGCCCCATTTGGGAGGACGGAGCCTACATGGTTGATATCCTCCAATACTTATACAACCAGATACATCCACAATAATAGCTAAAAATATTTACCTTTCTTATAATTAGTCATGTTGAAGATTTTCAGCTTCGTGTAGACACCCCAAAATCTCTTTGGACGTACTTGATTAGGATTTGCCAGTAAACTAATCTTCTCAACTATCCACCCATCAGCCTACGCAAAAATACCACCCATTTAAGAGAGAAGTGCGAAACTAGACAAAAGCTTTAATGCCAGACATTAATATTAACACGGCAAAAAAAATTGGGATTTCCTAACTTGGCATCTCTTTCATCTTGAGTTAGGTTGATTCCAATTTAAACAGAAAGGACAGTAAAATTAGACTCGGAGGTTTCCATATACTTGTGTTCCAAAAAGGCAACCAGAAAGAAAATCGAACTCCAGATACAGCTTAATAGTCTGTTCGATTAGACAATTTCAAATCAATCTCAGAATTCTAAGCGGCGTAACATTGGGCTAACTAAACAAACGTGTTTCACTTCTCGCGACTCTGTCTTGACCCGAAAAACCGAAAGAATATGGTTCTCCTTAACCACTTCGGAAGTCGTATGATCAATGAAAACAAGACTAGACATGATATTTGAGTTATTGTTACACGTGAACCTGATCTACTCCGGAAGCAAGCAGAGTTAAAGAGAAGATTACCCGGAGAAGCTGTTTGGCATAATCAGACACCCCATCCGAGACCAAGACGACCATATCCTTCTTCGATCCAGTGTCGCGTATCGATTTTCCAAGAACGCGAACTCCCAATAAGAATTCATCTCCATACAAAAGGGTGACATAAGCCTTATCGGTCTTTTGAGATCCCAAAGAAGCTTCAGATCGAAGAGAAACGAACAAAATTATCAAGCAGACCCAGATATTTGGTTTCATTGTAATTCGATTAGGGCGCTCAAAATTTTCTCGAGAAAGAGTCCTTCTCCCTCAGACGCAGGTTTTATCAGTGGGAAAGAGAAGAGTTGAGAGAGTTTGAACTTTGAATTGTTCAGGCCCAAAAAGAAATTTGAATTGTCATCCTTGTAATTGTCGTTTCTGACCTTTCGTCTGAGATTCTTCCCGGGAGAGGAGAATTATACCGAGTATCCAAACCCTGAAACACTAATTTTGCAATGATCTTCTGGAGACCTGACTGTAATAATATCTTTAACGGTAAATTTACATAAATTAAAAAGTTTAATTTAATTTAGTTTCCCCAGTAACGATCCCGTGCAGCTGGGCTCATCAACAGAGCATTGGTTTGATAACAATAAATTTTGAAAAACAAATAAATTAATGAAACCCTTTATTGGACCCTTTTTTCAGAATGAGAAAAAAAAAAAAAAGGTTTACAAAGCCTGGCTATTAATTTTTCAACTCTGGAAATCATATTTTTATTTTAAATCTTTACACGAGTTATTTATTTATTCATTCAAGTAGAAGGAATAAATTAATAAAAATTCATTTATCATGTACTACCGACTGAAAAAAATTCTCCAGCCCAGAAACTGAAACATGAAAAAAAAAAGTTTATTTGAAAACAATAAATAATTAGTGTCATGAAAAGCTAGTCGTAGCCTGAAAATCAATCCTCAAATCCATGGTATCAATCAGATATTGTTGATGCTACTTGTATGTAATTGAGAGCAACCCCACAGGACACCACTAGCCATCGGCAGAGGGAGGTCAGGAATCATAAAAGTCAAGAGAAACAGGAACAGGGTTCATTGTTTCGGGGTAAGATGGTAATATCCAAATATTCTAATCAACAACTAAAGACCCAACATATGCGTCGCCTGCAGTCGGAGAAGACTGCAAAGAAGGTTGATCAAAGATTTGAATAATAATAAGAATAATATGTAAAAAGTTGACTATTACAGAACATTCCCAAGCTTCATTTACGTGGCAAATCAAGTGGGCTCTTAGCCTCCTCCAGCCGCAGGGTGTGCATAGCTATTAGCTTCCCTGAGCCCTCCTGAATTAATTAATTCGTTGCTTGCTTAGGAGCTAGTTTTCTGATTTTATTTATAAATTACTTTTAATATGTTTCATAGAAACTAAAAAAAACCTTAAACTTTATTAATTCTCATTTAAAATTCAATAACTTTTTAATTTTATCCCTATTTAATATAACATTAGACCTTATATGAATAAAATCAACACGATAATAAAAATAGAGTAAAATTATACATCCATATAAAAAAAATTTTCTCAATATCCTATAAATAGAATAAAAAATAAGAACAATATGTAAAATCGAAACACATCAGAAAGTTGACTATTACAGAACATTCCCAAACCGTGGCAAATCAAGCGGGCTCTTAGCCTCCTCCAGGTCCAGGGTGTGCATGACTATTAGCTTCCCTGAGCGCTCTTGAATTAATTAATTCGCTGTTTGTTTAGGAGTTACTCTTTTCATCCTATTTATAATTTACTTTTAATATGTTTCACGTAGAGTAAGGAAAATTCTAAACTTCATTAACTCTTATTTAAAATCCAAAAACTTTCTAATTTTATCTCTATTTAATATAACATTAGATCTCATATAAATAAAATCAACACAATAATAAATAGAACCAAAGAATGTCTTCTCTCAATCCTATAAATAGGACCAAAAGAGTAGAAAAGAAGGAGATATCAGTAGTAGGCCTATAAATGTGCACTAATGTATCACTGGACCTCCATCGCCTTGCCATAAATGATATTGGAGATATGTGCAAGTTCTGTGAAAATGTGTGTGAAATATGTGTGGGTGGGTGATGCTCAATTCAGAGCAGAAGCAGAAGTGCTCTCCACTTTGATGTCTATCGCCTTTCATCGAATGCTTGGCTGCCATTTCCCCACTCTAAGGCTAATTGGGTGGCAAAGATGAACATTCAAATCCAGCTTCCCTTGCCACCTTGGCTTTCTTCTTCCTCCTCCTCTTTAAACGTCGTCCTGTTTTGGTGACAACTCAGAAAAGGAGTATATGCGCGCGACTTTATTTTGGAATATGATTCCAGATTCTCACCTGACTTCCAATAAACTGCCTACGTCTGAGTGAGCAATTACTTATTTGTTAATGACATGAGGCGTGCGTTGCTGTCTCTCTGAGATTATTGTTAGGGCCTGCGACAATCTTCAATTAAATATTGCATCTTAGCAGCTACACCTATTGGAGGCCATCAACTTCATGGAAACGTTCCTTATCCAAAACCTTTTATGCGTTTGTACGTATATTTGCTGTATAGCTGCCGTAGCCTTGCTTTGCTAGGGAAATAAGGAAAAAGAAAAGAATATACAGGCATCATTGCGTGCGTATTAATAACGGTCCTTGACCTCCTTAAAATAATACCTGACCTACGCCTAGATGCTTTCCATAACTGTCTTCCCCATATTATATATGCTTACAAAAACTCATGTTCAGTTAGGTTAACAAACCTAATTGATAACCAGTTTATTCACATGGTTATATCGTGCTTTTAAAAAAAAAAAATCCTTTGCGATTTGAGATTCGTTTTGTCCAGGTATAGGGGTCAATACTGAAAATGGAAATCCCTTTTCTGGGTGAGGGTCTTTTTATTCAGGATATTTTCAAACAGCACCCGCATAAATCAAAGTTTCAATGATTGTTGTAATAATTTCAAGCACCAGGATATAAATCAATTATAATGATCGACGAACATAAATTAGTTATTATTATTTTCTTGTCATTCTTCTTGGTTGTTGGTTCTTGCTGACGTACGCTTGACGTACGCTCCTTTTTAGTTTTTTTTTTTTTTTTCAATTCACATGTCAACTTGGGAAGGCATAATGCTTTGTTCACACAAAAAAACACAAGATCTCAATTTTCAAGCCATGACGTGAGGGATGGCGGGTAAATTAAGTACTACGAATGTAAAATAACCACTGCGAATCACAGATTCTTGCTCCTTGCTCAGTAAGAATTGATTTAGAAAAATCCACACTTGAGGATATGTTCCCCTGCATTACCAAGTGTTGTCTGATCCGGTTCACTCTGCCCGGAGGGAGAACACTGAACACAACCCCTAACACACTCACAACACCAATACAATACACAGACACAGGACCTTCTAAAGGCATTGCAACGCATACTCACGTGGGGGAAGAAAAACAACAACAGTTACACGGGAATGAAGATAGTCACGAGTGAGACAGCACAGCACTAGCATATCTCGTCTCCTTCCCAGTTCTTCTTCTCCTTCGGACCAGTTGGCCCCTCCTCCCCATAAAGCTCTGTAGGAAATAGTTCTAGTATGTTCTCCAAAGAAAATCTGACAAACAACGGGAGCATATTAATTAGCTTCTCTATTTCGGAATGGGAATCATACACTACTGTAGGCCCCCACTCTCTCATATACTGCAGCCAATTTGGCTCTGCAATGGCTCCATCACCAAGATACTCTGCAGCGACAATCTCGTATTCGACGCTTGAATCCACGAAATACTTGCTTCTGCTTGCATCATTGCGTATTCCTATTCCGAGTTTGGATGAGCCTTGAAGGTAAGTCCCAGGATGAGGGTAGCTAGCGTGCCCGTTTCTTGAGGAGTACACAATGGCTTTGTTCCCCTCAATATATTCCAGGTTGAATGAATTTACCCATTCGCCTCCACTATGTTGAGAGAAGAACACTGACCATAACTCTCCGGTGAAGTTGCTCACTCGGAGCGTGAAGTGTTCCCAATCACCCACGTGTTCTCCGATCTTGCTCATAGCAATGTTCATTGGTCCCACTTTAACTGTGGCGGGACCATTGAAGGGACAAAAAATCCACATCACAATATCAGTAAAAGTACCTCCTAATGCCGGTTTTACGTGAACATAGAGCTTTGCTGTCTCCATGTTTCCCTTCTTCAGATTCTGTCTGGCATCCTCGTCACTTGGCAAATCTATCCAAAAAGCTCCATCATTTGTTCCTCCGCAAGGTAAGTTTGATCCCTGATAATCTATGGCCTTGCCCTTCTCGCCACCTTCTGTATACAGGAGTGCTCCATTTTTGAAAAACCATTGCAATGACGATGGCATATATATCTCATCGGGGTGGAAGTAAACCGTGGGTCCGTAATGCTGGATCAGTGCATGAATCTGGTTTAGATTTGGCATTGCATGTAAAGTGGAATCAAGATTCCTCAAGCATGCGATATCTAACACTTGTTCAGAATCAAAGAAAGTACTGCAGAAGAATGTCCCGACAGAGACACCTCTACCCAGCATACCCCTTTTGCAGGGTCTTGTGTTCCAAACCTGAAATAATTTTTTTGACAATTTTGAGTATACTGTTAGGAACAAATCATGAGTCTCACAGGTTTCTGTAAGATCTGCTCGCACGCATCTAACTTCTCCAATTTGAGGTTCATCTGGTTTGCTAGTGACTACTACACCCATGGCTTTATAACCAACAGGAGGGTTTGGCAACCAAAAGTAACCACATCCATCATGTGGTGAATCAGCACCCCATATCAGCGAATAGTTAAGAGGCTTTTTAAGAGCTGGATTATCTAACGATGAAGAGTTGTAATTAACTTCAGTTTCAGGAGAAGAAGCTTCACGGGCTGCAAGAACATAACCTCTCAATGGCTGATCGTTGGATTGGCAGTAGTGACCGAGGCAGGAAAAGCCATCAGGAATCTCCACTGGTCTATAAAATGTGAAACCCTGGGGCGTTCCTCGCAGGTGAGCGCAGCTCCAAACTCTTTCGAACTTGGTTATTTTCAAGACTTCTATTTCCCCGAGGCATATTCTACCATTAGCAAAACCACCACCTGACCAGATCATTCAGAAAAGTTTAAATCAGTTACTTAGTCAATCATCTATAATAATTGATAAAATGGGCACACATGAAGCCAAACGGGAGCAAACACAACCAGAGATGTATGGATTGCAAGAAATAGGTTTCATGATAAGACCCAAGTCACGCATTATGCTTGTCTGAACCAAGAAGAGGTAGAAACTAACAAAGTTTGCGCGGTGATAAAGAATTAGGATGATCGCCAATTCTACCCAACACCTATTTCATTTGGTGCTGCAATAAAGAATTAATTTTTCAGAAAAGATTATACAGCATTCATCAGGGGCATCACGAAGCACAAGATATCTTTCAGTTCTAAGTTCTACCTAACAAGAGATAGACAGTAATCATTCGCAATCAAGATAAGCATTTTATTTTCTGCAACGAACACAAGCTCTTTTAGCTATCCTTTGAGGCAAAGCAATAGGTAACGGTGGCAGAAACAAGACAACAACGGAACTATTGAAAGCAGTAATCAATATAGAATTTCCATGGGATTCATTCCATCTAAGAAATTCGTATGAGAACTCAATAGTATCTACCGGATGAGACGGGAGAGCTCTGGGTTTCTATTTTGAAAATTGATATGCAGGAATCAAAATAGTGATCGCCAAATTAGTACAATGGAATAGTAATGATCTCGGTTCCGATCTAATTGTCCTTGCAGTTTGCTAAAAATTATGCAGCTTCAAGGAGGAAACCAGAAACACAGTGCTCAAAAACCAAGGGAACGTAGTTAACAACCGCAAGAGCGATCCCAAAAAATAAAATAAAAGATTTATATTAATCCTAAAACAAATCAGGTAATTATCCAATATCGGGAATTCATCCTTGTATTATATTTGTATACCAGTGTAGTCAAGCAATTCTAGCAAAATCAAGGGACACCCCTCAAGTCAAAAGTAGAAAGAATCCATAATCATCGTAGAATGCTTTAAAAAGTACCCGGTGGCCATTGAGGAAGAGGCGATGGCAGAGAGAACAGCTCTGGCTCGGACGAACAGAATTCAGGGAAGCTGCTCCAGCAAAAACACCCGCACCCAAACATCTCTATTAGCCACAGGACGGAACTAAAGCTCAGAGAAACAAATTTTGTACCGAATTGTATTCTTTCCAGAGGTAGCAGACAAATGATCATACGGAACTCAGCTCTTTCATTCTCCTACAAGAGAGGGGGGAGGGGAAGGGAATTGAGGAAGGAAAGCAAGCCTCTTCTCACTCAAAGACACATCAAATGGACCAGGACGTAGAGAGGAACGGCTTTCCTTCACAGAATTTGAGGAAGAAAGAGACGCAGAGCAGACCGCTTTCGAAAAGAAAGAGTCAACTTCTCTCTTCCCCCGCCCCTCTTAAAGCTTAGAGAGAGAGAGTGGAATAATCAAAGAGGAATGATGCTTTGAATTTGGTTACTCTTATAGTTCTCAAGGGAGATGGAGCTTTTTCCCTTCAAGGCTCGAGCTGATCAACTGCTTGTCTCCACCGGCTGGTTCAGCTTTTTGCTCTTTTTCTTTCCCCTTTTTTTTTTTGCCCATCTTCTTCCTTACTGTTTCCTTTATTTATTTAGGAGTATTTGGATGAAATCCAAACCTTAATTTCAGAAGTGATTTTACAGTCTAAAAGGTAAATATATAAAGGAGTTTATCTCAATTTGAAAAAAAATGTTTCTGAAAAATACTTTTCAAGGTATCCAAACACTCTCTAATTTAACAAATAAATGACAAAGGCTCTGTTTGGGTGTTCCAAAACCGTGGTTTCAGAAGCACTTTTCTGCAAAACGAAGTAACCTCCTCCACATATTTACTTCGTAATCCGTAAAAACACTTCTGAAACCATGGTTTTGTTTTTATCTAAACACTCCCAAAATCAACTTGTCCAAACTCTTCTAGTTAAATATAATATTTATGTCTTCCCACGTGTGGGAATAAAAATAAATAAATAAATTCATTTTTGGTGGATTAGACCCAAACCTAAAACCTTGGGTTCAGTTGTGGTTTACTAAAAAGATTAGGATAAATATTAGTAAAATATCCTATTTTATATTTATTTGAAAAATTATTAAGGAGGGAACAGTTTTTCTATGTGAAAAAAACTGGCAAAAACAGTTGAGAATATATCTGAAATGGATTGCTCTAACCAGCAGATCAAGAAAAACACAAACGCTCTCTCTTCTCTTTACATTTGTTGTATATAAAAAATCCGATTACATCTGTGTGACCAGGTTACACATGGATACCAGAAGTAATCATCAGTCCTCACCACAAAACACTGATATTGATTCTCCTAAAATAATAAAGAATTTTTCATTAAAGTATGGGTTTTAGGGAAAATTACTAATAATAATAATTATAGCCTGGGGGTAAATTTTTTGGGTGCAAGCGTGTATGTAATTTTACGGGTAAAAATTGAAAAAGAGGGCTACGGGCAGCCGGACACAACCCAACGCGGAAAGGTTTGATTGATCGTCCATACACGTGGAGAAATCATAACTTTCCTGCGTTAAATATTTCCTAAAAAATTATTAATACCATTATTCTTCTCAAGCTTCATGCACCCCACAAGCTCAAAAATGAAGCAATCAATGACAGCAACTTCTCACTAACATTTGAGTGATTTATTTCTGAAGCCTCTTGCGACGTACGCTTAATTATTACTACTCCAAACACATTTTTGGCCGATCCACCTTTTTTTTTTTCTTTTTTCGGTGGCCAACAAGACCCACGCTTATTCATTATGCTCGACGCCAGTATGTAAACAACAAGCATGTATCCCAGAGGGGGGGGGGAGCAGCGTATGAGGCCGTCCAACCCCGCCGGAGTCAGCCGCTCAAAACTGCTCAGGACTCATGTTTATGTTTATATTCTTTTTATCAAGGGGAAAAAAATCTATATCCAGCCGTACGGATATTTATCAAATTATAATTAAAATATTCATAAACTAAAAATGATGGGCTTGAATTTGATGGGACGGCTGTTTGTAATTAGATCTCATTCGTCTCCCAGAGGAGAGGTTGGCAAGGAGATGCAGCGCTTGCACGCGATGCATGCGCATTTGACTTCACCGTGCTGTACGGTCATGAGCAGTGCAAGACAAGCTCCTCCGTGGATCTTCCGATCCCCATCTTCCACCCGGCTAGGCTTGTGTCCGTTCTTCCCCGATATTGTACGTCTCCGCATGTTTCATCAAATTCTTTACCAGTTCAGATTTCGCCGCCTACATACATCACTGAAACAAGTCCATTCCTAAGTTCATGGCTCTCTCCTTAATCGCTCACGCTACTCAGTTAACTAATCTGGAGATATTAAAAAAAATTAATTAAATTAGTTATTTATTATAAAGAAGTATTCTTTCTCAAAATATCCTTGTTAATCATATATATTAGGATGAAATCCTTAACATGTGCAATTACTACAAGAACTATTTTGAAAAAATAAATAAATATGAAAGACAAAGTGGATTTGAGTTTTATATTTAGGACCAAATTGAAAGTTAAACAAGTTTTTATAATAAAAAATGGAGCTAGTATAAGAATTGGTTTGACTTTTATGATCATAAATATAAGACATCAATCCATTCTGTCTTTCATATTTATCTATTTTTTTAAAATAATTATTATAATAGATGCACATATTGAAGATTTTATTAAATAATACTACCTCCAGTCTTAATTATAAGAACCAGTTGACTAATTTGAGGAGATTAAGGAAATAGGTTGAGTTAGTTATTTGTCCTAAATAGGTGTTGTCTTTCCTAAAATATCCTTACTAATCAAGTGTATTTACTAGAACTATCATTATTAGAAGGGTTACTTTGGAAAAAAATGTATAAATATGAGAGACAAAATGGATTGGAGTTTTATATTTAGGACCAAAATAAAAATCAAACAGGATCTTATATTAAAGACCAGAGATAGTAGTTTTATATAACAAATAACTAACTTAACAAATTTTTTAACCCACTCAGATTAATTAACTTACTATCATATTAAATATGCGAGTCACTGTTAATTTTTTGGATAGACACCTTCCTCCTTTTTTTTTTTTTTGAGCAAAAGGATAGACACCTGCCTTTGGTTTTTAAGTTGGGAAAATTAATTCGTAGGTCCTTATAGTCCACTTCAATTTTGAATCAGGTCCTTATAGTTTATTTCTTTTGAATAGGGCCCTTATATTTTGATTCGTTAAACCCATCCATCCTCAAAGGTTAACACCATTATAACACCGTTAAGTTTTGATGATGTAGAGGCTGACTAAACTGACATGTGGATAAAGAAACATGAGTTGGCACCACATGGATTAATTTTGACGACAGGTGGATAATAAGGTGATTAAGAAGCCTTTAACTAAGACCATCGTGATCTGTCGATTCAGGAAACCATTGCATTCCCGCCCTCTCGCTAATTTTGCAGCCAGTTGCAGAATGTTCAGTTTTGATTTTCATTGGGTGCGGAGGATGGCGGTGACCAGTATTATCCAGGTAAAACTGCATTTTGGTACTGTGTCTCGATTTGTATTATCTGAGTAAGGCTGCGTGTCGGTGCTTTGCCTCAATGTGTTTTATTTTATTTCTTGCTCTCCATCTCTCAAACACAGTTTTTGAATTTCGAGCAGGTAACACATATTTCATATCCATTTGTAAAGGTCCCATCTTTGATCTTCTATAAATAAATAAAAAAAATATTACGCTTATAAACATGTGCAGATTTTCTCTATCCACAATAAGAAGAGAACAAAGATGTTGATTTGACATAATAAAGTTTGAATCTTTTTTGAAACCGAAACTATACATTGAATATTAATTCCAATCAAAATCAATAAAAACGATTTTAACTTTTTAAAGTTATAATTTTTTAAACGCTTTCTACATTCTATGTTTCTCTCATTAATTTTGTTCTTTTGTTCTATCAGTTTAGTATATATGGAACGAAGGAGGGGAGATGACATAGGCATAAAAAATGGGAATATAAATTTAGGGAGTGGGAATTCCGCGGCGGGAGTTGGAAATTGAAGACCTAGAAACAGTAACCCTTGATTTTTTTCTGTGTTTACTTGAAAATTTTAAAAGTAAAATAATTTTAATATTATATTTTTAACATGTCAGCTAGCCACGGAAGCATACTATTAGCCACATTATCAAAACTTAACGGTGTTATAACAGTGTTAACCCTTAAGGATGGATGGGCTTAACAGATCAAAGTGTAAGGGTTTGATTTAAACGAAATAAACTATAGGGATCTAATTCAAAATTAAAGTAAACTATAAGGACTCACGAATTAATTTTCCCTTTTAAGTTTACCAAGCAAACGATACAATCAACTAGCATTGAGGCCCCTCGTCAAAAACCAATAAAGCATTGAGGCCCTTTTTGTAATGTTTATTAATTAAAATCAAATTGTTGGGCGGAATTCCTTGGGTTTAAATTGGATTTCAGAGCTCATCCGTCACCCATGACCTCATGGCCCAACAACAACTTAACCGTAGTTCGCTTTTCACGTCAGAAAACACTCCGTATTAGAACTTATAAGCCGTTGACCCCGCTCGTCGGCCCACAACACAAAATAAACAATACATCTTCCTTTCTTTAATTGTTTCCCGTTCCAACAGAACTCATTGCTCCCAATAACGAATCACTTGCTGATCTTTCATGTGCACATTCATCTGGGGCGTATAAAAGATTAAGAATATATCATGCAAGAAATGAAGATGAAAGAATGAGATCCTCTGTAAACTAGGCATCTTGGGATATCAGTATGGTTTGATCATATACATTGTGTTAAAGATGAGGTTAAATTGAAGAAGAAAAGAATAAAATAAGAAGAGGAGAGAAAAGGTGGGGGTGAAAGCAGCGTCGAGATCTATACTGAAATGCTGTTTCTGTCCCTACAATGTGCGCCGGCAGCAACAGAGTCATTTCAAAATGATGAGTGTTCGAGCATCTACATGTCTTCCCTCGTCCGGTGAGCTCTCTCCATCATCACATATAGGAAGATTCATCGTATGTGAGATCAGACCGCGTGAGCTGGCTCTTGCCCGCCCCGTACTTCTTTTTACGGTTACCCCCTCCGCACGTAATCGAAAACTCACACCCCATTGCCTTCCCAAAGCACGAAAACAACCCATTTCTATTCCTCGCTCTCGCATGTCGCTTCGACGTTTGCTTCAGCTTCCGGTACTCCGTGTGATCGTACACCGGCGGAAGTTCCGTCTTCCATCTCTCCATCTTCGTCCTCATCCCTTCCGTATTGTTCTTTTCCGACCACTCATCCAGTCCCGAGCTTCTTGCAACCGTTAATGGCACCGGATACAATCCCTTGGCAATTGCCGCAGCCACAACCGATGGCGAAGGCCCTACGTCCGAGCACAGAGACCCATTTGCGTTCACGATCACTCCTTTGGGCTGCTGTACCCCAGTTTCGGATCCTTCGTTATACCCGGAACCTTGTTTCTTATGAGCAGGAGTCGGATGATAGACGTAATCATTGATGGTGGAGTCATTCTTTTCGCTCTGAGAACGCTGAAGCGTCAAGAGCTTTGGTTTGACGGGGTCGGGAAGGTCATGTTGGGGTGTTTTCTGGACGGGGTTGAAGTCATAATCCCCGACGGCGGATGCGCTGAGTTCCGAGTACAAGGGCATGCTGCGCTTGGTGCTATCGACGAGGTTCACCCCTATATTTAGGATCCCTCTGGGCCGACCCGAGGGTCGGCGAATCTGCAGAGCAACGAATTGCAACTTGGATTTGCGATTGCCGGAGAGCGCGGAGGGAGGGAGGAGGTTGCGGAGGAGAACACCTACGGTGCCGATGAGAATGTCGCGGAGCCAGGAGGAGGCGTAGATGTCGATGATGATGGTGGAGGTGTCGTCGTGGAGGAAATGTTCGTCGACGCGGAAGACGAACTTCTCGTTCCAGGTGGGGTTGGTGTCGCCGTCGTGGTCGATCTGGGTGGTGAGCTTGCGATGAGGGGGGAGGGAAACGACGGCATAGGCTTTGGTGGGTTTAGAAACAGAGGCGAGATCCTGGGCAGAAATGAGATTGATCTCCAGCAGCTGAAACGGGGCGGAGGCGGCGGAGAGCAACGACATGTTGGATACGGCGGCGGAAGAGACAGAAGGTGAGAGCCTCTAGGCCGCCGGACCCCCGACCTTCAGGTTTTCATGACAAGGAACAAGGAAGGCACGACTGATGAATTTGTAGAAGGAGGTGCAGGCATGGGGCAGCGGGCGGAACATAATGCAACGGAGGACACGTGTGTTTTGTTGTGAACGGCTTCGCGCTGTCAAACTCGATCGGTTTCCCTGTGCATTTTTAGCACCTTCTTCTCCCTTCCCCTCCAATTTTATCCCTCCCTTCCATTATTGTTTATATATGTCATTATATTCCCTTTTTATTTATTTCTTCCTTCTCTTCTCCCACACGTACGCCCAGCTTGGCCGAGTCAATTGTGCACGGGCGTGGTTCTTATATTTATACCTGTCAAAGTGCTAGCTAACAGATTGTTGATCCTCCTAATTTATTTGATTGGTCACTTTCTTCTCTGTTCTGTCGGGCGGGTTTATATTGTGCTGTATATATTGCTAATCAGTTTAGGTGGGATCATCAGGATTCAATTCGCTTTTAATTTCTTGCCTGTTTCCCGTGATGCTGGGCTGGCATCGCTGGAGATGGGAAGAGCATGGATATTTGAGTCTCGAGGATACAACATACTGTGTGCATGGAAGACAAAGTTGAGGTGCACGCACAACGTATCCATCCATATACTGTATTATATATGTTGCTTTGATGCGCCCGCACACACATACTCTTCTAGTCTTATTCATAAGACATTTTCAGTATGTTTCACATCGACCAAGGAAAGCCTTAAACTTTTTTAACTCTCATTTAAAATTTAATGACTTTCTAACTTTATCCTTATTAATATACATTATACCTCATATAAATAAAGCTAACACCATAATAAATTATGGGTAAAACTGTACATCCATATAAAAAATTTCTCTCAGTGTCCTATAAATAGGACTAAAAAATACATTTTCTCTCTGTCCTATAAATAGGACCAGAGGATTATATATATGTGTGCATATTAAATTATGTACATCCACTCAGAAAATCATAATCCATGACACTTTGCATGATACTTCTCCGATCCTTAATATAAGACTAATTTGACTAATTTGTTTAGATTAAGGAAGTTAGGTAAGTTAGTTAATTATAAGAAAAGTGACATATTTTTCCTAAAACACCATAATCATCTTTCTTAATACCTTCTTTCTCTCTTCTATTTGATTATGGTTGAGGGCGTATCTATAGGGATAATTTAGAGAAAATTGATAAATATGATAAATTGGTCCTATATTTAAGATTAAAACCAACTCAAAAATTAGGTCCTATATTAAAGATTAGAGGAGTAATTATTTTTCATTCTGTATATAAAAGTTTATGTGAATGTACTGATGCTGCTGTTGTAACCGTCGTCCTAGTGCATTTAGAAACATCAGATACGCATAGCTCACTGCTGACGACACCAAAATGAAATTAATACTTGCCCGTAGGACAGATTAGGGTCATTGAAGAAATTGCTCTCTCTGTCCCGTTCTCTGTATGAAGTCTAGATGAATGTACCGCATAACCATTCATATATTATTTTGATACATATTATTAAATTGGGTATATCCACTTAGAAAGTTATAATTTGTATCACTTATAACGCTAAATTCATCGAATAAATTACACTTTCCGTACTAATCATTCTTCGCTCCCTGTATGAAAATTGATATGCTGCTCTGACGGCCGATGACACTAAACTGAAATTAATGTTGATGGGCAAAACAGACTAGATTCACGAAACAAATTGCTCTTTCCACATTCATGTATTATTCGCTTGATACTGTCTGAAACCCGAGGTAAATTATATTATAATATTTCCAATTCCAATATTTACAAATTAATATAAGCTCATCTTGGATGCGTCGCCAACTCACCGTCACATCCTTTTATGGGCGTGCTACCAGCGTGGGATTTGCTGCTATATTTGGACTCGCTGCAGCTGGAGATGAAGGTTCGGTTGATGAGAAAATTCAAAATGGGCGTTAGCCGATGAGCAGTTTTTTTTTTTTTAAAGTATTTAAACACTTATTTGGATAGAGTTATTTTAAAGAGGAAGGTCTAGAAATTTTATAGAACGAGATAAATAAATTAAAAAAATCATGCAAATGAATTAATTAATATAATATAGACAACCTATTAACTCATCAGAGTTTAGTCTTAATCATAATAATTTAAAATCAAAGTTCTGTGTTTTTTTTGCCTGAAAAATCGAAGTTCTAACTGCTCGAGGAACGAGAATTCCTCCCACACGCATAAACTTAATACCTGGCTTCTCTTTTCTTGTTTGGTTAGGGGAAAAAAAATGGAAGAAAGGTATTTCTCTCTGTAATTCTCCTAAACTAAAATGTGAGCGAGTGAAATAAACTAACACATACTTTGGAATATTTTAAGACATGAGTCTTTTCAAGCAACAAATGAAATAAATGTCTTCATATTTTTTTTGCCAGAGAGAATAAATCTCTTTTTTTTTTTTTACCAGTAAATAAATCTCTTTATAGAATGATAGAATAATGGGAAATTTATGAGATGTATTTTAAATAAAATAAGAAGGTTTAAATCTGAACGCCCATCAGAATAAATCTCTTTTATTCGTGTTTTCCTTTCATGTTGGAATGGTTTATAACAACGAAGACGGGAAGTAGGTATCGACTGCAAAAGAGTCTTCCAAGGAAGATCGGAATCTGTATCACCAACGGCCATCGGGAAACGACAAAAATAGTAATAAACATTGACCAATAAATATTCAAAGTATCCATGGGTCCACAATATTTCGGTACGCCAGACGTAGCTGATAAATTTTCGGGCAGCAACAAACTAGCATGTTGGCGACGATCGGCTGCCTGACCTACAGATACACGCAGCCCTGCAACGCCGGTACCCCCAAAGTTCACACACTAAACTTTCTTTGCTGTTCCTTCTCCCATGAGATTTTCTTGTCAGCTAAACGTGCATGCTCGAGCTTCCCTGGCTGGCTCTAAAGTCGTAAATTCTTAATTTCTCACCGGAAAATTACCTGATTATTAATTTTCCCCGACGTTCAAGGATATTTTAAATTTCTAATCCTTCATACCTCATGTTATCAGTCCTTCCCTGCTCTTGTTCGAATCTCTTAGATAAATGCCACCTTCTTTGAAAGTTTCGCCTCGACAGAGAAGCAAGCGGTTCCCATGTTAGTGTCGAATCAGGGGACATTTACTTGAAACTCTCATGGCTCCCAATGCTACTCCCAACTCAAGAGCTACCAAGGCCTTCAGCGCTATGAAGGACTTGGGAATTTCTCGTGAAGAAGTAGAACCAGTGTTGAAAGAGCTGTTAAGATTGTATAATAAGAACTGGAAATATATTGAAGAAGATAACTATCGGACGCTTGTAGATGCATACTTTGAGTTTAAGGAAGATAAGGTAACTCTTATAAACATCTTTTGTCTATTGTACATTTAGTATCTACTTGTTTATTCTGTTCCTAAATATTCTATCTGCACATTCTCATCACTTGTTTTGTATATTATATCTGTTGAACAGATAAGGATTGACAAACTAAAAGTTATAATGTTTTGACTATCTCTTGATTGCATTTAAAAAAAAAAAAATCTGCATTGAGCAACTTCTTTCATTTGACTATACTTGTACGGTATACTTTTTAGTTTATACCTTATTCCCTAGTTTTAAAATAGGAAGCAAAAGGTAAGGGAAAAAGTCAAATCAGTTATCGTGGTGGAGAAAGACAAATTCAATCATTGGCAGATGAAGATGATGTGCTTTTGTACACCATGGACAACTCAAGACAAATATTATCTGCAGGAGAGAATGAAGCGCCTCTAAATACTTTTGGACGGGAAGTCATTGAATCATCTCAATCTTTGATGAGCAATATGAGACCTAAAATCAGTCCTCAATCATTGAAAATAAGAACTTCCGAGGCAGAAAGCATATCAAAATTGCCAGGCATGGCCGCCATAGATAGACATTCAAATTCCGAGAAAGAATCTTCTGCGAGGCACGGGGACGAACCTGTTGATGAGCCTAGAACTGCTCCTGTTCGAAGAGAAAATCTACCAAATGGACATTATAGGAAAGAGACAATGAAGCCAACAACTGAACATAATAATTTACATCCTGAATCCAGTTCAACAAGTTGCAGAGGTAACGACTGGTCTTCCTGATCAGAAATTTGTCCTACGTTCTTTTCTTATGCTTTCATATCCTAAACCATTGAATCTGCTCTTGAATCTATTTCAGTTAATCTAATTAATTTCTTCCTCTATAGTCCATATCACAGAATGATATAACTTTTTCCTGATATTTCCCAGGTCCGTCAGAGGTTTTGACTGGAAACTATCCGGTCAAGTTGGTGTCTTCTCTTTATCTGGACCTGAACCGTGTCATTAATGATTCTTCATATAATAACAATCCCACGAGCAGCAAGGCTAATATTGACATTGCCTCTTCACCATTTGGAGAAGTGAAAATTTCCTTAAACTGTGACCACGCACTTGGACAGCCAAACTTCAATATTCCAAACTTAAATGCTGTTATGAAGTTCATGGAGGAGAAGTACTTCAAGCCTAGCAATATCATTGGACCCCAATTTTCTATGGTGAATTTATTGAACAGTATGTGTGAGAGTTTCCTTAAATTGGGCATGACTATGAATCAAAAGTGCGCACATCCTGAGTTTAACAATGCAAACAGATTAACAAATGACCCCCAACAAGCTGTTGCTCGAGATGAGAGGAAGCTATTTCAGTTTCTTAGTGACATAACAAAAGGCTCAGAAAAGGTGGAGATATCTTTGATAGATGAGTATGGTAATGGGGAGTTGCCAAAGTTTAATTACATACCACATAATCTAATATATCAGAGTGCTAATGTAAATATTTCACTGGCTCGTATTGCGGATGAAGGTTGCTGCTCAAATTGTATTGGAGATTGTCTTTCTCAATCACTACCTTGTGCATGTGCTCAAGAAACTGGTGGAGAGTTTGCTTACACGATTCAGGGCTTGTTGAAAGACGAATTTCTCACATCTTGCATGTCAATGAAACAGGAACCTCAAGCTCATCAATTGGTGTACTGTGAAGAGTGCCCACTAGAGCGGTCTAAGAATGAATGCATGCCTGAGCAGTGCAAGGGGCATCTGATCAGGAAGTTTATCAAGGAATGTTGGAGGAAATGCGGATGTGACATGCAGTGTGGAAATCGTGTAGTGCAACGAGGTTTGAGATGCAAATTGCAGGCAAGCTGCTCGTTCATTTTCTTACGGTGCTTTTAGTGGTAGTTTGGTTTTCTTGGGCTGCTTCGGTTTGCTAGTTTATTATAATGGCTACGTTACTGTCTTTAAATTCTCAGGTGTTCTTTACCGGTGAAGGAAAAGGTTGGGGCCTTAGAACGCTGGAAGATTTGCCTAGGGGATCCTTTATATGTGAATATGTCGGTGAAATATTAACCAACATGGAGTTGCATGAAAGAATTGTGCACAAAAATGGCAATGACAGACATACGTATCCTGTAACCCTTGATGCAGATTGGGGCTCAGAAGGTGTGTTAAAGGATGAGGAGGCACTGTGTCTAGATGCAACATATAACGGAAATGTTGCCAGGTTTATCAATCATAGGTAATGCTTATATGTCTAAAGGCTTATATTTGGAAGACAATAATATTTTCTTAAATTTCTGGGTGGAACATAATAGCTTACTTGCCTCCGTTGGTGAATTTCATGGCGTAACAACCTGCATATTTTTTCTTCTTTCGAATAAACAAGCTCAACTTCAACAGTCAGTGTTGACAATTTCAAGCTCAGTTTATGGTGAAGATGGCAAGGATCGGAAAGTGTTTCCTAATTTCTTTAATGACCCCCAAAATCCTGTTATTTGGATGTGTGTTGTTGCTTTTGATCTGTTGTGGTCCATGAATTGGTGTACCTTTCTTCCTAGTGCCCCTCCGCCCGTTGCTCCTCTTCTTTTCATCTAAAATTTCTAAAAGCAATCTGTGCTCTTCCCTTTCAGATGCTCAGACGCAAATCTGGTTGACATTCCTGTTGAAGTGGAGACACCTGATCGCCATTATTATCATGTACATGTTTAATTGATTTTATATTTTCATTTTACCTTTCTTATTTGTGAGCCTATAAGGGGAGATTCTTAACAGTTCAATCCACAAATTTGGTGGGGGAAAAAGGAAATTAACTGATGGAGATATTGAGAGTTGATTTTCTGTTGTTATCTGCAGCTTGCCTTCTTTACTAACAGGAATGTGAGAGCTTACGAGGAGTTGACGTGGGTAGGTGGGCTAAGCCTTGATCAACATATGACATTATATTTGCGTCTTTTCCCTGCAAAAGCATTACTTCTACACAGTTTCTTCGATTTTTGACTATAAAGAGTTTATTATATGTTCCTTGGCTTAGTAATATGGTTTTCTCGTCTCGAGAATGAAGTTGAATTTCCTCATGCATGCATGTCACTTTATTACAATTTTCTCCGACGTCCTCCATTTTCTCTCATCAGCAAGAAGTGTGTGAATTTGTTTACAGGATTATGGTATTGACTTTGATGATCATGATCACCCGATCAAAGCATTCCAATGTTGTTGTGGAAGCTCATTCTGCCGCAATAAGAAGCGGAAAGGTCAGTTAGATAATCTTAGTCTGTGGGGTCTGCTTTCCTGCAATCTCAATTTGTGGCTTGCAAGTTAAGTGATAATGTTACGGCAACAAAATTTGATTTAAGAATAAGACGGTTTGCTCATAGCTATGGTGACATTTGTAGGGAAGCGAAAATTAGCGAAACATGCATGAGGCAAGAGGAAAATCTGAACCAATGAAGCTAGCTCCTTACTTCAACTATTGCAACTGCTGCACCCAACCAAAGTCCATGAGGTACTCACACGATCACACTGCTCGTCTATTTGGTACTCATCCTCACGTACTATTATAATATTGCCATTATTTCTTGCGGCAGGGAAAACATTGTGTGATATAGACTTCAGTGTGATTAATTTGCAAGGAAGTTTAGATGATCTCTCTCTTATCGTCGATAATTTGTCAGTATCTATCTGCCCAGATTTGGCAATTCTTAAGTTTTTTGAATCGTTCATTATTTTATTTGTTGCTGTAAAATTATATATCGAACCTACAGCACTCATCTTCATATGACATATATTAGAGACGCATGGTCAATTGATTCATGTTGTATGATCCCGTTTCTTAGAATAAAATTCATTTCCGCAAAGGACTGAGCTAGACGTTGAATGCCTTACACTCACACAGGCAATAAGTGGAAACTAAAGCTTTGTTTTGTTGAGAATAAAATGGAATAAAAAATAAATTTTCAGATAAAAATATTTTCATGCTTTTGAATAAAAAATATTCTATATATAGTAAATGTTAAATAATGATAACAAATACTCTATATAATGAAACTGCATATCTAATTTTGTGTAATTGTAATTTGCTTTCGTTTTAATCAAAATAACTAAATAGGTACTTGAGCTGCGCCTAGATTCTCTCCTCTACCCCACCTCTACCTTTTTCACCATTATTGGATTAAGAAGTTGTTTGGATAGAAACAAAATCATGGTTTTAAAAGTGTTTTTACGGTATATGAAGTAAATATGTAAAGGAGTTTGTTTCGATTAGCAAAAAGTGCTTCTAAAAAGTATTTTTAGGGTTACCCAAATACTCCCTAAATCCCAATAGTTCAGATTTAATATTTTAAATATTATTTTTTTAACAAGAATATTATAATTTTAATTTAAAAATATATAAATAAATTTGAATTGCTAAAATTTAAGCAGAACAGTTCACAGAAAAAAACTACTTTATAATGATAATGTATAGTGGTAAACTGTGGTGGTCAGATCTTAACAATTCAAATTTACTTATGTATTTTTTAATGTAAAATTATAGTATTTTTTGGATAAAAATAATAATAATTTTTTAAAATATTAAATCTGAACTAGTGAGATTTGACGGAGGAGGTAGAGGAGGGAAGCCGGTATCTACTGAGGCTAACAAAACATAATTTTAGGGGGTTTAGTTATCTAGTGTAATCTTGAAGTAACTCATTAGTCAATAGCATTCATACGATTTATTTCTTCGACATTTAAGTTCCTTCTGCGTGGGCATAACAATAAAAATCATAATTTCTTATGAAGTCATGAATCCCAGTTTCCTTTTAACAACATAACTAGTTGTCCAAGTAATGGAATAAAACTAGATGGTTTGGGGCTTTGGGCAAAATCATATTCATCGCAGCGAGGTAATCCTCGTTAAATAAAAATAAAACGCAACGGCGCAATGGGATTTTTGGTATAATAACTAAATTGCAGGTCTGAGTGCGATGCGCTATGTTTCATAATACTGATAATCCGTGAAAATTGGGATCTTGTGTACGAAAATAACACTCCGGCGGAAGGGTATGAACTATGAAGAAGGAAGGAGCCGGGAGGGGTCAAAGCGTCTTTCCGGTGGGTCCCTTGCGCATTTTAGCGCAGTACTCAAATAAGCTGCCATCGAAACAGCGCCTCACGGCTTCTTTTGACAAGAGCCCTTCTTCGTCTCTGGCTAACATATACAAAGCTCCCCACTCCAATTTACTCGCCGCCCTGCAACACACACACAAACACACACACCAACTGGTTTATTAGTAAGTTCCCCACACAATCACATTTAGTGAGACACAGGGATTGGACCAACCAGCCGAAGAAATCATACGCAACACTGTTGGCCTGAGTCATGTGCCAGATCTCCCTTAGCGTCAATTTATCAGGCACCTTCCGTGCATACTTGCTGAACATGATCTCCAAATTTGCTGGGATGAACCTGCACTATCTATGTGTTATTGAACTTGACAAAAAGTTCCTTGTTCCCGCCAAATCCCCGTGTCATCATCCTTCTTACCTTCCCTCTGTGTCATAACTCCCCGTGTCACCTCCGTGTTTTCCCCTGTGTATGTTTTGCACGTAAATTGGGAAGAAAGGCGAAGGCAGCCATGTCTGTGTCGAAACATGCTCAGCTTAGTTTGTATTATACGAATAATTGAGTTGAAAACATGCTCAGTTTTGGTGCGTGTGGAAACACATGTCCTTACGGGAAGCGTAGAATAACTCATAGCCGCGTGTATGAAAACAGTAAATACGAAGGAAGAAATCACATTAAACCCAACCGAGCGAAGGCCTGCATAAAGAGATGCAGACCTTAATCAAATTCAAGGGAAATCCAAACTTGTGATAAACAAGCGAATCAGAGACAGAAATCGAACACCCAATGATAATAAACCAACCAATTCGAGCAGGACAAAATGTTTGGACTGGATAAAGAGGAGGACAAGGGACGGAAATGAACCCCTTGATGCGAATACTGTTACCTCGGAATGTCTCCCAGGGGTAGATGATGCCATCATTGTCGAGGTCAAAGAAGGCGGCATGCTGCTGAAGCACAGACATGTTGTTATGGCTGTGGCCCCAGGTGCCATTTACGTTCTCTGAATCAGGAGCAATCAAGGCCCTGGGCAAATCTATAAGTACAGAGAGAGAACAGCAGTCAAAGGTTCAAAATCATCAAAATTTGCGAAGTCGGAAACCAAAGTGAAAGAGAAGAAGATTACAGACAGGGTTTTGGGAGTTGGGTGTCTAATAAGTCGAGACGGACATTCCTCTCAGCAGTGATCGGTGCTTTGTCGGCCACCGTTGCCAAGGATTCGCTGGATGATTCTCCTGCAGCCATCACTCTCTGTTCAATCAGGCAACCGGTTTCGCTTATACTGGTTGCATTGCAGATGCTTAATTATAGGGAACAACACCCATACAGTAACGGATTCCAAATGACTCGCCTTCTCGGTCGATGAGCCCATGCTCCTATGCCAAGACTTGGTTCGTTGTCCCCTTCCAGCCTGCCAGTTGGTTCCATCACAAAATTTGGGCCCACCAACTATAGATAGCTCAATTGTTAGGGTTCACGACGACACATTTCATCAATTATATATCTATGTATATTAAATTTATTTTTGTATGAAGAGTGCTTATACCAAATAAAATTTTAACGTATTCCCATTGTGTAAGTTGGCTATGTATTGTCAGGTCAAAAACAAAAGTGGCTATGTATATACTACTACTCCGATCTAATTATAAGAGCTAGTTGACTAATTTGAGGAGATTAAGGAAAAAGTTAAGTTAGTTATTTGTAGTAAATATATGTTATCTTTCCTAAAATATTCTTACTGATCAAGTGTATTGGTTAGAACTATCAATGTTAGAAGGATTACTTTGGAGAAAAATACATAAATATGAGAGACAAAGTGATTGGGTTTTATATTTTGGGATCAAAATAAAAGTTAAATAAGGTCTTATATTAAAAACCCCAAAGTAGTACAATTTTACTTTTTTGGGCCAGCATATATACAGCCGAATTTCTAGGTCCAAGCCAATTATTTTTTCACAAAAAGAGGTTTAAAATTATTGAATTTTACATCAGATTCGGTAAAAACATTTTAATAGATCTTGATAACATTTGAATTTATAAATAATAACACATTTTCATAGAAATTTCTCATTTAGAATATAATAATTTTAAACTTCTTATTAATGAGATTCTCTCTTATTTCTGAGGTAATAATATTTTTTATGTATATAAATTTATGAAATTATTTTCATTAATAAAATAAAATATTTAAGGATATTTCTTTTACGAGATATTTTCTCGATTGTCTCTTAAAAAGTTTGTTATCTTAAAAATTATACATTTATCTGAACGCTCTTATAGATTTAAGGCTTTAACAAGCTGCGCGCCCACGTAATAAAAGCTCTCTCTATTCGCGTCAGTTATAAGGGGTAATTCCCAGTTTTCGTATCGCCCCACATACGCAGCGAGATAGTCCGACTGCCGACAAAAAGTTCCGATGTGGTCATGATCATTCGGTTACCCCTTTAGCTTATAGACGGAGAAATCGGACGATGAACGAGGGCCGGTGAGTTTGCAGCGTGCAGGTTTAGCATGTACTGCGGATTGGGCACTTGTTTTTGGCTTTGTGATTGGGAATTTCGCTGGAAAGGAACGAACGAGGAAGTGAAAAGAGAAAGAAATGTTGTTTCAGGTGGGAGGTCAAGGGACTCGTCCCACCTTCTTCGAGATGGCGGCGGCTCAACAGCTTCCTGCCAGTCTCCGCGCTGCTCTTACATACTCAATTGGTGTATGCTTTTACTATCCTATTCACTTCTTTCTCTACCTTCACCCTTTACACTTCGGAAATTCATTTGGTTGTGACCATAAGGGTGAGCTATTGTGCAGGTATTGGCCTTAAGAAGACCATTCCTTCACAGAGTCTTGGACTATGAAGATGAATTTTTCGCCTTGCTAATGCTGGTTCTTGAAACTCACAGCTTACGAACCACAGGTTCCTCCTTCTCATATTTCTTCGGCTCTTGTCTCTATTTTCTGACTGGGCATCATGGAAGTTTATGGATGCAGCACCTTTGGGTTGTTAAATGAATGCATGTTCCCTCTTAAACGTATCTAATTTTGAACAATAAGTCTCCAAATTTCTGACTGTATTTCTGATGTTGTTGGCCATCTTCAATAGATGCTTCTTTTTCTGAATCTCTATATGGGCTTCGAAGACGAGCAGTTAACATCAGGGCAAAGAAGGATGATGCTGGCTCGAAATCACCTAATGCCACTAGTCCTTCTGGGTTAGAGAAGCGACAAAAAGTTCTTTCAGTTGTTTTCTTGGTACAGTGTTATGCTTTCTTTACTATGCGGCTCCATTATATGATTATTAGATAATGTATAACCAAGTTTGGTCGTGTTTTCAGGTTGTGCTTCCGTATTTAAAATCTAAATTGCATTCAATGTACAATAAAGAAAGGGAAGCTAGGCTTCAAGCTACTCTATGGGGAGATGAAATGATGGATTTGATGTCAGCCAGAGCTTTGTTGAAGAGGATTTTCAAGTGTCAAGAGGAACCTTGGATGCTGAAGTCTCCATTGGAGCACGCATGAGAAAGAGAGTTCAGAAAATTGTAGGATTTTGCTATCCTTGGTTACATGCCACTACTGAGGGTAAGTAACACTCTTCAATTGTGCATTTTTATTTGAAGGAGGAGTTAGACTTGAGAATCAGGATTATATAGGCACTTCGTTGACATAGAAGCTGCATTCATTCTGTGATTTTTCTCTCAAGTCTGGTTTAGATAAGTATAAATCGTAATTTTATGGACCACTTGGCATCTCGAAGGAAACTGGTTTTGCTGCCTTTTGCTTTTAGATGATTTAGGATATCGGCCATAAACTTCTTACTTAGAATATGTCAAATGCAGGCTTATCATTTGCTTATCAGCTGCTATACCTGTTGGATGCTACTGGATACTACTCGCTAGCACTGCATGTTCTTGGCATTCATGTCTGCCGTGCTACAGGACAAGAGTTGGTAGATATTTAACATATTACATTTAGTAATCTCTTTAATAGAACGCGTATCTTAGTTGTGAGACATAACAAACATGTATCATGAAATTCATGTGAGTTGAGGCATGCAGTAGGAACCAAAATATTTCTTCTTCAATTTCATTTCATGTTATCAGTAAGAAATATTGATATTTGCTCACATTATATTGTAGTTCTGTTTTAACTATATATGTGAAGAGCCCAATTCACCTTTAATAGAATCCTAGCAACACCTCTGGTATTACGTGGGCTCTTATTCGAAATAGATAGTTCTTTTCCGTCTTCTGTGTGAAGAAATCAACCGCTAGCTGGCCTAGCATTAAGATTACTCTCACTATCCCTGCCGGAGGCTGGTTGGGTGCTTTTCTATGAAGTGTGCATTAGAGAGCCAATCTATTTGTTTGCATGTTCCTTTGTAAATACTGTTTGCTCAAGTGGTCAAAGATTGTGTTAGAGAATAATCTACATTTTTTTGCTGAAGAGAATAATCTACATTAATTGTGAATGTTTTATGATTAGTGATGAGATTGGTTGTGGGCAATAGTCATTGTGAGAGCATCCTGATGTATATTATAGGTATTCATATGCGAATCAAAGATGAGCAATTTCTTTATTCCTCTCTACAGAGTGGATACCTAGATATACAAAGGGTGGAGGGTCATATTTTAGATGCTATAACTAATTGGAACAAGCTGAAAGCTTTTCAGTATGGTGATTGTTAAAAGCTGTTTTAGTTTAACTGCTCAGCAAATATCTCAGAATTGAGTTACTTTTTCTTGTTATGAGATTGACTCTGCACTCCTTATTGTCAAGATAGATGGATACTTCTTCCAGAATTTCAAAGATTCGTAGCCATGAACGTGAGAGACTTCGTGGCCCTCAATGGTTGAAGGTAAGCAGCGAGCTTTTAGTTATCATGATGATAATATCTTCTTTATCTAACTTTCATTTCCCATGGATTAAGGAACTCAAGGGGTTTGTTCATTATCTGCTTATAATTGTATAGCCCGTCACATAGTGCAATATTCGGGCATAGTTTTTAAGTGCACTGCAATAGACTTGTTTACTGTATAATTTTTTATTTTGATGTCAGGTTTTCTTGTAAACTTAGACTAATCTGTTACTACATGACAATGTTGTCTGTGTTAATAACTATACTTTTGCTCTATTTCTAACACTTGCTGATCTGTGATATATCTTATATAGACAGTACAAGGAGCGCTGCTTAGCTGTACATACACAATACTCGACTATGCACAGACCGGTTTGATTGCATCAGTGTTCTTTTTCAAAGTGAGTAAGATGTGACTTATTGAAGTTTTCATCCATTTTCAAGTGCTAACAATATGCCAAAAATCATGCAACATTTCCCTCAAACTTCACGTATTGTACGTAAATTGTTGGCTTAGTTTTCTTCAGGTTGGAAATAATATGTGGTATTGACGGTTGTTATTAGTACAGTCTCTGATGGCACAAAAAATCATTCTGTTTCCCATTTGCTTATGTTGATTACAAGTTACTTTCTGTTTCACTGAGAACATGTATTCCATACAGCGATGTCTTGTTAATACCATTTAGCTTGATATCCAAATTATGGGGTAGCATAATCATTAACGAGTTTTGTGAATGATATGTAGATGATGGAATGGTGGTACCAGTCTGCTGAGGAGAGAATGTCAGCACCGACTGTATATCCCCCTCCCCCTCCCCCTCCCCCCCCAAAGGTGAAAAAGCCATTTTGCAGGCTTTCCTCTCATCTCTCTTTTTCTGTTACTTCTTCACTTGGCTGGTTCATAACGTTATCCGATGCCTGAAAACAACCTGACCAAGTAAGTTTAAGATGGGGGAACAGAGAATTGATGAGGGGGATGCTTTGTGTTTGTTACAAGTATTGCTTCTCTATAGTTGTCATCCTGGCAGTAGTCAAAAGTTATATTGCTTCATTGCCTGAAGGATCCTGGAATTTATTTTGTAAAATAAACAGGTAGCGAAAGAGGGGATTCCACTGCCGCCAGACAGAACAATTTGTCCGTTGTGCTCACAGAAGCGTGCAAATCCATCTGTTATTACAGTTTCGGGGTTTGTTTTCTGCTATGCTTGCATCTTTAAGTATGTTACCCAGGTAAGATGACCAGCCTCCCAAACTATAATTTTCAGTCTCTTTTAAGAGAAATAACATGGTCTTAAAAAGTATGTTAATGACTATTCATGGTCACGCATATCTGTTTAAAATAAGCTGTTGGGATTAGATTCTCACATCTGTTTTATCAGTCACAGAGCGAACCCATTGGAATATCAAGGATCTATCGACAACTTTTATAAATAGTATTTCATGCATACACGTCTTTTTCATTTTTTGTTGGTGGATATAGCCTTGGCCATATAGGCCACGTAATTCTCCTAACATGTGCCGTGCTGTCAATCTGACCACCGTTGGTAGAAAATGGATTTTCATGTATGGGAGTGTTATAAGTCAACCAGTATCTTCCATGGCACTTGTGCTCTACTTGGCTAACATTTTCTCCCTTGTTCTGTGTTGCCTTGTTGCAGTATAAGCGTTGCCCGATCACGTTGATGCCTGCAACGGTTGAGCAGATAAGGAAACTCTTTCATGATGTATAGGGCTTACTGGCAATAAGAGGGGGCTTGGCTAGTGATGCGTTTCAGATCAGCAGAGATGCACCAGGCACTTGTCAATGTGCCCACTTTTCTTTTCTTTTCAATGGTGATGCATTAAGCGTGGAGCTTTGAGGTTAGTGATGGGGGCGATTTCGTGTCCACTGCTTTCTGTCTCTCTGTCTGTCTACTTCAGACCGTTTCAGATGTAACAATATATGGCCATTTTGAGCCCCCCCCCCCCCCAAAAAAAAAAAAAGAAGGGAAATTACTGTTCATGACAAATAGACAAGGGCTGGTCTTCATTCTAGTCCATATATCTTATATAAATGAAATCCGCTTTCCTAAGTTGGAAACTGGGTGTCAGCGGTTTTGTAATGATTTATATTTTTCATCTTGCTCTTTATTTAAACTTAGTTAGAAAAAAATAAAAAATTGAAATTTTAAACCTGTTTAAAATAGAAAAAATTGCAAATAAAGACTCCTTAATATGTAAAATTGTAATTTGGGATTCTAAATTTGAAATATAGCAAATAAAAACCTGGTTCCACTTTTGTAAATATGAAATGTAAATGAAATATCTGAAATGTCCCTTAGTCAAATTGTGATTTGGTATACTGAACTTATCATTTGCTAAAGTGAATTTATTATTTCTTATAATCAACTTATCATTTGGCATAATCTCAGTCAAGTTATGATTTGGTCTACTGAAGTTGTCATTCGTTAAATTGAATTTATTATTTGGTTAAAAGGTATTTTAAACATTTTATTCACGATTTCATATTTGTAAAAGTGGGATCGAGTTCTTATTTACTATTTTACAAATTGAGAGTTTCAAATTGTAATTTTATATATTAGGAAGTCTTTATTTGTATTCTTTAAAATATAGGTGCTTATTTTAGTTGGGGATGGGGATTGGGGTCAGCCCAAATCCTATGGATTCATCTGTATGGTCAGATTAGAAGGAAAAATGAGTTGGGTTGGACCAACCCGTTTGCATATGGGACCCTACCCGGCTTATGTGATTGCAATGTTGAACGAACTCACACGCCAAGGCCGTAAATTTAACTTGTATAACCCAGGTAATCAACTTTGAACGCAAATGGTACATAATTCATATCATTTAATATAAATAATATTATCGTTAATTCACCACATTTATCTTAAAAATCAAATGATGGTATCATCTACCATAGTTAAAGGATAACATAAATTCATGCGACGTGTGTATCATACACGACCCACCACAAAAATATATGTCTTAAACTTTAGGTTTCTTCAGGTTTTTCCTTCTTGGCGAAAAAAAGTAAGAAGAAGAACACTGAAAAAGGGTTAAATGGGCCAACTTGAAACCCAAATGGGTTCGCAGAGATTTAAAAAAAAAACAATCATTGTTATTGAGATGGCTTATTTCAACCCGACAGGCCAATATGCAACAAAAGAAAAGAATTATTTAAGCCAGCCCATTTGACCCGACCTATATTTCCGGCTGCAGCTCAGTTCTCTCTCTCTCTCTCTTTTTTTTTTTGGGTATACAGCTCAGTTTTGATAATGCATGAGGTTTACTGTCAAGTTTTGAGGGAAAAAAAACTTCATCCATATCCCAAGCATAGTGAAGTTAAAACTTCACAAACACAATTAACTTCAAGGAATAATTAAAGATATTATTGAATTCTATAAGATTTTATCATTTTATGAAGAATGAAATTAATATACTTAAAGTCAGTTTTAAAATATAACAAATTAAATATTTTAAAATCTGCGTAATTAGGTATATATCATTGATTTACGTTATTTTTACTTTCCTATATGGAATTATTATTCATCAAGTTTTGTTGGATTGAGGGATAGGAGCTTCCAGTTGGAAGGCAAGATCGCCATATCTGCTATCTGTTTCAGCTTCAAGCATAATAGTATTCGGACTTGGGACTTGGCAGCAGACGCCTCATTTGCTAGCTGCTACTTCCTACGTGACTGTCTATTATTCAGGTAAAAAAAAAAAATTGACTGTCTATTAAAAGGTGTTTGAATTACTTTTTTAAAAATAATTTTACATATATGAATTAAATTTTATTTTGACTTGCATGAAAAATATTTTTTTAAAAACACTTTGAGGGGTCCAAAACACTGCTAGCCTCAACAAGTACTGCTTTTGCCAGACCCTCTTTATTATTTCTCTCCTGTTGATCTACGCGTTGTCTGTATCATAGGAATCTATTTTTGTTGCTGTTACAAAAGAGAAATTAGTGCTATGTTACTGGAAGCAACCAAATGAGTTGGGAAAAAAAGATGAACTGTGAAATCCACGATGTATTAATTATAAAAAATAAAGCATACAATTAACATCAAAGTAAGGGTTTTTCAATTTTTCCGCCAAACTTTTCAATTTTTATTTTATTGAAAGTTTGATGACCAATTAATTTTAACTCAAATTATAAAAAACACCGTTGGCCAAAAAAATATTAAAAAAATCAAACGATAAAAATAAAGTGACAATCAGGATTATTGTGTTCTCCCACTCACTTTTTCGCTATTTTTTTTAATAAAAAACATAGCTAGATTACGGGCACCTTTTTCAAATTGCAATTTAGATTAAGATGGCCCGTGAATTCGTAAAGGTTACATATACATGTATACATGTGCGGAAAATTCTCTGGTCCGCCCTCTCCCCACTCCTCGAGAGACAACCGTTGATCCGATACGTCTTGGAGGGTATTAGTCGTATTAATGGGGAGAAAAAAGAGGGAACCAAAAAGGTTTCCCTTCTTAGCTTTCGCGGGTCGCGGCACGCCTGCCCCTATGGCCTATGCCGCTATGCTATTGTATTAAGTTCATGACGTTACACTGTCACCGTGACCGTTCAGCTTTTCCTTTCTGTTTCTTGTTTTTTTGTCTTGCGAGAGTGAGGTTCTCTTGGGGTTCAAGCAACTGAAACTTGTCCTAAAATCAAGCCATTTGCGCTACTCAGAGAACGCCAACTACATGGGAAAGAGGAGAATTTGCGAAGCGGATGATTGGTGTTTTGAATGCAAGGAGGGCGGAGAGCTTGTAGTCTGTGATCATAAGTGAGTTCTCTCTATTGTCTGTGTTTTAAAAAAAAAAAATTTCCCTTCATCTTCAGCACAATATTGCAAATTACTTGTCCCGCGTTAAACAGATTGCTTTTTTTTATATATGATTTTTAAACAGGAATTGTGGAAAGGTTTATCATTTCGACTGTGTAAAGGAGGAAGAATCCTCTTTTAAAGATGGAAAACCTTGGATTTGTGGTGAGCATTTTAATCGTGTGCTTACACTGGTGGTTATATATCGCTAATAATCACTCGCATCCACATGCCTGTTTCCCAGAACAAATTTGGCTTATCACTAACCATGCTACATAGTACGTGTGTTCATTTGTTTAACTTTTTTTTTTGTTTTTTGTTGCGTAACCTAGGGATGAGATCGCCGTGGAGGTTACCACATGTTTTGGAATGTGATGTAATCTGGTCTCATTTTTTCTGTAGTAGATTCTTTTTCTTTTAATCTTTCTGGGAAGCTCTGATGAAAATAACATAAATAAATCGCCAAGTTGCCGAACCAGAGGGGGAAGTTACAAAATATGATGCTATGTTTCAATTTTCAGGTCGGCATTATTGCTTCGACTGCCACAAATCCCCAAAGTTTTACTGCCTTGGCTGTCCGCATGCTGTATGCAACAAGTGCTATGCTGTTTCAGAATTTGCTATTGTTCGAGGCCCTAAAGGATTATGCTCCGAATGTTGGGAGCTAGTTTTCATTATAGAAAATAACTTGGATCATGACTCTAAGGGGGTAGGTGCAACCACAAATGGTAGAATGTAGCAATTTTCTTCTAGATGCTGTTCAGTATATACGGATTGAATGGATTGGAAAGTTGGGTGATGTTATGACAATTAAAACTTCTCTATTTTGAGGTAGCGGAAGAACGTCTCGGTTCCTAGTAGTAAAAATTGTGTTAAGTAACGTTGAAATTAAACTGTATTTACCGAAGCGTATACTGTCTGACTAAAACGGTTCAAAATGCTTTTCATCTATCTTGCCTCATTGACAACAAGATGATGGAGATAGAGCTTGCTCAGCAGATAATATTGTGCGACATATTATTATGTGCATATGAATGCCAAATTGTAAAATTTATTTTGGTTTATAGTTTCTCACAGTTAAATTGATGCGATCGGCTTGCTACTAGTGGTCACAGTAAATTTACAGGATCTATTTTAGTGTTTGTTCAATTCATATTTATGGGTAGCATAGTGCAATATTGACCTGTATATATTTCTTGCTTCTTTGCAGAATAAAATTAGCTTGAATGACAGAGAGACATACGAAGCTCTGTTCAAGGAATATTGGGAGATCATGAAGGCAAAGGAAGGTTTGACTAGGGATGTCGTCTGTGCTACTCTAACCAAGTATAAAATGGATCAGGATTCTGTTCTTCATAGAAGTTTTAGTGATACTGAAGAAGAAGACGACGAGGACGACGATGACAGGCAGGGGGATGAGGAGAGCTGGATATCATGTGATGCAGACAATCATAAGGTTGGGCCCAAAAGGAAAAGATCCAAATCAAAGGAGTTCATAGGACGGGAGTCAAAATCTGCTCAGACCAAGTATAAAAAGGATAAGAGTTCTCTTCATCAAAGAAGATTTGGTGAAAGTGAAGATGATTTGACATTATATAGTAGTGATATCGATGATACCTGGAATCCTAAGGCAGGGACCAATAGAAAGGGGTCTGAATCAGTGGAATTCATAGGATGGGGATCAAAATCTGTCATTGATTTTCTTACATCTATTGGGGAAGATGTAACTAAACCATTCACACGATGGGGTGTTAGTTTTCTCATCCATGAATATATTGACAAAAAACAACTTCGTCACCCTAAATTCAACAAGAAGTTCATTCCTGATGAAAAGTTGACTCCCATATTTGGAAAGAAAGCTGTATCAGAAAACAAAGTATATTCTTTGTTGAAGGCCCACATTGCTGAAGGCTTACAGCCAATAACAGGGGAGAAAGATGATGTTGAAAACAAAGACAATTTTGCCTACAAGGTTCCTAATGATCAGCCAAGCTTATTGAGCAGATCTTTGTTGAAGAAAGGGGATTATATAACCCGATTAAGTTGTTTTGCATCCGTTAATGCTGAAAATATTAAACTAATATACTTGAAACAAAGCCTGGTGCGAGAGCTATCAAAACAGCCTGGAAATTTTGAAGATAAGGTTATTGGAACCTTTGTCAGAATTCACGTGGATCGTACTGATCGTAGGCAAGGAAATCATTATCATCTTGTTAGAGTCTTGGGTAAGAAATTGCATATATCAGGTTCTCTGCCCCTTCTTCTTGAACCGTCCTTTGTTTGCTAGTTCTTTCATGTCATTGTATAGTTCTTAATGCTGCTGAAAGTGTCTTAAATTGACTTATCATTTCTCTTGTTTTTCTTTTAGGTGTGAATAATGAATTTTTCTTGCAAGTTTCCTTTATGCCAAAAGCTATTGCTATTTCTGATCTTTCTGATGATGACTTTACTGAGGTAACCGAGTAGTTTTGAAGTTTTCATATATTTGATAGAATGTGTGTTTTTAGAGAGGGATTGCCTTGCAATGAACCTGTTATTTCCCTGGAATCAACTATGAATGTCTAGTTAAAAAGACTTCATCCTTTTATTGATTTATTTATTTTTCGGTTGGATTGAATGCAGAAGAAATTATATGATTGTGAAGTTCAAATACATTATAATTAACTCCATTCTCCTATTACAAGAAGCCTTATTTGTTTTATTTTTTTTTATTTCCAGCAAGAATGTGAGACTTTGCAGCGAAAGGTGAAAGATAACTTGCTCCCAAAGATAACCGTTGTAAGTTAAAATTTTGTTTTTAATATGCGTAAGAACTTTTGTATTATCATTCGGAGGATGGCCATCATCAAGGACAGAACTTAAAGAAGCAGTGCTAAGTAACGTTAGGAAATTGCATCTTTTATTGTTCACCCATTTGACTACACTTCGAAGAAGCGTATGAAATGGGAATCAGTTTTGCTTATATGTGACTAGATATTCCTTACTTTCTTGGTTTTCCCATTCGCACTTTAATATGAGCATCATTTTGCTTGTACTGTTATTTGACAGAAGGAGCTTCAAGCAAAGGCCAGATGCCTGCATGAAGATATAACAGAGCATGTATGGATCCTTGACTCGATGCTAGTTAAAATTATGAGTTAATTTGATGTATGTTCTGGTTTCTATCAAACATCTCAATTTACCAATCCTTTAATTAAATAAATCATAATCATAATTGCTAAAACATGAATAAAGCGAAATAGAGAGAAACACGAACGCTTTTCGTGATTGGCAGATTAGTTATCAAAGTGAGTTCAGAAGCATCTTCGCCATTGGCCTCTAAGCTCTTTGAAAAAAACGAAAAGATGAGAAAAACATAAGAAGAATGATTACGAGATTGAATTCATTTGTCTTTCACTCTTGTTTTATTGTTTTCCTGCCATAATATCAATTATCAGATCAAACTCATGCAATGACCTTGTTTCAGTTCAACATTGCACGTGCTTATTGGAGTATTGCTTTGTCACTCCTTTTTTAAATATATATATATATATATATATATATATATCAGACAATTTGTTCGCATTTTAACTTTGCCTAACCTTTTTGTTGTATGAAAATGTTCTTATAGCGGATTGCAAAGCGCCTGGTGTATCTGGAAAAGCGAATAGAATATGCAAATGACAAGGGAAGACAGAGGGAATATCCTTTGCTTTATATTTTGCGAATCTCATAAATTACACAGACTTGTTAATGCTTGAAATGATACTTATCCTTGACCAACTGTGGCATACGAAAGAGGTGTTGATAGATGAGAAGTTAGAACTTGAACGCCCTGAGAAAAGAGATGAACTGTTACGAGAGTTGCCAACAGTTTCCGCAGAACTCATCCAGGAAAAATATGATCCCGACGAACAGGCTCTATGATTTCTGGCGATTAATCAAATGGGTACTATTATTTTTTTGTTCGTGTTGAAAGCAATTACAGGTCACATTGCTTCAGGTTAGGCATCATCCCGCGTCTTGTCTTGTTACTCCTGGCTACTCGTGAAGTGACTATTCCAGAACATGTATGGATCCATATATGAAGAATATCCTACGGTTTTTTTTTTTTTTTTGGGGCTTGCCTGGTAGTATTTCCTATCTTTAATATAAAAATTAGTTTGACATTCAATAATTTAATAAATTTTCTTAATCTATTTAAATTAATCAACTAATTTTTATATTAATGATAGAAAAATAGTTTCTTTCTATCCGTTAGACATAACAATATCCATTAAGCAATATTGATTGTTCTTGAACTCCCAACATTAAATCTATAACATAGGATTTTTATAATTTGTTCTTCCTTAATCATCAAAAAAGCTTGTGAAATCATCATTTTAAACCGATAACAAAAATAAGAAAAATAAGATATTAACAATTTAAATCCAATAATCTCATAATTATTTCAAAATTTTATTATTTTCTGAAACTGGTTAATGATTCAAATATTGTCTAAAAAATTTAAATTAGCCTAAAATTATCACAAAAATACTCTTCTGGTCCTAAATATCACATTAGTATAAGAGTCTTATATTTAAGATCGAATGAGCATATGTTTAAGGTGGGATAAAATACATCAAAATCATGATTTATACGAAACTAGTTTTAATGCTTATAATTTTGATGAATATTCTAAGCTTATTAGATTTAAAACATCTATATCTAATTTGAAAGGTCTAGATTTAGAATCTTTAATTAATTATTTTTAAATAAAAAATTATTTTTAAAAAATAATAGTTAAAAGATTATTTCTATTTTATATTTTATATATATTAAAATAATTATTTTAAATAAAAAAATTAAATTTGAACAATCGAAATGATATGTGAATAATGTGATCATCCCAAAGCTAGTTCCTGATTTATCCATGGCGCGCCAAATAATTTCTAGGAAGTCATACCCTTTGAATTGATCAGCAGCCCAGCTAATCTTTGCGGTCAAAGGTGACGTGAGAAGACGTTTGCCGATGGCTTGCATTGTTAATTGCTTCGCAGAAAAACCCTCCCCCCTCTCGTACGCACACAGAAACAACAGGCATCATGTTTGATTTTGCAAGCTAATAATTTATGGATGTTTGCTTTGTTTTGTGTTATAATTATTTAAAGCTCCTGATCCCGATCATTGCTTTGATAGTTCAGGCCCTCTCTGACATGACTCCAACTTTCCTCATTTTTCTCCTGCAAATGCAATTCATTGATGATAACTACACACATCTGTGCTATCATTTCAACTTCAACTTAAATGGCACAGCCGCATGATTTGTGTCCCTGTTATAATTGCGCCTTATTTTTTGTCTTTAGTGGAAGGAGAGTCTCGTTCTTCTCGCGGGATAATGGAATTTTCTGGGTAATCCGCACTTTAAAACAACTCTAATTTTTATAATTTTTTGTACTAAATACTTTGTTCTAATTTTCCCATAAAATAATAACACGCAACAATTCCTCATTTTAAAGTACAACTGTACATGGACTTGATATATATTTTGTTCCCTTTCATTCGTGCTCGAACGAAAAACAAATCAAGAGCAATTTGCAAGAGCTAGAATGAATCTGCGAATCAATCTGCTGCTTTTCTAATGGCATGCATCCTCGTTTTAGGAATTAGGTTGAAGTCATTTCCAAAGAAACCGTTGATGTAACAACTTGTAGGACTTCTGGGCTCACATGCTCCGCTTTATTGCTTAACTTTCTGATATTCTGTCGTTATTTTCCTAAAGTTAGCTATGATTCCCTCTTTTCTCTGTTCTCTGATGCTGCGCCTCGCTTATCTTAATACTTTTCTCTTTCTCTCTCTCTCTCTCTTTTTGTTAAAACTATCCCGGATATTTATGCCGCCGCCCGCGCCCAAAAGAGTATTAATCATTACGAATGTTGAATTAATCTAGAATTAATTGGATTATGTTAACATGGTGCGACCTCTTCGTATATGTATGCATACCGGATCACTTCAAACCGTGCGCCCAGAAGAGAAGGAAGCGCCGCCCCGCCCCAAAAAAGAGTATTAATCATTACGAATGTTGAATTAATCTAGAATTAATTGGATTATGTTAACATGGTGCGACCTCTTCGTATATGTATGCATAACCGGATCACTTCAAACCGTGCGCCCAGAAGAGAAGGAAGCTTTGGTTATCCATCTAATTAGCAGAGTTCTCCTTCCAGAATGAATACAGCATCACATCAAAGAATGACATAATATATCAAACGACTTGTAATTACGATGTTAAAGTTTGGAAGATGTACTGTAGATAACAGCGGAGATGAACAGAGATGCTCATAGAAGGATCATGGTGGCTCCGCTTCTCCATTTCCGATCCGTACGCCTCCCTCAAACTCCGCAAAATAAAAGGTACGCTCAACGCAGGATTGAAAACTAGGGGGAAACAAGAATTACCAAGCGAGAGGCAAAAAAACAGTGTGAAAGGAGAAAATGGGGATTTTACAGAGAAGAGCAGGGAGATCCCACTGACACAGAGGGGAAGCAGTAATGTAAGTAATTATTAAGGTGAGGACAACTAAAACAGCCTGCTTTGATCCAGGGGGCAATCCATCTAAATTAACTCGGCTTTCTTTGCCCTTCCTTTCTGATACAATGCCATCGCCAGCTGCCTCGGAGTCCTGTGTTGAGGAATGGATTTGAGAGAGAGGGTGCAGTCATTTTCACCGCTTTCTTGCCCTAATCGTGGGGTTCCTCTTCCTCCTCCGAAATTCGTAACCCTTCTTCTCATCCTCACCTGCTTCTCCTCTCTGCAACCCCACGCGCTACGCACGTACGTACCCCACAGGCATCACCGGCGTATTCGTTGACGTCAAATAAACCAGTCTCATAATTATACAACGTTGTATTACTATTATCCGCTCCAATTCTTCCCTCGCAGTTACCCTGAGAGGGGACAAAATGAGTCATTCAGTCATTTTTACGGTCCCTTTTTTTCCCCCCTTCGAAGCAAATGCATGCATTTTGAGGATGTATGGAACAGGGAGGGACCAGCGGAGTGATTACATATATATTGATTGATTATGGGACTTGTCTCTTTTTTCCATTTTTGGCACAGTCCCACTTTGCCTGCCCTGACTGGCTACTACACAACACTTGTTATTACCGGTTGATTCGTATAGTTTAATCATGGACACACATGTATGGGTAGTCCCAGAATACCATATTTGTGGTGGCAGGGGCCTACGGCTACATATGGGACATCGCCAAAATTCCCATGCAAGGCTGTCCCTGTTTGTGGGGTTTTTTGAGATTCCAAATGCCCCAATCCTGGTCCTTGCTTGCCCTTTCTGGAACGGAACGCTTGCCCATGTTTTACCCCTTTTACACACACTCCCTCCTCCCTTTTTTGTTTATTTTTCATCATCATCTTCATGTGCTCTTATTCTCGGATTTTGCTCTCCCTTTCCATCCCTCTTTTTTTAAAAAAAAAAAAAAATTCCCCTCGTAATTAATGCTTATATTGTATATAGGTTCCTGCGCTTTTTCCTTTGAAAGCGATATCATCATCACGCTGGCTAGAAACTTCAAAGGACTTCCCTCCCATCAAGATTATTTCAACACCACCAACCAATGCAACGTCCCAAATTAAAAGCGGAACCCTGGTATTATAATCGGGATGCTCCTTTTGTTCGCTTCCCCTACGTACGTACATTCTTCTTTCCCCGTACTCCTTATGCACTTCTTAATTTCAACTACTCTTTTGCTTATTGGTTTAGCATCTGTAGGTCCTGGCAAATACGCGTGCGTGGGTGTTTATATAATTTCTAAAATGCGATTGAGTTTATTGACCAGAGCATGATTAAGTCTCCTTTGGATAAATGCACATTCACATGTTATACCTTATAAAAAAACTTGATGCGTGTGCGTGTGTGTGTTAAACATTTCAGAGGGTTTATATATATATATATATTTGGCGCACTTAATCCCTTCAAATTGTCTTATGCATACTAAAATAGCTTTAACAAGTCTAGGTTTTAAAATTTGTTCTGTCTTTTTCACTTCTGTTTTTCATTAATACCCATCGTTCTTCTCAACTCTACATTTAGGTGGGCCAGGTCTTTTTTATTCTCCAATTAGATTCATTTAAAAATAATTAATTATTCCTAAATTTCTATAAATTATTTTACATATGAAAAAAATTGAAAATATTTGTTTGATATAATTAAAAACGGAGAGAGTGATTAATTTTGCATGACCACTCCAGACATGGCAATCAATTTTGAGACAGGGTTAAAGTTCATAAAAGCGCATTGTTTCTTTATCTGGTCAGGAAAAAGCGCATCGGTTAACTAAGGCTTAACTGATCAGAATATGCTTCGTGCTTGTGTAACTTGTAATTAAATAGCAATCCCCCGCCTTATTGATCATGTAATTAAGGATAGTGCGGGTATAGTACACGCACACACGCACATTCAAGATTTGATTTCAGTTCTAATTCCAATTATTTACATGCTCGTATTTGTTTCCTCTTGCTGCCGCGGACGGAAGAGGAGAGCCTGTAAAACACGCGCTCAAGGGCGCGAATGTGGATTGTCCTGTGGTCACTATCATCAATGCTGACTGCCAAACTTTGTCCTGATGTAGCATCACCCCTTCTCTTCATTCAACCTATTCTCCGCTCCCCAAACTGTAAACATAACATCTTCTCCTTCTCTAACCAAACAATGCACAGTCTCTCTTCCTCCTCTGTCTCTCTTCTCCCCCCTCCTAACTCCCTCTTCCCTCTTCTTTTCTGTAATTGCTTTTTCCCTCCGCTCATCGGTCACTCCTCTCAAAGTTAACATTAATTCGATCCCAACAATTCTTCTCCTCAGTCCATTCCCGCTCGCCTACTTCGGGTCTCTGACTCTCTCTGATGATGCCTGGAAATTGGTTATCACTAATGCTCTCTAGCTAGGGGAACCCATATATGCACCGTTTCAGCTTCCACCTCTCCTGCTCTCCACATATAGTGTCGCGCCTTCTCTTTTCCAGGAATCACATGTCCGCTCGGATCATTTTCAACTTTCCATTAGCTCCACACTCACAAGGAAAGCCCTAGCAACCCGAATCTCAGCCTCCACGTACGAGATCTAACCCAACAAAGCTCGAGATCTGCTTCCTTTCCTACATGGATTTGGTTTCGGGAACAACGGAGGCAGTGATCAGCAACCCCAACACCCCATCGTCGGCGCCAACGACTCCGAGCCGTTACGAGAACCAAAAGCGTCGTGACTGGAACACTTTCTGCCAGTACCTCAGGAACCACCGTCCCCCACTGTCTCTGTCTATGTGTAGCGGCGCTCACGTGCTTGAATTCCTTCGCTACCTAGATCAGTTTGGCAAGACCAAGATTCATAACCCGAGCTGCCCCTTCTTTGGCATGCCCAATCCTCCGGCTCCTTGCCCTTGCCCTCTACGGCAGGCCTGGGGAAGCCTTGACGCCCTCATCGGCCGCCTCCGTGCTGCTTATGAGGAGCACGGTGGCGCTCCGGAGTCCAACCCCTTCGGTGCTCGAGCCGTCAGACTTTACTTGCGCGAGGTTCGTGACTTCCAGGCCAAGGCTAGGGGAGTTAGCTACGAAAAGAAGAGGAAGAGACCCAAGCCCAAGATGCTTCCTTCGCCAAGTAACATTAATGCTAATACAGCTACTCCTTTTTAGTGGCGATCAATGGAGAAGCAGAAAATAAACATCCTTGTATCTTCCTTATATGGTCTCTCTATCTCTCCTCTCCCCCTCCCCCCCCCCTCCTTCTTCGTGATCGATCTGAGTTGCTGGAGTAACTAGCAAGAGCCCAAGTAGCTAGGTTTGCTTGCAATTTAAAGATGCCTTTATGTTTTTCGAGGACGTGTCTTTGATTTAGATCGTCGAGAATTGAGAGGCCCCTTGTACCTTGAAACTGTTATGAGTTGGTGAAACAGGAATAGAGGTCGAATTATCACATGGAACTCTCTTCCAAGTAATCAATCATTGTGCAGAAGAGGCGATAAGTGTTTTGAGATGAAATATCTAGATAAGTACATTTGTAGTGTATCTGTGAGCCATGTACTTAATATGTACTTTATCTAATATAAATTGCTGCTCTTACTGTGAATGATCTTTTATTTCGCAATGGATGAGATTTAGATATATGTCACTTCTCTCTATCGGTATATATGTATACATGTCTTCTGTACATGTATGTTGAATTCTAGTGGGTGAACTATATATGCTATATAGCTGCTGGTTGCTGGATGCGCTTTCGGCAGGTGGCTTCATCAAGTTCGAGTGGTGCAGCTCGGCCGTATTACATTGTCTTTAATCAATCAATTTTTATTTGAGTAGATGGACTCGGGGGTCTTTCACTTAATGATCGTTCACGCAGGTGCAGAGAGAGAGAGAGATCAGTTGGAAACATCTCTCGACAACATTATACTGAAGCAGTGTGTTTAAATTTTGGCTTGAAATATATAGAATAATAGTTAGCAATGGACGAGTAGATTAGTGGAGAAATCCAAGAATTCAAATGTGGGGTTCGTTGTGTATATATAGTAGTTGAAAGAAGATCTTGCGAGATCTGTGTGGGACAGGAAGACGAAACCTTGATATTACCTAGTCGTATAACTAGCCAGCTGAAAATGGTCATGTAATGGACTTTAATATGGAAGAACGAGTTTTGAAGGATCCACAATCAAAGGGGAGGAAGCTGTTTGCCTGACCCCATAACTGGACAGCGACCGCATAAACATGATGAAAAGTGATGCCGTGTTAGCTGACGATGGACTCTCTCCTCGTGGATTATCTGGGTTAGGTCATTTCCGTTAAAAGAGAGGCTCTCGATTCAATTTCTCAAAAGCTTTTGTAATATCTATTATCATAATTCAATCTCGCGAGCCGGCTTTCTTGGCTGGTCTTGAAAACTTGATTTTTTTTTTTTTTAAATCCAGCTTTACTGTGGAAAGGGAATGCCAATCATGATGGTTATTGGCACTTTACCCGATTCCAAGTGTGATGAGCTCAGGCGGTTGCAACATCATGGTCATGAACCTAAAAAAAGAGCAAATGATGATCTCTTAATTAAATGAGATGACAAGACCGTTCTACGGAAGAAGAAACGGGTGACGACCGATTTCCTTAGCCTCACCTTCTTCCCAGAGGTATGGATTGTCCGAGCGTGGCTGTGTGGGACGTATATGCATGATATCATCGTCCAGCAAGGTCATACTGTTTCTGAGAATCTATCCATAATATGTGAACATTAGATATGTTGTGCGCAGGCGCAAGGGATATGTGTTTTAATTTGTTGCGTGTGAGCGCTCGGGCACGTAAGAATCTTTTTTGATGAATTAGCAGATCTCCTTTAGAAGTGTATGGGAATATATGCAAATGTTATAGGAGGGTTAAATTGACATTCTGCACGCCATGGATCTCTGGTCCACTTTTTTAAGACTGACTTGGTACCCGAGGATCTCTCGGCTTGCTTCCTCATAACTAATTAAACAAACTAGGGTTTTCATAATGCCCAATTAAACGAAGAATTGAGGGAAGAAAAGAGCGCGTGGTGCATGGGAGGCAATTGTCATCTTACACAACGCCCAGGATATGCTACGAATACACAACGCTGCATTCATCTCAGCTAGCATGAATATTATAATCTGCAGCTATTTAATCAAATTAGACCATAGCCAGTCAATATGGGGTACGGAATTGTTAATTTTTAACTGAGATGGGCAACATCACGTCCCGGCCTAGTGAGATACCAACAGAAAATTTCGGTAGTAGCATGCGCAGCAGTTCCAGCAACTATTGTGTCTCTTGTAAATTCAGTCAATCTGGCGTATTAGGCGTCACATTTATTTGGCCCAGAGAGATTCTTCCCATCCCTTTTCTATCACTGTACTCAATAAAAATATACTATCTCATGTTCTTAATATAAAAACTAATTGATTAATTTTAATAGATTAAAAAAATTAGTTAAGTAAGCTATTTACAATAAAAAGGTACTCCTCCGATCCTTAATATAAGACCCATTTAACTGATTTGATTAGATAAGGAAGTTAGGTAAGTTAGTTAATTATAAAAATGTGACACGTTTTTCTTAAAATACCATAATCATCTTTTTTAATACCTCATTTTTCTCTTCTACTTGATTATGTTGAAAGAATATCCATAGGGGTAATTTAGAAAAAATTGATAATATATGAAAAAATGGGTCTTATATTTATGACCAAAACCAACTCACCAATTGGATCCTATATTAAGGACCGGAGGAGTATTGTCTTTCTTAAAATATCCTTGCTAATCAAGTATATTAGTTAGAATTATCATTATTACAATAACTACCTTAAAAAAAGATAAATATAAGAGGCAAAAGGAATTAGAAATATTATATTTAAGATCAAAATAAAAGGTCGATAAGTTTTTATATTGAGAGTTCGAAGTAAGTAGTATTACAAAATTTCATGATATGCTAACATCTTGGTGATGATGCCTATCAAGCTGCGAAAGTCTTGTTTTTCATCTGAAGCGAAACATGTTACGGAACTTGTGAGAGTACGTGTATAAATATAAATGCTCCTTGTGGTGTACAAATGCTACTCTTTAATTTATTGCCTTCCTATGCTACTCGTCTGAATGGAAACTTGAAAAGCACTGTGTTTATCACTCAGAGGATCATTGTCACCAATTTATTCACAATGCTAAGATGAATATGATGACGGTGATAAATTAGTCGGGACTCTGTACACCAGTAAAATAAAAAACAAAAATGAGAACGGGGAACTATCCTGTCCAGCGTGCAGGACAACGTCCACCAGTGTGGGTGGAAGAAGTTCTGTTCACACGAATTTCAAGTGTCATTCCTCTGATGCTCTTACGGACGGAACACCAACACAAAGCAGTCGCTAAATAAAATATAAATATGGAGAGCAGCAAGATATGAGATAGATAAAAGGGTGCGCCAGGACGAGGAGTCCCCTCTTTACCTGGGCAAATGCTTGCTGTTCACTTGCTGTTCAAAATTTATTATTACCCAACCACCTGCTCTCTCCCTCTTCTCCGCAACCGTCCTTCCTCCGCTGCCCACACTCATTTCAATTTAGCCGATTATTATTCATTGCTATAATTAGCGCTGGGCCAAATTATACTCACTGCCCCTTTCGCTTTTTTATTTTCTTAGTAATAGAAACAGAAATGATGATATCTTTCACCGGGAAGAACAACCCTTTACGTCCGCGTCAAAAACAAGTTATTAATTAGTTAGTGATAAAATGTGGTCCGGGCCGTAAAGAGTAAAGATTCGCGAATCGGCACGGCGTTTAGGGTAGCCAGGGCTCGGGACTATGTATGTGTTGATTGAGGAACAGGATTAGGATATCCTGTGATGGTACGGCGTGAATAATTTTCCGGGAAAACAGAGCGAGAGGGGAGTTGTCATAACAACAATAATAACCAAAAAAGGGCGTTGACCGTACAAAGATCCCGCAATCTACGGTCCACCTGGGCAGTTGATGCTCGATTGCAATTTCTGTGGTCCCCAGCAACCGCGTGCTCCCACGTGCGCATCTGTACGGCCTGTCGGCATTGCCATCAGCTGCCCCTCGATCCTCGAGCCTAGAGCCACGTGTCTAGATCTCCGCCGTCGAATCCCTCCCCAAATGCATTGGGCTGTGCTCTGATTTGACGTCCCTCGCCTTTTGGGGGCCACGGACGACATCCTCATGCTGCATTTCGTCTCTTCGTGGGCACCCCCCTCTCCTCCATTATTATTGAGTATTGACCTTGTGAAATGAAGAAGATTGCCATGCTGACAGCTCCCTGAGTCCCTGGTTCGTTATCGTTCCTGCTCCAGCCTACTAAACCCATCATTATTTTGGTTCCGCACTCCCTGGTTCAATTTTAATTTCCTCGCACGCTCTCATGTGACCAGTTTTCCAACATAGACAGATCATGGACATTGTTGGGGTATTAAACTAGGAAGAGAATTGTCTCCATTTCAGTTTATTTATTTTTTATGAGTTATAATGAAGAAAATTAGGAAGAGATATATGTTTGATGTCTTTCGCGGGTTTAATGCCAAAAAGCGTGAGGCGAATATTATGATGGTTGTGCGGAAAAAGCGAAAGCGGAAGGACGGTAACAAACGAAGAAGAAGGAAAATTTTGTACGTTTGCTGTAGTGGTGGAAAACTAACAAAGGCAGATTGAGGCTGGCGAAAAAACTAATTTTTATATTTAAAAATTCAAAACTAAATAAGGGAGAAAAAGTTGAAGTCCATCTAAGAAATGTACAGCCCAAACAAGAAAAGAGCCACGATGAGGCGTCTTCCTTTCCCATCTCCTCTGTCACTCCCCTTCCCATATAACACCGTTCGCACCACCGTCCGTTTTTGTCTCTGTCTCACACTGCATCCAAGGTTAGCGGTTTACCACTCATCGCGCATTAATCTTTTCCAATTCCTGGCCTGTCTTTTCACCATCGCCTCACATCGCCGCTCGTTTCCTTTGTCCCCCGCAATAAGCAAGGATGATTTAGGAAAAAGATTATATTTAGAAGATGCGTGAGGCGAATAATTATGATGGTGTGCGGAAAAAGCGAAAGCGGAAGGACGGTAACAAACGAAGAAGGAAGGAAAATTTTGTACGTTTGCTGTAGTGGTGGAAAACTAACAAAGGCAGATTGAGGCTGGCAAAAACTAATTTTTATATTAAAAATCAAAACTAAATAATGGAGAAAAAGTTGAAGTCCATCTAAGAAATGTACAGCCCAAACAAGAAAAGAGCCACGATGAGGCGTCTTCCTTTCCCATCTCCTCTGTCACTCCCTTCCCATATAAACACGTCGCACCACCGTCCGTTTTTGTCTCTGTCTCCACTGCATCCAAGGTTAGCGGTTTACCCAACTCATCGCGCATTAATCTTTTTCCAATTCCCTGGCCTGTCTTTTCACCATCGCCCTCATCGCTCGCTAATTAAGTATATTGGCTAAAACTATCATTATAGAAGGATTATCTTGGAAAAAAAAATGCATAAATATAAAGGACAAAATGGATTGGGTCTTATAATTAGGACCAAATAAAAGTCAAATTAGGTCTTATAATAAGGACCGGAAGAGTATTTAGAAGATGCGAATTGAGACGCCCAGCTTCTGTATTTAATACAGGAGCAAGTAACGGATGTATCACGCAAATAATAGATGGGCCAATGTCTTCAATCTGGGGTCGCGTGTTCGGACCAGGGGTGTGTGTGAGCGTCCGAACTTCAAAGTTCACTCCCAGGTTCGCTCTCAAGACAGTCGTCTTTGCCTTTCCTTTCCTCATAAGTGCCTTCTCTGACAACATCCAAACAGTTTTTAGATTCTTTTCACATGCCGTGGCAGTTAGAAGCGCAACCGATGGGTTCTCATAGGCACCGACAATAGTATAGAAGAATAACCCGTTGCCGTTTGGATGGTTTTCATGAATGGGGGATCACATGTGATATTGATGCAAAAGACAAATTTAGATGTTTGATTATACTCATATAATGTAAAAATGGTACGTCTTGTAATCCCCGTTCTTTTAAAAATGTTGCATCTGGATTACGTGACTAGACAATGGAGATTATAGCAGGAAAAAACACATTATTGTCTCGTTGAAATAAAGTCACGTGCCACCGATCCTCCTCCAACGTTCTACGGCCATCGTCCTGCTCATTATTGATGTGCGTGTCTTGGCTTCACTCCTCCGAACTTCTCCCATTTACGGCATTGGCCCCGTGATCTCATTTGATCTACCTCATCATCACTGACCTTCCAACTTGATCAGCGACTACGCCCTGCTTCCTTTGCCTCCACATTCAACTCTGCGGATTTGAATCCTAGGTCATTTTTGCACATCCCAATTCTTCGTTTGTCCTTTGCAAATCTGAATTGACCCAATGATTTTGTAATTCTATTTTTGTTTTGAATTTTACTTTGATTATGTTTTTGGTTTTTTTTTTTTAAGTTATGGTAATAGGTGAGAAAGGAGGTGATGGAAGGAAAAGAGTGAACAAAAAAAAAAAGATATTTCAATCCTTTTAATTTTCATGATTATTAAATTTAATGTAAAAATTGTTTTTTAAAAAAATATTATCAAAATCAACCAAAAACACTTACTGTAATAATCTTTTTATTACATTCCATCCCTCACCATTGCATTACACTCAATTTATCGGGGCGCTGGTGCGTTGGCCCAGCTGGATCACATGACATCGGCTTTTTTACATACTATAAAACAGTAACTTATTTTACTCAAATCTTATGACATGAAAAATATTTGCTGAGATACTACACTTCACAAGCGTTGAGGTAGAGATCGAGTTTAAGTTTATAAAAAACTCATTCTTACAAAGAATGAGTTCAATAGGTCTTATATTAAAAATTGTAGAACTCATTCTTACGAAGAACGAGCTTAGTGGATCCAACCTTAACAAGGTGAAGTTGTTCACACCCTGAAACACTTTGATTTTGTGTTTTAGTGCCATTGTCTTTTTTTCTTCAGCTCCTTCGTCCTTCCATTATTCTTCCTCCTTTTTAGGTTTCTCCATTCTTTTGTAGGAGAGCTGGTGGTGTGTATTGCCTTCTTGTATATGTTTTGTTTTAACTTAAGATTTTATTTTATTTTTAACTAATTAAGGTGCATTCTTTTGATTAACTTTTTTTAAATAATTTTTATATGTATATTCTTAATTAATGAGTAGAATTTTATATTTAGTCATTTTATATGTTGCCTTATAAACCTTGTATAGTAAAATTAATTTTAAGTTTTTCTATAGTAAAAAAAAATTCTTCAAATGCTACATAGTAGGAATTGAATTTGACAGTTGCATATATTGTATGCCTTGTAGACCTTGTATAAAATTCTATTCTAGTAGAATTTTATATTTAGTCATTTTATATGTTGAGTTTGTTTAAATTTTTATATTTAATCATTTTTTATATGCTTCCTTGTAGATCTTGTAGACATTGAATTTTAAGTCTGTCTATAGTAAAAGAAATTCTTCAAATGCTACATAGTGGGAATTGAGTTTGACTATAGTATTTAGAGAAATATCAAATTCAATGTATACAAGGTCTACAAGACAATGGCACTAAAAGATAAAATCAAAGTTGTTCAAGGTGTGAATAACTTCACTTTTTTAAGGTTGGATCCACTGAACTCGTTCTTGGCAAGAACGAGTTTTATAATTTTTAATATGGGACCTACTGAATTCGTTCTTGGTAAGAACAAGTTCCTTATAAACTTAAACTCAATCTTTACCTGAATGGTTTTGAAATGTAGTATCTTGGTAAATATTTTCATGCTATAGCATCTGAGTAAAATAAATTATTGTTTATAGTATGCATGTAAAAAGCCCCATGACATCTCTGTAAAACGACATCGTTTATTAGCTTAAACGAGACCCGTTTCCCCTTTTTTATATGGGAGAAACGCACGTGATCCGAATGCTTCGGAAAGCACACTCGGACTCGGTTATAGGATTCGGATTGTTGTTCGCACCAGAAGGCGCGAGAACTTCAGAGAGAAGGGGACGGTTGCGGGGAACAGAAAAGCATTTCTGGAGACGTCGAATGCCTTTTATCTGGGGACTCGACTCGCTGGGGCCGACCAACCCTTGGACCTCACTGCCGATCTCCTATTTTGATTAGCTGAATTACAGGCAAATTGCTCATTCCCATCTGCAATTCATGGCGACTCCATCAGGCTCTGTCGCTTCTTCTGTGTCTTCCCAGTTCACCAATTCCAACGGTTCATATTTCCCCGTGCCCTTTCACCTCCAGCAATCCCTAGCGGCGCAGTATGGGACATCATACGTGGCAGCATCGCCAGCAGTGCAAATTCCTCCTTCCCTTTATCCGTCTCCGGCACCGGTCGCTGGGTTGTATCCTCTGCCGCAGTATCAGCAGGTTGGTAGATGTTCTTTGCACTCAATACATGCCTGCGCGATGACTTCCATACTAGATTTTAATTTATCTACTTACTGCGTAAAATGAGATAATTGCCTTTAATTCTTTTCATTTTTCTGAGGCAAGAATAGTTGGGCATTGTTTTTGGCCTGCTGTGTGGCATATAACATTCTTCCCGTAGCGGTTTCGTTTGTGCATAAGAACCAAAAGATGGCATGTATCAATTGAATGTCCAACTGTGTATTTTTCATGATCATCATCATCATTTTTAACAACAGGCGCAGCAACTGTTTCAAAGGGATGCACAAACAATTACACCTGAGGCTCTTGAAAGTGTCAAGGCGGCCATTGCAAATAGCGAGATTGAGCATAAGGCGGAGACCAAAAAGAAAGCAGTTCCTCGCAAAGCTGCTGGCCAAACATGGGAGGATCCCACTCTTGCAGATTGGCCAGAAAGTATGGTTTTTTTTTTTTTTTTGTAATTACTCTTTTTCTAATTCATCATGTTATTATAATGATAATCAACTTGCATCTCGACGACAATCCTCATATTTCACAATTCAACTCTGTCAAAATCTTTTAGGATTTTTAACTGTGATCCTGTGTTCTCTCTCCCGTTTTTTTTAAAGGAAAAAAATTTCAAGACTTATTGTGTGGCTTGCATCTTTATGAACATGGCTCAAGGCAGTGACACACACAAACACGGCTCCAACACAGATGACCCCGTGAAAAGGGAAATATATTAAACAAGTTGGTATGGAAGACTAGATTCCCCATCTCACTGAGATAACTAGAGTTCTTGCCCTTTTTTAAAATGGTCACCTTGAATAATTCAGGCTGACAACTTTTGACCTAGTAGTTTTTTTTCAAAAATAATTTTTTAAACTTCTGAAAAATCGTGTCAGATATTTAGAATGTGGAATGGTGACAGTTGTATTTTCATCCAGTAGCTTAAAGAAAATATAATGTAACTAAAATGCAATTCATCTGGATTATGAGAGAAATACCTTGGTAATCATTTAAAATGCAATTCATGTGGATGTTATTCTGGCCCTGCTGGGGCTTCACGGATTGTTCCTTGGTCCGGTGTCTGGTTCATAAGCTGTACGTATTTTGATTCACCTCCCTCTCTTTAACGCTCAGATGTTTTGCCTATATTACTTATATACCTACATTTAGTATGGGCCCAGGCTACTCAATTGGTTTAAGAATGTAACATATTCCTACAACTTCAACCTGCCACATTTTGCCATATAATTTCACGCTCCCATTTTTACACCTGGTGCAAATGAATTGGTCATGCTGATACTCTCGCGAAAGTTAAAATCATAAATTGAAGTCTCTTATTTTACTTTGGCAGATGATTATCGGCTCTTTTGTGGTGATCTTGGTAATGAGGTGAATGATGATGTTCTTTCAAAAACATTTTCTCGATTTCCTTCCTTTAACATGGCACGAGTAAGTGGATCTCTCATCTGACCAAGTCTTTTACTTTTGTTAATTATCATGTCAGTGTGAACAATTTTTATTTCCTCTTCAGATTTTTATTTGAAGAAACAGAGTGTGAATCTTAAGGTAGGCCCTGTTTCATAACTTATATTTTGACAGACATTATTATGATTAAATTTGATACGTTATTTTGTCATCTATAGTGTTCCTTGGTGCTGCCTATTAACAAGTTAAAAGGGTATTGAGACGATGTCATTGAGACACTGTTGAGCATGCTTGGACTTTCAGAATTGAAATTAGTCCATTCTTTTTTCTTTTTTGTGGGGAGGGGGGGGGGGTCGGTGTCTTGTATGTGACTGGAGATCCTAAAAGTTTTGGTTATGGACAGTAAAAGCCAATATATGGTGACTAAGTCCTTTAGATAATATGTGATGCTTGGTCTGTTCTTTTTAGCAGATTCAACTGGTCCATCTGTTTTTCCCAGATCTTGATTCATTTCCTTGACGGGAGTGGCTTTCCAACTATCCTGAACTCCCATGCAAAGATATTTTGTGTGACTTGATTTAACTTCTTATGCCCGAAGTCTCCTACTTTGGTTCTAGCAAGCTCAGTCTTGTCTCATGGGATTATGTATCCACCTATATATATGTTTGGTGAAAGAAGGGGCAAGCTATTGTGACCCTTGAGAACTTTGTTTTTGAGTTTCAAACTGACAGTAAAAGGGTGGTAGTGGAGAAAGAAGTGAACAGTTATTCACAATTGGAAAGAATTGTTAAAGAGTATAATTAATTGCACATGGCCGGAGGATGTCGGATGTGGAAGATATATAGTAGTGAATGGGGCTTTTTTGTCTTTTTATTATTTTTTTAATCTTAAATTGCCAGGCTAAGACCCCTAGGCTCTTGATAGGCTGTAGTTTCTAGTTCTAATCAATCAATCCGTGTTTGCAGTGCAAATTGACTTGATAACTTGTTTCTATCACTATAATTCATTTGATTATTTTGTAGGTTGTCAGAGACAAGCGGACTGGAAAAACAAAGGGTTATGGATTTGTAAGCTTTGCCAATCCTGCTGACCTTGCTGCTGCTCTGAAAGAAATGAATGGTCAGTAATTAGCAAAACTACAGCTGTGTTTCACTTTTCTCCCCCTTTCGTCTATCTTTTGTTATGCTCTCTTTTCCCCCTCCCCAAAAAGGAAAAAAATTTGAGGAACATGCAAAGGCACTGCTATTCTAAGTGTGAGGGGCAAGGCTTATTGAAGTCAGTAACAGGGTTTCAGTGCGTACCTTTGTGACATTTTCTGCAAGAGCATGCACGGTTGCCTACTGGAGTACAAGCGAATGCTGTTCGGTCCTGACTTTTTTGTTGTTATGCATGAATTGATTTACAGAAATGAATTACTCATACAGCTGGATCATATGTAAAAAGGAAAATGGGGGAAATTATATATAGCATACTAAATGATCAAATAATTACAATTTTATCTACACAAGGCAAAAACATCCTGTGACAGTTGAAATCATCACTTAAAAACCTCGTGATTTGCTATGTGAACCTTACATCAATGTCCTTTCCCCAGGTGCTTTGCGTTTTCAGTCTCTGACGTGTTTCTGCTGGAATCTTTTTATATGCTAATTTTAACTAGAATTTGTAGCTGCAATGTTTTAATTTTCTTTAGTTTAGGGTGATGTTATCTAATTAAACTATTTCAAAAGGGTTGTGTGTTGTGTGAAATTTCTTTTTTTAAAAAATTTTTTTTTTTTACCTTGAACATGTTTTTAAACTGGTTAACATGTTGGATCATCCAATGTATTGCTGCTGCTGAGAGAAGTGTGTTTTTGTTGTCTATGTTGGCTATTGCCCAGTGAGTAGCTTTATTCTTTCTGATTTTGTAGTCCTGAAGATGTAAGCAGAGAATGACTTTTGAAATATATTGCTAATTCCATATGCTAACTTTTGTGTCATGATTTTTAGGTAAATATGTTGGAAATCGGCCAATTAAGCTTCGCAGGAGCAAGTGGCAGGAGCGGACAGATTATGAGGCCCTGGAAAAACAGAAGGTAGCTTTGCTGTTTTGAATTTAGAATAACATGGATCTTGCTTGCAATTATAAACTGTGCTTAGTATTTTTCTTTTTCCTTTTCGGTTAAATATTATTTGGCAGAACCAAGCTCAGAAGAAATCGAAATTGCCGAGGAAGAGTATTCTGCACAAGTAACTGAGGCCAGATTATGTAATTCAGGCTTCCCGACGAATTAAAAGCACGGTTCACAGTGACTGTGTTGTCTTTTCAATTTTTTTCCTAAATATTCTGATCTACTTTCCATGTTTATATTTCTAGAATTTGTGCTGGTCATGTTCAATCAGTGAAACGAGGAGGAAGAAATCATTTGTACTAAGTGACAGTACATATCGTTTTATATGTCTGACCTCTTGAAGTAGGACGATCCTGAAGCATACTGTTGGATTGCATGTGACGATTAGTAGTTATCGAGGGAGTTGGTATTGCTGCTGCATCGCTAATTCTAAGTATATTCACAGGTAGCACAAGTTATCTGGCCTTTTTTGTGCTCAACATTGACAAGGTGCTATCTAGAAGTGTTCGGCAGCGTCGATTTAATTTATGGTCAACGGTGCGACGTGTGTACCTCCCATAGGGTCTGAACACGTGTAATTTGTCAAAAAATGATTGAGACTGCGTAGGTTTGTTGGCTATAAATGAAGATACAACGAATTTTTATTATTTTTTTATGACCAGGGAGATGCAGCTAATTTAATGGGAAAAAATTGTGCTGTTACGTGCAGTCTGGGGTTTTTTTTTTTTTTTTTTTCAAATTTTATGAATTTGGAATTGATTTAATTTTTCAAGTGTAACTTCACTCCGAGTTTTTCTAGTGGCATAATTTTATGACTTATTTTTGGTGTAATTTTACTCTACTTTTTTCAGGATAAAATTGCACTATAAGTAAAATTGCACCATAGAAGTGCTCCTAGCTTTCTTATTTTGTATGGTTTGTAGCATATCTAATTTTTTTTATTCACCTATTAAAGGAATTTATGAATTTAGAACATCCCAAAGAAAGATCTACGTCATGATTGATGGTCTCTCAGGAGTAGGGGTAAAAGCAGGTCCTTGCGCAGCCTGATAACATTTTTCTTGATGGAGGGTGTCTCGTTTCTGAGTAGGAGACCATCATATCATTTTATATACGCGTTACGTTGTATCATGGATTAAGTTTTAAAAATAAAATTTGACCAAATATATCCGTTTCCGATATGTCCAGACTCGGGCAGGAACCCAATTCCTTTTCCGGTTTTAATGTCATGCCATTTGCGTTCGAGCATTTATTTACGGTTAGAACAAGGTGAGATTCAGCAACTATGGTGATGTAGGAATTTTGCAAATGCTTGAATCACGAATGGATCAATCGAATATACTTTACGAAAACAAAATTTCAGAATACATACAACAATGAAGATAAACCAAAATAGATTTGACCCAGCGAAGAAAATTCTGCCCTGAAATGTCTTGGCATCGATATGCTTTCCCGATAACGTCTCGTAACGTATCTCGTCAATTTCACCATTGGAAACAGGAATGCGATGAGACGATAGGATAGGATGTTTCCGTAACTTGAAAAACTCTTACCAGCCCGCCACTTATCTCCAAAAAATTTCCTCCTCCAGCTGCTGTTTCAACTAGCATGGTCCTATATATCTTCTATACAACACCAGGCAAAAATATTTGATCATCTCACATTGTTCGCAGAAAGCCACGAACTTCAATTAAGAAGCTATTTAGATTTTTCCTAAATCGTTGGTAATTCATTCGATCAAGGGAGGAAGAAAGCTGATTAGCACTTGTTAGTGTGTGCAATGCATTTGCCAATCTTGATCTGAGTCTTGGACTAGACTGCCGTTCGATCAATTCATTCCCCAATCTCTGTAAACAAATACAATCCAGAAAGGCCTCTATAAAATCGTAGGGAGGAAGAGAGATTTTACAGCAATAAATAGACTTCGATATGCCTTATATAAAGAGCAATTGAAGGTTTGTTGGTTCTACAGGGAACATTGATGATCATGAGAAAACAGCTAGTCTAGAAAACAAAGTCCATATATGCAAATTGAGTCGCATTGAAGCGGAATAAATCATTTGAGAAGATTTATGCAAACATGCCTATAGTTTATAACCCAATGTATAATTTCCAGAGTAACTTTCAGAGACATACCTGATAGAGGCCTTGCTCACAAAGGATTAGTGGAAGGAGAGCATCAGCTGCAGCGCTGATCAAATCAGAACTGTAACAAGAAAACCAGTACCATTGGAAAGCAGTTCAATTCGCTAAAATGTAAAATACATGGTTCATAGCAATGTTCCTCATTTGAATATTCACATACAAACCAACTCGGCATATTTATTCACCTGTAATCTTCGAAAAGAAGTAACTGAAGCAATGAACGAAGGAACAAGCTCAGTAGGCCTTCCTGCAAGTTTCCATTTAAATCCTTTAAACCTGTGGCATGCGCACCTAAACCTATTCTACCCGCAACAGTTCTCCTTGTAGTGGTATGACGCAAGACCTTGGAGAGCTCTAAGACACTTGCTCACCACATCTCCATCCTGAAAAATTCATGGACACGATATAAATCACATATAAAAAGGACAAGTAGAACTCGCAGTGCTGGAATATATTACTTTGAATGAAAAACCAGTGCAACACTGGTGAAATTTTTACTTTTTTCCTTTTAAATTTAAGAAATTTATTAGGTAAAGAGATTCTTAAATAAATTCTCTGAGCTTAGATTATTACTATTTTTTTTTTGGGGGGTTTGATCTAAGCTTAAAGTTGCTCAATTTCAATCCCACAGCTTTATAGTTTTTGCTCCATTAAATGTCATTGGCAATTTGAGAAAAGCCACGAGACAAATGTTACCTGATGATGGAGACCAAAATCAAGGGTTCTGAGTACATGAGCAAAGGCTTCGCTATTTAGTTGTGCAAATGTCTCAGGATAAACCTCTAACAGATGTGACAGAAGAGAGAAATACTGAAAGTAAAGCATACTATAGATTAGGATCTTGACAATTATTCTAGTACTTTTTTTTACAAGATGAACAAATATCTTACACTGTGACAAAGTTTAGGGTATTTCAGGAGGTCCATAGAAACCAAAGGTGTGACTATGTGGAGACCAAAGTAAACCACCTGGGAGGCCCAACATCAGTGATCCATTATCCGAATTTATATGAGACATGTAGATGTGATGTAATGATACCTGAGATATGTTTGTGCCTTGGGTCTCAATTGAATCTGATGAAAAATCAATCTGTTGTATTTAATAATTCACAACATGGGTCAATTGCACGAGAAAAAAGTAGAACAATTTACAATTGCAAAAATAAACTACTTCAATAAGAAAATTTCACCATGTCTTTAGAACAAAGACTGGTAAGGAGTTGAAGAAGGGCACGCAAATCTTTATACTTCTCTGTTTTAGCCTCACTGAGTAAGCAGCCTGAACGACTTATCAATATCTGAAAAATATGCAAAGATAGACTTGAGGGAGAACAAAAGTAGAAAATAACAAGAAAAGTAAATTACTAAATACTCTGGAAAATCTATAGCAACAGTAATTGCTCATTGACTTTGCATGGTGCAATAGGGAGATAATATTAGATTGGCGGAATAAAAAATTAAGGCTGGGCAAAACGGCCCAAATATGAAGAAAATGTGGTTGTATCCCACACTCCCATATTTCCATCAAAAACTCACCTTGCCAATATTTTGAGATGAGTAGAGCTGAAGCAAGCGCATGCAGAAATCAACAACAGCAACAGTTTCTTGGGCCTCCAAGTAAATAATTTGTCCACCAACCCAATCAACTACAAATTTAAGCAGCAGGTAGACAACTGCAGACTAAGCAAGAATTGGACATCAGTATAGAACAACAAACGCGAGGAAGTCTGAAGTTTAGAGTTATTTGAGTAAGAATGGAGCTGCAAAAACAAAGTGTGCTTTAATGCATCAAGAAAAAATATCTTTTACATGATTAAATAAAAATGCTCATACGTCTACCAAGAAACAATGGAAATAACAATCATGAGACGATCACCAGGAAATAAAAATCTGTAACTCAAGATACCAGAGAATGTTAATGCTACCTCATGTTTATAGACCTCCAGAAGAACCAGTACAGAATTCATTAAAGAGAATCCTAGCTCATATAGTGCCTTCTGTGATCGAGGTTCAGAAGCACTTGCAGCTCCACGTAGCCGTTCTAATGAGCAGCTGACCTACATGACATCTAAAATGTTATTGATGAACTATTTTTACACAAATATGGGATTAAGCTAGGTTCTTGTGCCCTCACCGACAAGATGATATCTGGTTGTTGAGCGATACTTTTGAAATCACTTTTGCTGGACAGTTCCACTAAATATGTTGCAATGTGACCCATAAGATTTCTTACATATCTGTGCATGAAAAATAGAGACATTACTACACAGAATCAGAAAACTATAGAAATCACAAGAAATTTTGGAGCAAACACCCACTGGTTTGATGCTTCTGAACTCATGCCTGAAGCTGAACGGACAAGCGTTTGAGCAAGTGATCGCTGAGACAAGAAGTGATCACACTTAGACAAGTCACAGCAACAAAGTTCCTCAGGGTTTAAGTCAATGAAGTCCTTACCTGATGAGCAGTGTCCAATAAGAATAAGGTCTTTTCAATGGAAAATGCAGTTGCCAGTTCATGCCATGAATTCTGCAGAAGATATCATTTTTATTGGGAAAATAGAGATTGAAAAGAAAAGAGAATAACTACTATATGTCTAGATATATAGTGAAGAAATCCTCCCAGTTAAAGGCAAATCATCCAGGGAAAAAAAAAGAATGCTAAAAAAGCAGCAAAGCAATCCAATCGTTGTGTGTCAGAGGCAAAGATTACCTTGAAAGATGAGACAATCATGTCTGAAAAACAAAGTAAAATCATAAAAAAAAGGATGGTAAACAGGCCTGACCATCCCAATTTTACAAGGCACACCAGCCATTACTAATCATTGGTCACATAGGCCTAGCAATGGGGAGCACCGCACCCAAAAAGTTCCCACTCAAAGATAGAGCACGGTGGGCAATGCCCTTTGCTGCATATCCCTTAAAGGAGAATTTAAGTACTGGTCAAGCATTTAAGAGTGGGTGGGGCCATTGGCGATGCCCGATAACAAACATCAATACAAGAAGATCAAGTTGACTAACCAAATAGAAGGATACTAGAGCTAATCAATTTGGGACATAAGGATTGACCTACTATTTTTAACCCATCCTGTAGCTTCTTGATATAAAAGGATAAGCGGATTGAAACATGCTGAAGGAAGACAGGATGTAAAGAAACATGCTTCATTCATTTTGAATTATTTGAACAATTTACAGTTATTATTGGAATATTTCACAGCTGTTCAATGCTGCCCATCAGTCAGAGCTAGGCTCCTTTGTTCCTCTGGACTATGGACTATATTAGTATATGCAACTATTGGTCGAATCATACTGGGAAGAAAAAGAGAGGGATGAATTAGATTTTGAAAACATATATATTCTTAACTTTGAATCATGAAATAATGCCAGAATTTGGCGTGCTTCAGTCAATATAAAGCACATTTGATTTTAAGTATTGACTCACCAGAGTAACAAGATGGACGCATACATGCTTTTGCTGAACCAATGAATGAAATAACTGGTAACAAGTGAGGCCCTGGGAAAAATTACACCAATCACATGTCAAGGTAGTTCAAAGCCCCAGTGTCGTTTTTAGATATCCTCTTTCAGGTTTTAAAACATTTTAAGATCCAAAGACTAATTAAAAGGGAACGGTTAATATCTGATCATTAAACAAAAGTTTTCAAGTGCCAGAACCATCCAATTTAATAATCAATAGTCATAGTTATGTTATCAGCAGATGCATGATAATAAATGTACATATGTTTCCTTTTACCAAGAACAGGCAGCAAATATTGAATTTTTCCTTAAAATGAATACATTAACCAACCATCAATTTCATATGTTTCAATAATCTTTATTTGTATAACTCAGGTTCAAGATAAATAAATATTTAACCCGATACATGCTTACATTTCAGGACTAGGTCCTGAAAAATGCTCATGAATGTCAGTCAATATTTTCACAACCGAACAGTGCTTGACAGAGTAAGAGTATTAAAGGCTTAAATCTAATTTCTTGAAAATAAAACTGAATGCTATGCTTACTTTTATAGTCAGAAAGGAAAACAATATCTCATTTAAGTTCTTGACATATAAGTTAACCAAAAGACAGATGTCAAATTAAAATAGAGGTCACCGGAGTTCCAACTTTAAGGTCCTAGGTAACCATCACATGAAAACACAGGTTCCACATTAATAACTTTCTCAGTTATTCATGAATGATTTAGGTCATTGCCGTATTTTCAACTAATAAATACCATTTAACAGCTTGTACATAATGGAATTCTGAGGCATAGCCTCATTGAAGGCTATATATGTTTATAGACACGGAGGTGCAATTACTGAGCAATCATGGGGTTTTAAGCCCAAACCTGCAGAAACTTTTCCCCTGGATATGATGTAAGCGTTATCAAGGATATGCGAACAATAATATCGAGGACAATTTTTCCTTGGTTATGCTCTCCAAAGAAATTAATCAAAGCCTCTTTGGAACTATGTTGATGAAGAGGACCGGAATTCAAGATGTTGTCTCCAGCCCCATCTGAAGACATTAGGTAAGTGCGAGACCACCTTGCAAGGAACCATATAATTGACTGCACAGAACACAAAGGGATAAGAAGATAATTAGTTCTCAATGAGAAATTAACTAACGCAACTCCAAAATGCAGCATCACACTTCAATAATGACTGCAATTTCAATACAAATGCACCAATTTTGCATGGCAATTCCAAGGTATCACTGCAATTTATAACACTTCACTTTGCCATTACAAAATGGCTTGCATAAATGAAGATAACTCAATTATCGCAAGAAAACATGCCACCTTAGTTAAAGTAAAATTACAGCTGCCTAAACTGAAGGTTAATAGTATGGGATAGTATGGGAGCAAAATAATTCAACAAACATACGCAACAAATTTTCAGAAAGCCAAAACTTTCACAATATCAGTCCCAGGACATTCTGTCATTTGCTACTAAAATAAATCCAGAATTTAAGAATCAATAAATTAATAGTATGCTACCTCCATAAGTCGAGGACTGAAAATTGATGCTCTCATTTCAGGATTTAGGCACTGCTCAGCAAATCTTATAATTGAGCTGCATTAATTAGGTAGGAAAATGATCTCATGGTTACAATCAGATCACACATCATAGCAAATGCAAACCTTGACATATAAAATAATACCAAACATTATCTTGACTGCACCTTCAAGCAAGGAAGAATTATCTTGTGCTTAGTGCAGGGAAGTTGAAATGAATTGAGCATAGGTCAATACAGAAGACTTAAGAAACCTTCCATGAAGGATGACATGGTAATCTGAGCAAGGGCTTTCAACAGAATTTTGATTTTCTAGTTCTACCCATGTTCATGACAAGGAGTCCTTTGATTCCTTTGAGTTCGTGACTAGCAGTCTTTTATTTTGAGTTGACATTCTACCTCATTTTCGCTCAGATCCTTCCACTCATAAAGTTTTAATCATCAAGGCCCGCAAGAGAAAGATGAAAAAATTTGTACAGTCAGCCTGCACCTAAGTTCAAAGCAGATGCAGTTCCCATTTATACGAATGTTGTGCTAATTACTTCCAGAGTTTTTTGATAATAAAAAGTGAATAATTTGTTTGGTTAAGCTTTTTGTAGCTTACACCAGCGGTGTCTAAGCATCTCGAATATGTTTCCAAAAAAGTAGCTGAGCAGAGTAGGGGACCCAAAATCAGAAAAGAGACAGCAGGTTACCTGGAAAGCAATATCACAGGATGCTTATCTGCTTCAACAACATCAGCAAATTGTGTTTGTATGGCATTGGGAACCTAAAAATCACACAACACATCCTACCATGATTATTCGCATCACACAACTGTTCCCAGGCACCGATAAAAAGTAATATATATATATTAAAAAAACTCAAAGAAAAGCAAATAATGAGAAAATGCAATCCGCATACCAAAGGTATTTCTCCCTCTCCTTCATCTGCAATTACATGCCCAATAATCAACAACAATGAATAAAGTTCTTCCAATGTTTCAGTCATGTCAATAATGCCCCTGCCCTACAAGCAAAGTAAATAACTTCAGCCATGGAAAACCACTAGCAAGTTATAAAAACACAAGACTATCTTTCAGATACTCAAAAACCCCGCAAGGCCCAAAATGGGATGACAACAGTGACCGTTGATCATCGATGAATAATCCAGCGAGATACTAATCTCATCTGGGTTTCTTTTATTTATACTAATCAAACAATACTTGAGACATCATTCATATCCCAACAGACATGGCAGGCTACTAGCAAACAGAACACATAACAGGTGCTCGGTTGATGATTTTGTTTACCTAAAACTGGACTTTATTCAAAGAAATCTGATCAATAACTTCTCCATTCATAAACTAGCAGCAAGTTATTTTGGGCCACAAAGATAGTTAAAGTGGGAAAGGCGGCCTGTCAGTAGGAACTGCACCCATCTTAACATCCTGACTCAGGAAGCACGTTGATTAACTAAATTTGATTAGTTCTAGCAGCCTGCTGTAGATGAGCAGGGACAGTTAACATTTGAACTAGCATCTTTGAGAGGAAAGTGACAGAAGAGGGAATTTGCCAAAGCCCTGTGCCCAAGTATGACGATGAAATACCAGCATCAAAGACGCAATCTGGGTAGACTTACCGGCTACAACAACAGTTTGCAGAATTTTTAACTGATTGCACCCAGGACTAACGAATCCTTGAGGTCAATGATCCTTTCAGGGGGTGCCAATGAGATATGGAATAGGATGTAATAAGAGTCGGTTAGTTGAATAGTTCGTTAGAATCAATTAGATGAACTAATTCCATTATGTTCCTATGATATGTAGATAGAAAATATATTGCAATAAGAAGTGAGAATGAATTGCAATAGTTACTCTTCCAGTTACTCAGATATCTGATATCACTGCCTAATTTTTTAGCAACATATTTCTTATATTTTGGGTCTAAATTACTATTCTTTCCCTGGGTAAGGGCAGCAAACCAAAATGGCAGACTGGAAGCCGAAATTCTTCATCCAAAAGAAGCTATAATTCATGATTAAATAAAGAATCTACCTGATTAAGGCATGCAACCCGCTCAGAAAATAGTCTTGTGAGCAAAGGAATTGTAGCATCAACTGCAGTTCTTGCAATAAGAGCATAAGAACTTAGCCTTTCATCCATGGCTGCAAACACAAAAAACAAATCAAAATTTATTGAAGCCCTAGGAAATGAAGTTAGTTTAACCTCATCATTTTGCAAAGCAATCAGGCTCCACTGCCAGAGTTCCATAAGTTTGCTTTCTCTAGTTGAAACAAAAAGTAAAGTCCAGCAACGACAAAGACTATAAAAATTGGCATGTGCAGCTCATTAAATATTCCATACCAGATATGGAAGCATGAAGATAGTTTGTCTCCGCTTCATCATTAAATGCTGATGCAGCAGCCACTAAATAAAACAAGAACTATTGCCATTATAAAATAGTATATGGGGCATAAAGAATGGAAATAAAACAAAATAAATGACAAACAATAACGGGAAGCGGCTTATAGGTATTACTTTTTAGCTCGCATTCTACAATAAAGCCAAAGAGATTGGCTGCTGCTTTTATCCCTTCTGATGGAAGCAGAGCATCCCCAGTGACAGCATTCATTGGCTGAATTCAAATTGTATAGTTTAGTTCGATGACCACAACTAAACAAGCTTATAAACTTTTACTTTATCAACTTCCATTTTAACTGAAGGTGACAAAATTATAGCGTCTTTTAGGCTTTCTAAATGTCAACCTTTCATGCATTAATCATAAGAAATAATAACAGTCTGAGGCTTTACTAAATTACTAAGCATTACATTTCACCATCACCCCAAAGAAGGCATAACATAAAAGCATGTCTAAATAAAATTAATTAATGCAAATCAAATTTAATGATTTCATCTGAATGGATACCATGAGAAGGGCAGTCCAAGTATCCAATAAGACATCACGCGCTTCCCAGCTCCAAGTCTCCTCTTCTGTGTTGTTAGTCATGAGGACTTTAATTACTTCGGACATCAGCATTGACAGAAAGGTAAGAGTGCCGAAGGGCCTAAGATATCAAAGACAGAAAGCTTACTCATGTTAATCAAACTTTCAATGAGATTCCGTGTAAGAAAACTGCAATTATGAGGATGCTGACCTTATGGATTTTAGAAGATTGTCAAAAATGTATGGAGTTGTTATACTTGCAATGGCCAATAATGCACGACAACCATCAAGCATTTCGCTGAATGAAATCAAAACAATGAGAAAGCCAGATTTTAATGGTAAATAATGATAAAATAAAATCACATCATGGTGGGGTGCGAGCGCAGGTACAGGAGGCATTTTAAGGATATAGGGATCTGAATTATGACAAAAAAGGCAAGACCTTTCACTTTTCCCATCTTCAATAGCCTTTGAAACAACACCAGGAGGATCTACCCAGTCTATTATCCCACATAAGAGTTGCAGAAGATGCTGCTCATGCATTTTCATATCTAGATCATGGAAAAAAGACACCCAAATTTAGATTTAGAATTTCAACAGATTGCAATTTAATTGAGAAAGGGAGTAATACAGATATCCAAGTCACAGTGACTAATCAAGGTATCTAATTAGCAATCCATGTAATTAAGCAGAATCCGGAGTTATGGTAGCAGTTGAATCATTCAACTTCAAAGCTATATATATAAAAGTCATTTTTAAGCCGACATTATTGTCCTGAACAATATTCAATTCTTGAAGCATATAATCTAGAAATAAAACCTTAACCTCTGGCTATATTTATATTTGTCAGATGATAATTCTTAGACAACAGAGTTCGTGAAAACACAATTTAGTTTAAGCTCGACACAAATAAGGATTATTAGACTATCAATCCACTTAAAAAGTTGATACTGTAAAAAGTCAGTGGTCGCACCAAAGAGACTCTTAAAAATACTCATCAATAAAAATGTACAATAAACAAACAATTAATAAAAATGTAGAAAAGGAAACAATTATACCATAGTCAAATAAAGTTCCTGTCAAGGAGCAAAATTGTACAATTAGTTTTCTTGCAGAGGCAGCGATAGGGCTGTCAGGCCAGTGGCCTTCACATGAAAATTTCTGCCTCAATGCTGCATACAATTTCAAAAGCCATCCAACGTGACCACTTAACACTAAAACATCACGCCAAGCTGGACCGGGCTGCAAATGGAATCAGAAAAGGGTCAAGCATCATCAGTAGGGGATCTATGGATAAAATTTCCAGTACTGAAAGCAGGACTTTTCATGCTTAATGATCAGCAGTAATCAGTCTGCTGTCATTTGATACTTTATCAACTGCAATTTGATAAATGAAACAGATCTATTACCTGCACTAAGCTACATTCAGACCTTCTTGGAGAATCCCCATCTTGCCTAACTCCAGCAGAGAAGACATTCAGACTGCCTTTTGCCTCACCAGTATTGTGACGAAAATCCCAGTTCAGGATTTGAAACATGAGACGCAACGAAGCAGTGCAAACCTTAGCCTCAGGTACAGCAGCGTTAGATTCAACAATCCTATTTGTGACCTTGGAAGCAGCTTCTTGTGCCCAACAGTAGAACGTCTATTATTAAAGAAACGTAAAATAAATGTGGACAAAAGGAGCGGTCACATTAATGCAAAACCAAAGAAAGACGTTCAAGGATAAAGACCATTCTGAAAGGAAAATTCCAATCAACTGGAATAAAATCTAACAGCATAACATGAGGGAAGAAAACAGAAACTGGAAGGACCTTCAGGTAGTCTAGCTCAAGAGAGCTCCTACACTGCTCATGAAATTCCCTTGGAAGACCCATGACACTTGAGGTAGATGGGGAAAATTCTGATACCTATACACAAAATAAAGAAGCAAGGTAACAGGTATAATGAATATCAATGAATACAAAATAAACAGTTGGCTATCTAATAAACAAATAATCCTTTTCACTCATATCAGGAGAATTTCAAATATGCTACAACGGAGTTTTATGTACCAATGATTCCAGGAAGTTGATTCCAGCAAACTGCATATCTAACCCATGAATACCCATGATAGCCTGGTTCACCTGCGGTTTTTGAAATTCTTAAGCATACGTCGAATGGGAAGTTGGAGTAATAGAAATTTTGACAGAAAATGTTAACAAAAAAATTGTGGGATAGAGAAGAAAAAAATCCAAACTGGATATAATGAAGAAGAAAACAGAGCAGCCATAATGAAGACAAGAAAACCATGCAAGGTTTTGGAATAAAATTCGGTTGGTAAATGGTAATAAATTGGGATCTAATGAGGCAGCAGATAAGATACTCAATCTTGTGTGGCTTCTTAAATAATATAAATTCTTTAAAAACAAAAACAAATCTAGGCATCAAACTATTCATAGTGGCTCAGTGCAAATATAAGATCAGTACTACCAAGAGTTGAAATGCCCTTGCACGTGTTCAGTGTCAAAGAAAAACACGACATTTTGAGATTAGAAATACAAGAATAAAGGGGAAAAAACCTAACATGTCAAGAAAGTCATTTTGACAGCAAAGCTGAAGGGAGATAAAGAAAGAGTCAAAGATCTGGCACCTGATAAAAGAATGTCTCTTTCTCTGCAGTCGTAAAATCAAGCCTGCACAAAGAAATCCGAAATTACTTGCCAAGATTACTATGAGTAACAAGGAAAGGGAAAATGTGTCACCTACCAACCCCTTTTCATCAGTTGAGCGGCAACAGAAGAAACCTTTGACTGGACAAAGCCATCAGGAGAGCTGGCATGCTGCATGACATAGCATATACAAAAACTGCAAGCAAGAGTTATTCAAACAAGAATAAGCAATAGCAGGACAAAACGAAGCATAAGCGAGTCCCAAGAGAAATGTTCTAATAAAAATCAAAGTGATACAATATAAACTCCCAGGCCTTAAGAGAAAGGCATAAGAACAACCATGCAACTTGCCACTAACATAGTGCACTTGTGAACACATATACGGGTATGAGGATCACAAGTGCGTAGATTAACCAGCACAACTTGAGGAAATATGACTCAACCTCCCCGGGTTTACAATGTAGGGCAAAGTTAAAGCATCGAATAAGTCCAATGAATAGTCAAGCTAATGCAAAAGTCCCTCCCGACCACAATCACTTCTTTTCCAAGACAAAAGGAAAGGGAAAGAAACCAAACAATATAGAAGCAGCCATTAGATGGAGTGGAAAGACCCCCATAAATTTTGCACAAGATAACAATGTTTATGTATTAAAGGTTTAAGAAAACCTAATCAGGCCTCTCTTGTCATCAGAAGTAAGAAAACCCCATTCTCTAATAGCTGCTTCATGGATTGCTGCAGCTGCTTGGAACCTCGCATTTGCTACCTGGGAATTTTCTGCAAAAACAAAATGAGCACAGTATCAGCATGAACTAAACCTAAACACAAAGCACCATACATACTAAACATATTTTCTTTACAATCGAAATTAAATACTAAACTTGAAGCGGCCTAATACGCAGCGGACAGTGTTGGTGGGATAAATTGTTATTGTCCAAAAAGAAATATAAAAGCTGCTCCCATCCTTTAAGTGTTGAGTAAAGAGAAGGAGTTCGGGTGAGACACTCATACAATAGAATACTGGCCAGTAAAGACACATGGAAACCAAGAATACAGAAGCATTCAGTTTGTTCACTGTACACTAACCAAGAATGAATTGGCAAGTTTTATATGGCTGAGGTGACTGTCGTAGTGACAATATAGTTGCCTCAGCTGTTGCTGGATTGATATGCATCTGCAAAGAGATGTGTAACGAGAATGATTTGATGGATTAGATAGAAATCCTTGCAAATAGCCAGAAAATCTCAGTTCATTCACAATGATATCGTGTATTCAATGCATGAAGTATTAATGCCACCTGAGTTTGACCCTAACCATTTACTTTTAAATTCTGATCAGCAAGAGACAAATAGGAGAGAGAGGGAAAATGCAAGTTAAAATATACTGTTATCAAATTGACATAAATTTATCGTTGAATTTTATCCTGTTGTTTTGGTGATAAAATAGCAACTAGGAACTGAGTACAATACTGAATTTCCAACTCTGCAGCATTTCAATCTGAGACGCCGAGCTTGACAGGAAGAAAGAAGGTCCGGTGGACAAAGAATTTATGGACATCTCAACACTGGTAAAATATGCTAGCTAGAGTTGGCTCCACAGAAACTAAATAAATCTATGTTATTGCGAATTCCATTCCTTTAACGAATTCACATCCACGCAAGAGTTTCTTTTTATTTGCCTTAGGTATGTATTGCTCATGTTCCTTTCTCACTTAAAATTGAAGAGAAGCTGTCAGAATCCCTGGGGAACAAGCAACCAAGCAAGCACGTTTGGCAGGAAAAATTCATCAGAACCTGAATGGAAGAGCAAGCTAGTTCGATAGCTTGCATGGTAGACTGAAGTTGGGCCAAATCTATCGGTCCACCTGCTGCCGCAAACCCTTGCATCTTCGCACCAAAAGTAAAAGACTTTGAAAGGAATGATTCAAATTATCAGTTCGGATTTAGTTAGTTCTAGCGTCTTTGTAATAACATTGGTCACACAGATCACCATGGGAAAACCCTATGGTGTAATCGTAGACTTGGGATTTGAACGGTGAATACAGGTATTGGCCCAGGGAGAGTGAGGTGATCTAATCCAGCAGAGCAATGAAGCTGCACTCCGGAGTACGAAGCAAAAGCTGAAGAAAAGGGTCCTTTGTTCCTGCACGGGTCCGGCCGTAGTAGCCTGCACAGCCCAGAGAGACTTGTTACTGGGTCACTAGCCACGATACAGTGGGCGTACGGATACTCTGCACGCGAGGTAAATTATAAGGGAAATAACACTGAGCTGCCATAAAATACTCATCCACTTATTAATATAATACACATTTAATTAATTTGATTAGATTAAAAAAATTAGATAAATTAGTTAATTATAAAAAATTTAACATATTTTTTTTAAAATATCATAATCATCTTTCTTAATATCTTTCTTTCATCTTCTATTTAATCATGGTTGAGGGATATCCATAAGGATAATTTAAGAAAAATTAATAAATATGAAAAATAGGTTTTATATTTATAATCAAATCAACTCAATAATTAGATCCTATATTAAGAACTGGATGAGTCCAAACTATTACAAAAGTCCCATTAAGTGCTTTTCCCCCTTCTAGTCATTTTTTTTTATTTTCTTATTAATGCAGCCACATCTCATTAATTAGTACTGGTTCTATTTATAAGACAGAAAGAGAAGATATTTTTATCATATTTACATAGGGTATAATGTATATTAAATAGAAATAAAATTGGAAAGTTATTAAATTTTAAATGAGAATTAATGAAATTTAAGATTTTCCTTGGTCTATGTAAAACATGCTGAAAGTGCCTAATAAATAAGACCAGATGAGTGAGTTTAAAAAGAGGGTTTTTTTTTTGCATATTTTGGAGTTTATGAGAATTTAATGTTATTTTGGCTAAATTGTTTGAGAAAATTATTATCTTTTTGCCAACATTTAAGAAAATCATTGTCTTCTTTTCAAAAAAACAATTATTGTCATTACATTTTTTCCAGTGAAATTATTGTCATTGCTATTATTACCACTACCGCCTCCGATCCTAATTATAAGACATCATTTTTAGTCTATAAATAAGATTTTATAATTAAGACTGGAGGTAATATTTCATAAACATCAATATTAAGATATTGATAATTTAATATAGATGCTGGCAAAAAATGTTTTAATGTAGGTTTTTAAATATCATATAATCTAAATACAATATTGTAATAGTAGTAATTTTTTATTTTCTGAACTTTTTACCAAATAATTTATTTAAAATTATTCTGATGCCACCGTGAATTTTAATGTAATTTTTGTCTTTAATTTATTTTTGCGAAGATAACTACAGGAAACATGATATGTCTCCCTTAATGAATATTATAGTTATTGTAATAATTGTTTATTTTTTAATTCTCCCATTTTTTTTTGTAAAATTGGGAAAATTCCCATCAAATTTATTCAGCTATGACTTCTCTGGGATTTTACATTCCTCGAGAATCATTACAAAATAACTCCTATGACTTAGAAGGAATGTTATCTTATGCATAATCCATTTTATCGTGATAACTGTTCGTTTTTTATTCTCTCATTTTAATGTACACTAATCCCATCCCTTCTACTCTCGTTTGGATGAGGTAATGTTGTTTGAATAAAAAAAAGTATTATTTTTCCTACTTATTTAAATACAATGAGCAATAATATTTATTGGGAGAATCCCAATTAAATCTATTTGCAATATTAAAATCTAAATTCAGATTTATACTTTTAACAAATTTTTAATCAAGTGAAGTGACTTAATTAAAATTTCCGAATGTTATTAAAATATCAGAATGTCCCTTTATAGTTTAAAAAAATTTATGGCAAGTATAAGCTTGATTTTGATTTTGATTATAGATTCTAGACTTAATTAGAATTATAATCACAACACATACTTTTGTTTTTTGTTTTTTAAATAACCGTATAGATAAATGTTTATTATATATGTGTGTGTGTATAACTCTCATTAAGAATGAATGTGAATTTTTTTCCCAATGAACTTCAGTTTTACGTACCATCTCAAAACTCGTTCCAATAAAAAGTAATTATGAAATGCTATAAAAAATTATGAAATTTAACAATTATTATTTTATTTTTGTTCACTTTAATTCTCTAATACATGGTAGATATTTTAAGAGTAAAATACACTGATTGCCCTCATTTTTATCTTAATTACAGAAACCTCTTTTTTATTTTAAAAACGTATATAAACCTTCTTTACAATTAAAATATATGCTACACAAACCTCTCATTTGCATTTAAGATCTTATTTTTATCCATCCAAACTGTTAGTTGATTGTTAAGTTTGACTTTAAATTATTTTTTTACCAAAATACCTCTTTTTAAATTAATAATTATTTAAACATTTATATTTTCCAAAAAATATTTTTATAAAATCTAAAAATAGTTATATTTAAAATTTATTAATTTTGATCTAAATTATAAGATTTTATAATTTTTCATATTTTACTTTAAATCATAAAATTCCATAGAATTAGTTAAATTTTTAATCAAATTTTTTATGTTTGAATTAACTGAATGAAATTGATATAACTATAAAAATATAATAGAGGAATTTATTAGAATGGGAAATAAAATAGTAAATAAATTTTATTTTAATATAAATTTCAGTTAAAATAATATTTTTAGAATATTCCTAACGGTGTTAATTAATTAGACTAAACTGTATGTTTTAAAAATAAAAAGAAGATCTGTATAATTGATGTAAACTAGAAGGGTAGTAAGAGTATTTTACTCATATTTTAATCATCTTACAATATTTTACCAAAAATAAAAGTTATGTTTTCATAAAAAATTGATATCCAATTTAAAACTTTTCAACAATGTGTTTTTTAAAGTTTGTTTAGTGTTTTTTATTTTGATAGTTTAGTTTTTAAAGAATAATCTTATATTATGCATTAAATATATATAGATAAATAATTTATTTTTATAAAAAATACAAACAAACTAAAAATAAAGGAAATAGTTTAACTAAATAGAGCTGAAATAATTAAAATCAAAATCGACCTACATCTATTTTTAATTTTTTTGGCTATAGAAGGACATTCTGATCTTTTAATAATATTAAAAAAAAATAGTTAAATCTCTTGGCCTGATTAAAAATTTATTAACCAACGCTGCTGCTGGTCAAAAAAAAAACCAACGCTGCCACGTCACTTACAACAGGGGAATGGCGAGCCATGCCTCCAAAATTTTAGGGATTGGGTTTAAAGATTCTAAACTTCAGGGACGAACATCAACAGTACTAAAAGTACAAGAACCAAATGTTTTATTTTCGCCTTATTTTATATGCGGGCCGGATCGCCGTTTGCCCCAAATCGTCCATCCATTCTCCTTTGCAGCACGAGTAAACGTGTTAACTCTTCAGTTGCGCGACTTTTTTCTTGTCATCGTTTTCCTTTCTTCTCCCTGGTTCCATTTATTATTTAAAATCAATTGTTCATGTGTACAAAACGATTTCTCCTTTCTCCCTCCAAATTTGCGTGGATCTCTAGACAATTTTCCTCCTCCTCCTGGTCATTTCACTCTCATTCGCTTGTAATTCTTTTCTCCCGGATCACCCGCACCGTTCTCGTTCTTCGTCATAACCTGTTAATAAATTCGATCCCTGAAAGATCTAGGGTTCCCGATTAACTTACACCTCCCAATCTGTCAATCTCAAGCGCATTTTTCCCTTTTCATTTTAGAATCTAATTGATATTTGGCTTCTCGATTCAAAGGCATTGAAAGTTAACTTGCCCAACTCTTGGAAATTAATCAAGGATTCGATTCGATCTATATGTTGCTCATTGGTTTTGGATGTGAATGAGAGATAGGGATTGGTTTGGATGAACATGGAAGTTGTTAGTGACGTGGCGGCGTTGGACGTCGATTTATTGCAGCTCCCGGAGTTGTCTGCGTTAGCCCTCAAGTCTAACCTAAACTTTGTCGAGAAGCTCTTCGAGCAGTGGCTATCGCTTCCCGAGAGTAATCGAGTGGTAGGATTCATTCGATAATTTCGGAATCGGCATGTGGATAGATTGTGTATTTCAAAAGCCTCGTTAGGTTGTCTTTGGTCTGTGTTAGAATTTGACATGTACTCTTGTATGGGCACGAATCTTGTCGGCTATATCCATGAGTAAAGAACGAGGTATCGTGCAACCAATTACGATATCAAAAGGGGAATAGCAGGACTTCTGGTTTTCAGATTTCGGTAGTTTTGGAAAAATTAGTAGAATCCCGTTATTAGAGACATGATACATATTTCTACCATGAAGTTTGAATACCGAATACATTGCCAAAGGACAGTAGTGCGCCCAATTTAATTTCAATATATTTCTATTGTATTCTATGTAGCTGCCTCTAGAGGAATATGACTTATCTCTGGTTCTTTCTGCTCATTCAAAAGGGGGAATTAATTCCAAAATGGGAATGTCCATAGTAATGAAAGTGCGGAATGCTGTTAACAAGGAGATACCTTTCTGGTTTTTTGTTTCATGTGCTGAAGTTCTTTTTACCCTCTGAATAATTTACAAAAAATGAGCATTTGTGATTTTTATCTCGTGTCTCTTTTCTTAATGTCTGTAGGTATCATCTCTGCTTAGTGAAGCCAAGTCTGGCGTCCCCTTGAATGTCCCAGGTGCGTGCTCCAGTCCCAATGCAGCAAGCAATTCTCTGCCTTCAATGTTTCCTGCTGGGACTGCACCTCCTCTTTCGCCAAGAAGTACGTCTGGCTCCCCTCGTATAGTGAAACAAAGGGTTGGCCTTTCTAATTTAAGTTCTCCTTTGAAAGTTGTCAGCGAGCCAGTCAAAGAATTGATACCTCAGGTTAGTCAAGTCTGACGTGTTTTCTTAGTCTTTTCTGTTTGACACGCATCTTTAGTGCCTAGCCTTGCAGCTGAAAGTGTGTTGGGATTTTTTTTCCTTCCCCCTTTTTTTCTATTTTTAATCTCAGGTTTCGTGTCATTCTTTTTTGATAAATACTCTTACATTCTTGCAGTTTTACTTTCAACATGGGCGCCCACCTCGAAGTGAACTGAAAGAACAATGCTTGTTTAGAGTTGATCAGTTATTTTATGGTCACTTAGATGGACTGCAGATGCATGGTGAGATATCACAAATATATCTATGTTGCCTGAAGGGCCAGTTTGATGCAGCTTGGGAAAACAAGTGATTTTTAATTAAGTTGCATATTTAAGCTTCGTAAATAATCACTCCTTAATCCCAACAACCATCTCTAAGAATTATGTCCTACTTGTTTCTTTGGTGTGCCAGAATTCAAATCAGTTACCAAGGAAGTCTGCAGGCTGCCATCTTTCTTTTCAACATCTATTTTCAGAAAGATTGACACCAAAGGAACTGGTTTTGTGACAAGGTGTGGATTTCAATTTTTCTTGACGAAACTTTTGTTGCACCCTCCTTTTTTAATCCGGATCAGATTGTCATCCTGACGCTGGATCAAATTAAAACTATATCTGCTGAAACTTGTTTGGTTGCCATGCCCCCCCCCCCCCCCAAAAAAAAAAAAATCCCTCTTTTTAACCTGATAACCAGATTTGTTTTTGAAGGAGTTACCAACCATCAATGCTCGTTCTGTTAGATTGCTTAGGCCCTATAAAGTTTAGACCAGATGGAGTTAAACTAATACAATCTCTGTTTATATGCCCTTTAATGTAAAGGATTGTCTGGCCAGTTAATTTTATATAGTTGTAACCATGTAACTTGACCCACCCACGCCAATGGAGAAGAAGAATATGCAATGATAAGAAATCTTGTGTAATGTTTTTCGATGAAAATAACTATATCTATCTTCATTTGCTAATAAATAGTCATATCATCATCGTTACAAGCATTGTTGCCCTTGTCTTCATTTACTAAAATAACTATATTGTTGCTAATATGTTGTGGCCATCTTCGCCGCCACCATTATGTGTAATCAGTATTGATGTTGCCATCTCTATTACTTTCATCATCGCTAACATTTATGCTCTGTTTGGATAGAAAGAAAGAAAGAAAATAGAGAGAAGAAAAAACTAGAGGGAAAATATTATCATCCCTCTTGCTTGGATAGATGAGAGAAAATAGAGAGGCAAGAAAATTAATAAATATCCAAATGACTAAAATGTCCTTATCAAAATATATCATATTTAAAATTAAATTAAATTAAATATTGCAATAGAAAAATTATACTAACATTGGTATCATCAAATAATTAAAATCAAGTTATTTAGTTGATATATATTTTCAGATTATTATATTTTAAAGCCAAATTATTTAATAAAAATATTGTTTTAAGATAAAAAATAAAAAATGAATAAATTTTTAAATATAATAAAAGAAAAAAAATATGGAGAGTAAGAGATAGTAGGGGTAGTCATGGAAATTTTGTTTTCCTTCCCAAATCTCTCCATATATGGAGAGAAAATTTGGAGAGAAAATGAGGCATGGGGCCCACTTTATTTTCTCCCCTACTTTTCTTTCCTCTCACATTTTCTCTCTTATCCAAGCAAGAGAAAAGTTGTTTCCCCTCATGTTTTCTTCTCTTGTTTTCTCTCCTCCTTAATTTTCTCTCAATCCAAGCAAGGGGTTAATGCTACTTTCACCCTTACTACCTCCATCTTACCACTGCATGATTGTTGCCATCATTGTTCCTACCACTGCTAATTCATCTTATTGCCGCAAGCATTTTGCCCACCACAACATCCCATTATTTCCGTCGGAGAATTACAGTAAAGTCCTAAGCAAAGAAAATAATTACTTGTAAGTCCTAATGACAAGTGAGCAGTTATCATTTACTATCTTGGAACTTGTCATTTCAGGTTACTCTATTATCACTAGGACTTTTTAGTATCATATTTCTTACTTGGGACATCATAGCAATTCTCCTTACTTCTCCTTGCCACCATTTCCCCCATCATTGGTTGCTTGTCATCTTGCGTTACAACCACAACTACCATTGCCAACACGCCAGCTCCAGAATGACTTCCTTTGCCTTGCTGTTGCTACTAATGCTGTTATCATTATGCTGCCACGCTATATTAATGTTCCTTTCCCCACCATCACTACTATCACTACTATCACTACTATCATGTTAAAACAAGAGTATATAATATTATTTACATCTTGTGATAATATTTTCGTACTAGCAACAAACATGTTATGTATGCTGGTGCAACTAACACGTGATATTATTAAAGGCTTTTAACAGTGGATATTTTATACATTACTATCCACTGCTACTGATACTATCCGTCTTTACCCTTTAGGGTGTGCTAAACAGTGCCTTAGGAATTAAAGGCTGTAGCAATTAAGGCTAAGAAGGGAGAAACTAGGCTTGCAAAGAAGGGGTATATATATTATTTGGCTGAGTTTGTGTCTCTTGTGCTTGTGGCTAAACAAGAACTCATCCTAGCAAATTGCCATTTTAACGTGACAGTATTCTTCTAGGCATCCTGTTATAATCAATAGCCAGATTGCTCCTGTATCTGAAAACTTGGTGATGCGTAGGACTGGAATTCATATAAATGAGATGTTTAAGAACTTACAGGTGTACATTATGGCTCTGAAATTTTACTTTATGAAATGTTTCACCTATGAATCCGACTGCCTAAGTATAATCACATGCATACCAGCAGTGTCTTGTTTTCTGGTTGTTGCGAGATGGAAAGAGGTGCCTCCTACAACTGTGAACCGCCATTATATTTTACCCCTCCCATTCTCCTGTATGCTACACCTCTCAATTTTGATGCACTACTCTTTTATGGCCTTTTCAATCTGTGCAATGATTCCAAACCATCTATGATATGACCCAAACATCCCTTTAATTTCCTGTCAGTCACTTTGTGCACGGTAACTCTTCTAGACTTCTTTAAAGTGAGAGCTATTGCCGTTCTCATTATTAAATCGATCATTGATTGAACCTTCATCAAGTTCCTATTATGGCTGAGTCAGAGTTGTGTCCATCACTATTTAATGATGTTTCTTGTGATTACTTTTCCTTGTCTAGACATTGCTTACATGTTTTTACACTGGATATTATGCCGATTCATCTATTGTGTGGAAGACATTATGGGTTGTTGTTTAAAGTAAACTTGGTTTACGCAGTGTTCTCCTCTCCAGAGTGTAGGGATAATAGTTAAATGGTGTTGCTTCCTGTAATAAATTGTTTATAAACGGTCATGGTTAAATCCGTGCTTTTACTGTAGGAATGCATTCATTGATTATTGGATTAATGGCAACATGTTGACTATGGATATGGCGACTCAAATATACACTATTTTAAAGCAACCAGATCTCAAGTACCTTACGCAGGTTTTTTTGTTCTATTTCTTTTTCCTACTTTTCAGCTTGTTTAACTTTCTTCTCTTCCATCAAAATAATGGCTGTTAGTTTTGTGATATGAAATAGAATGAGAAGAGAATATAATGATTAAAGTGATTTTATAGATGAAAAATATCTTTCTTGCGCCTTAACAAAAAAGGAATAATGTAAAGAAACAAATATTGTTGAGTTACTATAACTGCCTGACTTGCACCATTCAAACAAGGTGTAGGAGAGTTCTTTTAGGGAAGTATTTATTTTCTTGGCTAATCATATTTGTATTCACATAATTGATAATGATATTTCACATCATTTCAGGATGACTTTAAACCTGTACTAAGGGAGCTTTTGGCAACCCACCCAGGGCTGGAATTCCTTCAGAGTACACCTGAGTTTCAAGAGAGATATGGTTTGTCCTCAGGCTTGGCTTTAAAGTTGTAAATACATGATCATTTAACCATATATATTGGCAAAATGATATTATGCCACTTAAAAGTTAGAAATCTGCGTGATGATTTCTGACTGCAGAAGTTGCTAGGAGATCTGTCAGGCTCCAACAATGCTGAGTTGAAATTAGTCTTACAATAAAATTAATCTTTGGTTTCTTATCTTCGATTTGTGTGGTAACACAATTCTATATAGCTGCAACTAGGCAATTTTGCAACAAAGATGCATCGGGCCTCATTTTCATTTTCTTTCAATTGTTCTTAGGGTTGTCAATGAATTACTAGCGAACAAAAAATTATTTAACAAGTACCCATATATGGCTTTCATTTTGTCTATGCTTTTTTTCATCCTTGCACTGCTAAAATATATATTCCTTTGCTTTGGGGGTGTTTGGATGGAGACTAAATCATGATTTTAAAAGTGTTTTTACAGTATACAAAATAAATATATAAAGAAGTTTGCCTCGGTTTACAAAAAAGTATTTTTTAAAAACACTGAAGAGGTGGTTGGATAGAATCAAACCATGGTTTGGAAAATAGCTTCTGGAAATAGATTTTAGAAATTGATTTTGGAAGAATGAATTTTGAGAATAGATTTTGAAAAAAGTGATTTTGATAAAGTGAAAATGTTTGGATGGTTGTTATTAGAATCTCTCTCTCTTTTTTTTTTTATGTGCGAATTACTCAAAATAACAAAAGTTAATATGATAATTAGATTAAAATATATTTTAATTTATATTTTTTTTTGAAATAATAAATTATATGTGAAAAAATATAATTAATTAATATTACCTCCAGTCCTTAGTATAAGAGCTAATTGGATATTCAATTTGATTTTGAATATAAGATACCAATCTGTTTTATCTCACACATTTATCCATTTTTTAAAGTAGTCCTCATGTTAATTTGTACTTGTTAAAGGTTCTATCAATAGTAGTTCCAATGCACATCATTAACAAGTATTTGAGAGAATGCAATACCTATTTATTATAAATAAATAATTTAACTAATTTTCTTAATATTGACAAATTAGTTGTCAAGCTCTTCTATGAAGGATCGAAAGTAGTAATATATATTTTTATATCACAAACCATGGTTTTATACCTTCAAAAGTAAAAAAAAATTCACTTCATGGGAAATCATGGTTTTAGACCCAAAACCATGGTTTTCAAATCAAAAGTGATTTTGCAAAAAATTAAGGTGTTTGGTTATTTTTATTCAAACCATGTTTCAAATTCAAAAGTGATTTTGAGAAAAAATGTGGTGTTTGGATAATTTTCTCTCAAAACCATGGTTTGAAGAAATATCCAAACACCCCTTTATTGGGTAATCCCCCCTTTATCTGTGTGTTGAATACCAGGTAGGAGAACTAGTAGGGAAGTTTACTTCAAAGTTGTTTTTTGATGTCTAGGCATATACTGGTTTTTGTTGTCATGATTATTGGTATAATATTTCCCCCTGGGTGCAATCCTTCTTAACTTGTCTTTCCAATGGCCCAGCTGAAACTGTAATATACAGAATATATTACTACATAAATAGATCTGGGAATGGTCGTCTTACCCTGAGGGAACTGAAGCGTGGAAACATAATTGATGCAATGCAACATGCTGACGAAGAAGAAGACATTAACAAGGTTTTGAGGTAGACATGTTGTGTGAATACAGCATTAAATTAATTTCATCCTCAAAATATTCTTTTAAAGAAAAAAGCAGCTCCATTGCTACCTGATCAAATATAGTGTTATATCGCCTTAATCCTTTTTTTTTAAAAAAAAAATCTTTTTTGCACCCTTACGCAGGTACTTCTCTTATGAGCATTTCTATGTTATATACTGCAAGTTTTGGGAGCTGGATACGGATCACGATTTCTTGATAGACAAAGAGAATCTTATTAGATATGGCAACCACGCACTTACCTATCGAATTGTTGATAGAATATTTTCTCAGGTTTTTGTGGATTAGATATTGCATTTTTTGAGAGTAGATTTCTATTGTTGTCAGGAGCAACCCCTCCCCTTTGAAATTATATAATTTTGAGTTGATTCAATATAATCACAGGTTCCCAGAAAGTTTACGAGCAAGGCTGAGGGGAAGATGGGATATGAAGATTTTGTTTACTTTATACTGTCAGAAGAGGATAAATCATCTGAGCCTAGTCTTGAGTATTGGTAGTCTTTCCCTCTTTTATTTGTCTTGGAATATTTACTGTTTTCTTTTATCTATAAAATGTCAATAGGTGGGGTGGTTGGAGGAAATTTTAATAGTGTGACAAGAAGTTGATTGATAAAGTTGTATTTTACTTGAGCCCAATGTCTTAAGAATTAGACTGAATCGACCAGTCCAATTGAGAAACACGTCTGTTTGGTTTGGAACGCTTCACAAAAATCGATCATGTTGAGAGTTGGTGGAAAACCAAAAAACCAAATGTAGAACTTAAATATTGACCTGCACCTGTCATTGACTTGCTGTTTGAGCTGACTTTGAATTGCCATACTTAGGTTCAAGTGCATTGATTTGGATGCAAATGGAGTTCTGATGCGGAATGAGCTGCAATTTTTTTATGAGGAGCAATTGCACCGGATGGAGTGCATGGCTCAAGAGCCTGTGCTTTTTGAGGACATCCTGTGCCAGATAATTGACATGATTGGACCTGAGGTTTGCCCTTCTCTCTCCTACTGGTTGATTTTTCCCCCCTTGTGTTATGTGAAATTCCCAAGTTTTACCGTCTAGGAAGATGGCATATCACGACTTGTTCTATATAATCATGCCTTGCGTTTTACCCCTTCCTCTTGCTATATACATGTCCTGCATGCTGTATCTAACGTTATTTTATGCCAAAATAAACTCTTCATTGTGCAGAACGAGAGCTATATAACTCTGCGTGACCTGAAAGGCAGTAAACTCTCTGGAAGTGTTTTTAATATCCTGTTCAATCTAAACAAGTTCATGGCCTTCGAAACTCATGACCCATTTTTGATTCGTCAGGTGCGTGAAATATCATATCCCAAGTAACAGAAACATGAAGTTGGTGAGTTTGGCCATGGCTGACATTTTCCTTAACGTATCTGTCACATGTGAATAGGAACGTGAAAATCCAACGTGGACAGAGTGGGATCGCTTTGCTCATAGAGAATATATTAGGCTTTCAATGGAAGAAGATGTAGAAGATGCCTCTAATGGGAGCGCAGAAGTGTGGGACGAATCACTGGAAGCTCCCTTTTAAGACTTGTTATGTAAGTGCTTATGTCGAAATTATGATGGTGGCATGGTGCTGTGGCTATCGTCTGACAAATGCTCTGTGTTTAATGCGGTTATGCCTCCTACAGCGTGCAAACTGGGGTGCTATTTGTATGACTTTAAGCTTCCTAGATGACTTCTTGATAGTTATAGTCGTGAATATTGTGCTCTGAAGAAACTTGGGAGTTGTGAATTTTGTGCTTTGTGGTTTCAGACAAAATGTTATGACTTCATTCGTTTTTTTGCTTGGACCTGCGTGGGAAACTTGGTCTCAATTAATCATGTGCAAATCTATGAATACAGGGATAGAGAAAGATGAATGCCCCCGAGCTGATGGACCGGCTATTGTTCAGACACTGGATTGAGGATCGGCTTTTAAGTGGATGGTGCCAACTCAACCCTAAGATAGGGAAATTCCGAGCTTCACCTCAAATGTGTTTTTGATGGGCATTGGGCAAGCAGCGACAATATTCAGGGCTTTCGCTGGTAGTGACAAATATTGCGGCCATTATCAGGGAAGTTTTGTTGCGTTGTTGCAATGACCATACTAAGTGAGGACGATCGTGGAGAGCTGCTAGGTTGAATTAATTGATCTCATTGAATACGCTTGTTATTTTGGGGCTCCTAAATTAATGAACACATGTGGCAAAGTTAATTTTGAAGGTCTGTTAGTGGTTTGCTTCCATAATATTGAGACACTTATCTCTGATTTGATGAGAGTTGATTTGTTTTTCCATTTGTGCTTCTAGTTGTTTACTGCCCGACCTTAATTTTCTCTTTAGCCGCGCTTTAGAATTTGGAGAGCTCAGTTTTTCGTCACCTCAATCTTGCGTATATATTTCACGGTAAATGTTGAGATTAACACGAGAAGCATTGACTTTTCAGTTCTATTTGAGTACATACGATGCTGGAGGAAATTAGATTGAACCGGCTTATTAGATCATAGAATTGATAAATTGGTCATAGTTCTAATTTGATCCAGATCCAATAGGATATTCGATATATTTTTTAGTTTCTAATTGTGTCCGGCATCATTTTTTTTAAATATATAGAGAAGGCCACAAAATTAACTAGGATTAGTGGAATAGCCCCCTAGTCCTCCCCCCCCCCCCCCCGACTTCGGCTTCCGGCGGCAATGCTGCTGTCCACTCCACATGGAGGGTGACTCATGAATTGGCGATGTGAGTGTAAATTTTATGGGATGGCAGTGTTCATGAATCATGAATAGCAGTAGAATTATTGGATTTCCTGCCCAAGTGGATATTTTATGATTAATATGACTCAATTTTTCAGTCAACAAGGAAATATTGCCTTTGGTATATATATGGGTTAGTTAGGAATTATATTTCATTATAAATATAAAATTTTAACTCACTTTATTTTTTAAATTTATAATTTATTTTTTAAAATATCTCTATTAAGTACACAAATCATTGAGGTTTCTATTGAAAGATAATCATAATTAAAATAATATTTTTAAAAAATTAATTTGCATTTGTTAGACATTACTTATTTAACTACCAGTTTTTTATGAAAACCAAATCATAATTTTAAAATATACTAAATAAATATATGAAAAAATTTATCTTAAATTTAAAAAAAAAAATTTTAAAAGTTTCTGGGTGTTTAAAATTAACTTTTACATCACACCAAGTAGGGGGAGCAAGAGCCTGGGTGGCCGTACAAAAGAATGTCCGCAATCAAAGGTTCCGTACCCTGATGAAGTAGTAGTATCCGATACAATCGTCCACCTGTACCTCTCACTGTCCAGCAACATATTCAGGAATCAGCGAAAGCAAAAGGGTCGACAAGATGCGATCCATAACGTCTCGATGACTAGATATCATGATGGCTGAAGGCTTTTTTGTTTTTATTTTTGAATGATAAGCTGGGTACATCCTATCAGGCACGGAAAAAAAAAAAAAAAGACAAGCAACGGCAAAACAGAACAGAAGAGCAACATCTCAAGGCTTTTCAACATCTGGTATGGATGGCTGCTCCTTATTCATGATTTGAAAATTTTAAAACATTTTTTCCAATTAAAAATTAAATATAAATGTTGTAATATATTTATTATTTTCATTATATTAAATTTATTTTTTAATAATACGATTTATTTATGTTATTAGAAAATATAAAAATGGAATGCCAAAATAAAAATGACTATTTTATTATTTTACACAGAAAATAATTGTTTTATTACTTACTATGCTCATTGTAAACATTTTTATCCTATCAGACGTATAAACTATTATATACTCATTCCTTTGAACATGGTAATATATTTGCAGTAACGCGGTCGGTCGTCTTCTTTCTAATAAATCTTAATTGAAATTGGAATTTATATATATATTTACAGGATATTCCATTCCAGTCACTGGGATAGTGAGTTGGGCTGTGGCGGAGCATTTTCTAGATCACGAATACAAAATCATGGAAGAAAGACTCCACGGCTCCTCTTCAATTGGTTTTAACCAATAATTTGAATAACGTGATTTAGTTAATTATTTCTTATAATAAGAAATGAGGGAGTATCAAATAATGGCGGAAATGAAACTTAAAAGGGGGAGAAGTGGGGGTGGCATCTTGCATGCCTGTGAACAGGCTTATTTTATAATAAATAGTTTTTGACAAGCATATAAATAATTTAATGATGGTGAGGACATGACCGATCAACCACTATATGAATACTTTTTGATAAAAATCAGGCAGTGCGATGGTGCAATCCCCTTACTCATACGTGAAGGACTACTGGACTGGCACTTACCCCGAATGGATTCATGAATACATCGCTGATTATTGGGATTTTTTTATTTTGAGAAAAAGAAGAAGAAATCAAACAATTGTCTGTTTTGATATTTAAGGACTCTAGCCTTATCCGGACCTTGTCTGGCGTGATATGAGCTTTATCAGCGAGGCCTTTTGAGTTACTGCCATTATGTTGGTCAGGCCTGGATGGCATGCGTAGCCTCCGCCACTGTTTACATCCGAAATCCAGAGGGGGTAAAAGAGAAGGCAAGGGCCTTTCTTTGGTTCAGACCACAAATAAAAGAATAAAGACTCGCTAAAGTAAAACTAATCATGACTTTTAATGATATTGCAGTAGTACAGTCGGCCGGTTGCAGTCGCCATGGCCAATATCGAATTTATGATCTTTTTCTCTGATTGAGAGTGATGCAAGCCGTGACGATAAAACATGACGGGCTCTCCCCACGACGATGAAGCTTGTTGTTTTCTGGGATTTAAACAATGGGTGATATAGTCCTCTTTTCTTTGTCAGTCCCACATCCAGAGTGATGATTATTATTTATATTATCAGGGCTGAGTCAGCCAGTGTGGGATTAAAGGCTTAATAAGCTTCACATACGGTGAGCCAGATTGCTGGTCGTTTGGTGCATGGTTTCTTGGATCCAACTAACGTACATTTTTAATTCTGTGACTTATGAATTAGGTAGCTGATAATCATAACCATATATATATGTATATATAGTCCAAGTTATAGAACGCGAGTCTGTGTGCCCCGTCGCATTTGAATGTTCCTATTTAATTATTAGCAACTAATTAATTAAAATATGTATGTATAATTCTGGTTCTACGTGAAGTAGTTATGTCTTCCATAAAAAAATAAAGCTAATTTGGAACTATCATTGGCATAGATTCCATAGCATTTTGTGTACATACTTGTAATTGAAACCAATGTGTTTTCATGCTTTGGCTATACTAATTACTCCCAGTATCATGTGACGCACAAGCCAATCAAATCACGAAATCACTGAACAGTAACGGCGGCATAGGTTAAGTTAAATTTGTGGGTCAAAAGGTCAAACCCAGAAAAGGGGGGGAAGAGACGAAGAGCAATAGTGCTTGAAAATGATGAGAAGGGTGGCGGAGGAGGAACGCCTGAGGAGAAGGGTAAGAGAATTTGAAGAATTGGAAAATTGGGCCATGAGAGAGAGAGAGAGAGAGAGAGAGAGAGAGAGAGAGATCAGAGAGAGAGAGAGAGAGAGAGTGTGTGTCAACAGAATCAAAACGTGGCAAGGTCTTGGTCGCAGTACCCACCCTCCCATCGAATATTCCAAGGCATCGCTCCGAGCTTCGATCTCCAAACCTATTCTCCCTTCTCTCTATAAATAAATGCCCCACCTCCCAGTCCTCTCCCCATCCTTCCCCCTCCAACCCTATAATAGTATAATGTGTGAGCAACTCAAAGGGCAGTACCAGTTGTGCCAAGAGATCGGTCGTGGTCGGTTCGGCACCGTCTTCCGCTGCTTCCACTCCGTCTCTAACGATTTCTTCGCCTGTAAAGTCATCGACAAGCGCCTTCTCACCGATTCCATCGACCGCGAGTGCCTCCAGAATGAACCCAAGTACATGGCTCTCCTCTCCCCCCACCCTCATATTCTTCAGATTTTCGACGTCTTCGAGGACGAAGACTTCCTCTCCGTTGTTGTCGAGCTCTGTGAGCCCCTCACTCTCCTCGACCGCATCATAGATCGCCCCTTGCTGGAGACTGAGGCCGCTTCCGTCATGAAGCAGCTCCTAGAAGCGATTGCGCATTGCCATCGTCTCGGCATAGCCCACAGGGACATCAAGCCCGACAATATTTTGTTCGATTCCCAGAATAATCTTAAGGTCGCGGACTTTGGATCGGCTGAGTGGTTCGGCGACGGAGGGACCATGAGCGGGGTGGTGGGGACGCCGCATTATGTGGCGCCGGAGGTGCTGCTGGGAAGACCGTACAACGAGAAAGTAGATGTATGGAGTAGTGGAGTGATATTGTACATAATGTTGTCAGGGATTCCGCCTTTTTACGGAGAATCGGCCGAAGACAGCTTTGAGGCTGTGTTGAGGGCTAATCTGAGGTTTCCGTCTAGAGTTTTCAGGTCCGTGTCTTCTGCTGCTAAGGATCTAATGAGGAAGATGATGTGCAGGGATGCATCCAGGCGATTATCTGCAGAGCAAGCCCTGAGTATGTTTTTTTTTTTTATTAATCTCTCTCTCTCTCTCTCCCCTTTTTGTTTCGAGTATACTGGTCGAAAATTTAATTAATCGGGTGATTTTGCTTCAATCGTTTTGCCTGCTCCTGTGCCTTGAGATTCGGATAATTAATTGGCGGTATACTGTGAAACTAAATGCATTTTAGTGAGTGGGGTTTTGGGATTTCAGTGCTGATAAGCGAAATGGTCGGTTTGCAGGGCACCCTTGGATCCTGAGCGGAGGAGAGGCCACCGATCTGACTTGAAAAATGGGGAACACGCGAACCAACAATTGAACAAATTTTGCCTCTGTATATTTGTTCTTCGTTGCTTCCGTCCGGCCGTGAAAGCTCCAATAAGATTCGCAGGCAGTCTTCCGCTAGGATCTATCTCCGGGACGAGCAGAGCCTTCAGCCTGTAGATTCCAAAGCGAACGAGCTCCGCTAGTTCTTTCTTTTTGATATGTAAAATTTCTGGAGATGTAGAGTAGAGAGCATCTGAAACTGAGCTGTAGATACACGTGGTTTGAGCATCCTGCTTTATGGGTATCAGATGGTTTTGTAATTTGCTTTGCGTCCTAAAAAGTTAATAGGAAGTGAGGAAGCAGGGGCATATCCTACCCCTCTTTGAAGCAGGGCCATGTTTCTGGTTCTTGTTTTTCCTGTAATGGGAGTGGTTTGGACTGTGAATGCTTTTAATCCTGTAATTCTGATCTGTTCCTCCCCCGCTAGGCTGTGGTGTGAAGAGTTAATTAAATAAATACAAGTATGATAAGATATGGAGAAAAAGACGAGGGGCAGTACTGGTAATTTAGTACCACTTATCAGGTCTCACGGGTTGAAGATGGTGTCGTCACGCATGGCGTTTTCAGCTGGAAATTAGAATGGAGGAAGGGTGGGTCTACCTACCAGTCCCCACGGTTCAGCTTCAAAAAAAAACAATATATATATATAAATTTCTAGAATCAAAGCGGAAGTCATGTAACATCCCAATATAAGCGCAAGAATTTCTGGGGTTATTGTATTCGTGCCCGTTAATTAATGAATACTATATTTTGGCCTCTTATCATATCCTCTATAGACCATAGTACTCAGTCACGTCAGATTTCATGGGTGTTTTGATAAAAATCAAACTATAGTTTCAGAAGTGTTTTTACGGATTACGAAGTAAATATATAGAGGAGATTATCTCGTTTTGTAAAAAAGTACTTTTAAAACTGCGATTTTAAGAATGCCAAACACTCCCTTCATCTATCTCTTGATCCGCACTCTACGGACTCCGGAGGACTAAACCTCCCACCGCCCATCATTTCTCAGTTTCATGGTTGGCCGCTAACAGTAAATATATTAAATTCTAGCCTAGCCCCTCAAATCTCAATGTCATTAGTCTTGTGTAAATTAAACCAAACGTTTTATATTTAAATACACGTTTGAACTTCGCATATCACCTTGGTCAAACAAAAAATCTCAGATATCGCTTTTTTTCCTTCTCTTTTTTTTTGGCCCTTTGACTGCTCTTCATATAAAGCTGACTACATTCTCCTGATTTTTTCGTGAGATATCTCATTTGTAAATACTCCTTACATTTGACGAAATCGTGTTAATAAAAAATTGGTTAAAACTGATTACAAATAATATTTATATAAAAAAAGTAATTTTTTTAAAATGATCTTTAGTTATGAGGAAAAAAAGAGAGGAATGAAAATTATTAAAATAAAGAGAATTATGAACGCAAAGGAATGTGTGGTGGAAAGCGTAAGTGAAAAAGAGAATAAATATATTTAATAATTTTGTTTTATTTTTTCAGAAAAGAAAGAAAAAGTAGTGGGGGGCCAATCCGATAGGAATTCTAATGAAGGTCGGTACTTGAGACTTAGTTTGTGTTTTTAATTTGTAAAGAAAAATAAATATAGAAAATAGAGGGGCCGGCTGAATACCGGTGACTCGATGAGGGGGGCACGGAAAGAGCCAAAAGTGGGGGGCGGGCGCGGAAGCTCAGGTTTTGGCAATCAGCAAAGGAAGTGGGGTTTGACTTGAACTGTCCCGCGGTCACATGCGCGGCGGGTCAGCCGGGAAACCCCAATGCTTGGAATTTGGATTCAACGCAACGACCGATAAGTTGTTTTAGTTATTTTCCCATAACACCCCGGGATATGTGCTGCCGGGCAGCATCTGGAATCTCAGGCTCACAGGAGCACTGAGTTATTTATATGGCAGATTATTATTGAATGGGAGGAATATTCGGGGGCATATGTGGACAGCCGCGGGGAGGCCGGATTCTTTGTTTGGTATTTGATTCCATGCGATGCGAGGGAGCAAAAAGTCGATTATGATTCCGTGAAGGAGGATAATACTGGTAGTACGGGTAGATGCTGCTAAGAATATAAAAATACTCTTTTTATCCTATTTATAAACTAAAAAGAAAAGATTTATTTTGATTATATTTATGAATAAATTTATTATATTTTCAGTATAAATATACTATTTTATTTCTCATTTATTATATTGTAGGTAATTATCTTTTTTAAAGAGGTATATATTAAATATAGATAAAATTAAAAAATTATTATATTTTAATAGAGAATTGATATATTTTAAAATTTTTCTCAATTCGTATAAAATATGTTAAAAATTCTTTGTAAACAGAATCAGAAGAGAATATATGATGCTGTTCTAGTAATCCTTTTATAGTGCAATTATAAGATTTTTTTTGAGAAATGGGTAGGAGCTAGGAAGAGGGATGAAGCGGGGACCACATGCACATTGGAAAGCGTGCATTGCAAGTCATGCTGGAGAATGCGGATCCCTTCTAGAATGCGGTGCGGTGCGGTACGGATTACAGCATTACGATGGGGCCTCTTCCCCTGACTTTGAAAAATCCCAAATGGAATGGAGGCATCTGCGGGTCGGCATCAACAAATCCTCCTCCGTTAAAATTGCAATTCCCATTTCAAATTTTATTAAGGATTAAAGTGCATTCAGGGTCTTCAAATATTTTTTCAGATGTATCTAACATTTTAAAATATTTTCTCAAATATATTCAGCATCTTAAAATATTTTATTGTGTATCTAATATTTTAAAGTATTTTTTTAGGTGTATCCAACACCTAAAAATATCTTTGGTACTGGATGTACCAAGACAAAAAAAATACTTCAGGATGCTGGGTGCCTCTAAAAAAATATTTCAGAATACTAGATATATTACAATATATTTTAGGATACTAAACACACTCCAAAAAAAATATTTTGAGGTGTCGGATGTATTTTAATTTTTTTTTATTAATCCTAACTTGCTTTGACATCCACTAACTAACTACGTGTCCATAACAGTTCTCACGTTTTGCCCAACAACTTCATTTGGAAGAACGCCCTCGGTCCTATCCTCAGGACGATAAGCTATCTGTACGCACCTGGCGTATCATCTAATTTCTCTCCATGTGGCCCTGAGAGTGGGACCCACCACGCGCCACCTGCCCCCTGATCGCCCTTTTCAACCTAACCTTCCCTTCCGTGCAGGGCACCATTTCATCATAGTGGGAAGTGGGAAGTTCCGGAACACAGCAAGCGAAATGGTTTCCCCCCTGAATGCCCTCCCACGCTTCAACTGTAACTGTAGGCATATATACTGGTAGACAGTACTCCTACAGTATAAGACCCTCACAGCACAGCCACGAGGGGAGTGGTGATTGGAACAACGGAAGAGCAATAATAGGCGTGGTGGGAAAGAGCCAAACTCTGAACCCGCCACATGTCTCTTCGCTGCAATGCCTGGTCCCACCCATGTGATCATCTCCCCTTAATCCAGCCCAAGTGGATAATTTAAAACCAAATGTTTGTTACTTGCTTCCTTAATCATGTCGCCAACACAGGTCTCCTTCTGTCTTTTCCTTTACGTCTCGTTTCTTTCATAACACTCGATGCCCTTCCCACGTGCCTTCTCTTGCATTCTCCTTTTCTTAACATCTCCAAACTACAATACAATATCCGCAAGGCCGTTCCATCCTGAGCTCTTGTTTTTAAATAAGAGGTTGCTGTAGTATATATAAATTTAATTCATTTTATAAGTTTTAATTTGATTTTGTCTTAACATTTCATTATTGCCCATAATTATTTCTTTCTTATCACATTTTCCCATACATGCTCTTTCATATTTTTTCTCATTTATTATAAAAACATATTTGAAAACAAATATATTTCTATCATATTTGCTATTTTAAACCATTTTTAACTACTTTATTCTTAAATTAGTTATTTAAAACTTATAATAAGGACCTGAGGGAGTATTTCTTTTACAATTTTATATAATCTTATCTCAATTTCTTAATATAAAAATAAGTTTGATTTCTAATTTAGTCTTAAATATAACACCTTAATCTACTTTGTCTCTCATATTTACCTATTTTTTTCAATATAGTCTTTGTAGTAGTTGCACATGTTAAAAATTTTATCAAATAGCAGTTCTGGCTAATACACATGATTAGTAAGAGTATTGTAAATAATTAACTTAACTTTCTTATTACATTTAAATTAGTCAATTAGTTTTTATATTAAAAACCAGAAATTATCTGTGTGTGTATGTATATATAAATATATAAAGGACATGGCAACATCAAGAACCCCTCCATTTACGAATCATGCTCGATATACTTCCAATCGCATTAAATATGATTTTCTGCTACTGATTTTCCGACGTTATTTGGTCCCACTGCATGTGAATACAGCGAGAACGTCGTCCCAACCAAAAACCTACGACGCAAGATCCATTGTTTTGGGCATTAATCTTAATTAAATAGCACCAGTTAAGCGTTATCTAGAGAACGACTTAAAGTAGCCGTGGAATTAAGGTAAGCATGCTCGGCCATATTAACGGAATCCAGTGGGAGGCACTACAATACGGATACTGGGTCATGCTTTCTTCAGTAATTTGCTAGAACTCAACAGAAACAACTTCTAATTCTCCACGTCTATATCCTGTTCGATGAAATTAAGAAGCGTCTCTGGGTTGACTGCAGGGCTGGGAAAGTACATCCTCAACTCTGTCGTGTTGGGCGTCTAAACTCATGCTCCCTAGTTTGTCCCAAAAAAAAAAAAAAAAAACTTAGAACCCCACTTCCATCGAGGAATACGTCTTCACAGGTGTGATCGCACAGACCCCGCAAAATTGCCAGAAGCCAGCACCTTTTTGTCTCGGATGAAGCAAACTCCGGTGCCTCGAAATCAATTTCCACAGGTTCCAAGGTGAAAGAAACTTGGGTTTCCACAAAAACAAAGAGGCAACCCAGGAAAAAAGGGGGGGGGGGGAACTATCAAATTGTTTCGCCCGCTCGAACTATCAATAATGCCAGTTGCATGAGCATTTTTAATTAGTTCTCACCAACAAATGCTGCTGAATCCATCTTTCGGAGAGAACTGAGAAGCTTACAATTTTCAGAATAACATATACCTGCTGTTAGCGTACAAGGAAGAGATTATGACCCCATCTGGTAATCCATCTCCGTACCAGCAACAATGGTTTACATTAGTTCATGATAGTGTTACCCTTCTTTCTTACAACATATCATAGCAGACCAAATTGAACTCAAGTTTCCTTTTCTTGAAGCTATTACATGTTAAAGGCCAAGCTGACCTGTTGAACCAGCTAATCTTCCACCAAAATTGATTTCAAACTTTACCCAGGAAGGACTGCAAGGCACAGTGAAGACGAGCGGGAATAATCAACAAATCCCAAGTCATCAAGAGTGGACAGCCCCAAAAACGGAAAACGAAATAATACAAATCAGCAAATATGAATATATCTTCATACCTTGACACCTGCTGGAGAGTTTCCAGGCTTAGCAGTGGCTGTACTTCCAAAATTGAGCCTTCTTTTATCAGCAGGCTTTAATATTTGGAAAGAGCACATTAACGTCTCATCAACACTCATCATGGCACCCGCGTTGTCAAACTCCCCACAATAATTAGGAGCTGAAAATATTGTTACAAGCTGCCGGTTAGCAAAGAACTCATATCCATCCTCAACAACCTGCCAAAAACATACAGGGAAGAAAACCACTTTAAATTGAAAGCATAGTTAACTTAAAAACATACAGGAAAGAGTGCTTGCTTCAGGTAATTTGTATGTAATTTGCAAGCAGAAAGTCCACAATTACATAAAATAAAGGGTCTATAATGGTCCTGATAGAGATTAGGATTGCTGGCAATATTACGCAGTCCTCTTGCCATACACAAGGGATCCAAATTTAATCCTGAAAACTACATGACATTCGACAACAAAAGAAAGAGTTCAACCTGATGAGCACGACAGATAAGATCTAGATCATGCCTCTGAAGAAACTCTGTCACCTTATCAGCACCAAATGTATAAGAAACTCCCCTGTCATTCATTCCCCAGCCTTGAACATCTTTGCTTGGGTCCGACCAAAGTAGATCACAAAGCAAACCCGTATCTGGCACATCAGTGGGTCGCTGTAGATTTCTTATTTGATCCAAATTATGCAAGTCAGGTGAAAGTCCCCCATGCATACACAGAATCTTTTCATCAATAAGAGCTGCCACTGGCAGGCAGTTGAAGCAATCTGTAAATGTCTTCCATAACCTTACATTGAATCTTCTCTTACACTCATCATAAAATCCATATATTCGATTTATAGAAGCACATTCATGGTTTCCTCTCAAAAGGAAAAAGTTCTCAGGATATTTTATTTTATAAGCCAGGAGAAGGCATATTGTTTCTAAACTCTGTTTCCCTCTATCCACATAATCCCCCAAAAACAAATAGTTAGCATTAGGGGGTAACCCACCATACTCAAAAAGTCTCAAAAGATCAGAATATTGACCGTGCACGTCACCTGAAAGAACAAGGCAAGAAAATTAAGAAATCATTTGAAGACAAGAAATTTTTCTTTTTGCAAACAATATCCAAGCCATAAAATTAACAGTACATGCAATAGATGGATTCCATCCGCATAATTCAAGGATCTCTGCACCCTTAAGCACTCCAGATTTCAAATTAGGTTCACAACATTTTCCAACAAAGTAACAATGATTGTTACTAGCATCACATCTCAGTGTTCAACTATTGCATATGTGAAATATAATTCGAGTCTTTGGCATAGCTGAGACTAGGCTTTTCTTGTTTTTGAATATATGATGTAATAAAATAGTTAAAATTATACAATGCAAATCATTAGATTAGTGAACTGTGTTTTATGAAAGCCGCATTTCTTAGTTTGGATTTCGGCCTACTCTTTTCGGCAGCAAGGAAAATAATAAATGAATTTAGAATATTTTATTCTAGAGCTTTAATTAAGAGCGAATCACGGTAGACTCCAACTATATCTTGGAGGGTTGTACGCTCCGGCATTTGTATTTAAAATCTACATCAACTAGAAAAAGTAATAACCAGGTGAGATAAAGATCAACTTCCTCATCTGTGTTTCAATCAGCGTAGCCTGTGCTATAGGATTCTCTATAGCATCTTCGTAGGCTACTGCAAATTTGTCAATTTGAGGCTAACTTATTCATAATTTGCTTCAATTTTTTTATCAGTGTTGTCAAGAAGCATAATGTGACTTAAGGTTGGTAGCCCCAGTAAGCTGAGTTGGGGTGGGACCCTCAACCACGCAAGGTGATCAATACAAAGTATCAAGGACATAAAAATCTAAAATCAAAGCTGTGAGTAAATAAGCTTGACAAAAGTACAGGGTGAGTAGTTAATCTAACCAAAAAGGAGGAGAGTAGCAGCACTATCAGGGTTTCAGGAAAAATGAGGCGCAGCTAACATGGCCACATCCAGTTGAGGTACCAAGAGGCACAATGAGTTCTACCTTGGGCACCTGAAACAATGGGCCAGGTTGATGTCATCCATCATCCTCTTTTTTCTTGTTTGTTATCAGTAAATGCCTCTCATCCACTTTTAACAGCACTAATTTTTAGTAAATTGAGGTCATTACCTCATCTACTGCTTATAACCTATATACTCTAAAAGGTGGAATGCAGTCTTTGCAGTAGTTGTATCTTTAAGAAAATATGATTCATTGTACATCTAGCATCCCTGTTACTAGGGGCAATGAAACAACTAAATTTAGCAATCCAACAAGTCGCATGATCTATAGATTTCTAAAAGTCCTTCTCCCCAAACCCCAAATATTTTTGATGGATAGCCTGACAGGGATTAAAGTAAAATGGATTCTGAAGTCTCATAGGCACTTAATGGCATCTCAACAACTAGCTTTTGGCAGAACTCGTCAACTGCTTGAGCACCTATCATTTGGCATCATAGCTGGTGGCTGGCAGTTAGTAGTCAGTGAGCTATTTTAGTAGGGGGAGTGCTCCCCACTGGCTTGGGCCTATCATAGTCAATTAAGATGCAATGGAGAAAATACTAGAATGCTCAACTTTTCATTTGGAAAAACCAATAATGCTCAGTGAATCTGCCACCATTGCAACTTGAGTAATGTGAAACTTAAGTTAAACAAAAGACAATATTGCGGCTCATTATTATGAAACAAACCAGGACCAAAAAAATGATTTAAAAAAAATCTGAATGTATCTTTAAGCATTAAAAATGAAAAATTCCAAATCTTTTGTCTTACACTAGCAATGTAACTCGTCTTAGAGTAGCAGCAGATTATGACATCACCAAATTTTGGTAAGAATGCTATCTTTGTACAACTTTCAAATCCTAACTGGGAAAATGAGAGAATGATATAAAATAATTTAATGCCCAGCAGGCAAGCAGTGTTTAATTAAATTATGAATGCAGATTGTGGTCGGATAACATGGCAAAACACTAAAACGTATTCTAGATTTTGTAGACATAAAGCAGCATTCATATATATATATATATATATATATATATAACCACGGTTAGTAATGACCAAGACCACACAACTTGTGTGGAGCAATTTTACCTGCTCCATTTTGCGGCAGGGGAAGCATTTTATTCACACCTATTGACAGTTTAATATGGGCACGGGAGGACAGAAGATAAATAGCTATCAAATATATAATAATCCCATCCCATGAATAGGTTCGGGACTGATCGAAGTTCATAGGGCACAGACCAGTTTGCATAGAGATACATGCAATCTGAAACCACTAGCAGACAAGTAGTTGAATCACCCACTTTAAAAGGGAGGGGATTTTGAGTTCACAGTCTCTTAGTCAACTTCTAATCATGGAATCATCTAACAATGTCAAAATGATGAGAAAAACACTTGGTTCACATCCAAATCTCAAATTTGAAAACATTCCCCTTCTAAACAAGGAGAAACCATATTCTACTACAGCTCTTCGTATGCTGAAACGCGAAATCGCCCCACAACAAGGAGGAATGGCAGGTACCAAGTAAAAAGCATGTTAGATTATTCCCCGAATTACAATTCTCTGTTGAAAATGTTGAATAATAATCCCGTTCCAAAGGATGAAAGGCAGAATCCTCGTCAACAAGAGAAGAAGACAGAATAATACAAAGAAAAAGGAACGATTAAAATACCACAAATCTTAATGGGTGCTTCAAGCTCCAGTAAATTAGGCTGCTGCAAGAAAATTTCCTTAGAAGTTACACAGAGCTGGCGGATCTCTGACTCCGATAACTGAACCTGCTTACCCGGACGACCACGAACTTCAAGCAGACGATTGATGATGTCATCAAGAACTGATTGATCCATTTCTCCTCCCCAGGAGACCGAAAGTCAACGTCTTTATTGGATAGGATGCAAAGGCCTAAAATCCGCAGACGAAGTAGACGATGAAGAAAAGAGGGAGCATGCGAATGGCATGTCTGGGGGGCTTGGGGAAACTGAGGAGTGACGGGTTCACGTCGTTTTGCTGCCGAAAGGTGTCGTTTGGATCCGATAGAATTTTAGACATTCCTTTTCTTTGTGGAGAAAAGAATAGGTGAAACGTGAAAGTAATTCCTTTTTCGCTTTTTCGACAAGGTACCGCACTAACGTATTAGTGGGAAAGCAAGAGGGGAAAATGCACAGCGAGGCGAGAGGGATAGGTCTCCCCCTCAACGGCCAAATTCTGTAACTATACTTAGGCTCTGTTTGGATAGTACCCCAAACCATGGTTTGGGGACCCAAACCATGGTTTGGAGAAAATGCTACCCAAACAGCCTCTCCAAAAACCAAAACCATGGTTTTGGGTCAAAACCATGGTTTTGACTCCAAAACCATGGTTTTGGAAAAAGCAAAATTTTTTTGCTTTTGGAGAAAAAAGGGAGAGTGTGTGGGCCTATATGATATGTATCTTGTTATTTTTTTTATAAACATATTTTTTTATAAATATATTTAATCTTATATTTTATAAATATATATAGACATTAATTATTTATTAATTATATTATCTTATGTATTATTAATTATGTTGGTAAAAAACATATTATTAACAATTTTATTTCTTCAAATTAAAATATATCATAAAATCTATTTTTTCTGTAATTATCATATTAACTTATGTCTTTTTTTTAGTAATTTGTATATATAAAAAGTGCTTCTGATAACAACTATCCAAACACTCTCACTTGTCAGAATCACTTTTTTACAAAATCTATTCTTCACATAATCTATTTTTTTCAGAATCTATTCTCCAGAATCACTTTTCCAAACCACGGTTTGGTGTCATCCAAACACACCCTTAAACTCCAATATTAAGTATTTTTAAAAATAAAATTTTTCTTACATACGTATTTTATCAGATCCTCTAATCCCTAATATATAAACAAACCGTAAAAGCTCTAAATTTTCCCCAAACAAATTACTGAAATATATCATATGCCTCGGGTTACTATATTCACCATGCACAAATTAATAACTGGTAAATATATAAAAATAGGAGAAAAGACACAAAAATACTCTTAAAAGTACTCCTCCGGTCCTAATTATAAGACCCAATTGACTTATTTGAGGAGATTAAGGAAGTAAGTTAAGTTGGTTATTTATAATAAATAAGTGTTGTTATTCCTAAAATATCCTTGCTAATTAAGTATATTGGCTAAAACTATCATTATTAGAAGGATTATCTTGGAAAAAAAATGCATAAATATAAGAGACAAAATGGATTGGGTCTTATAATTAGGACCAAATAAAAAGTCAAATTGGGTCTTATAATAGGGACCGGAGGAGTACTAAAAAAAAATTAGGATGGGTAAAGTTTAAAATTCTAAATCAGATTTCTTATAATATTTTAAAATTTTTAAATGTTATGAAATGACAATATTGTCTTTGTATGTTTAGGATTTTAAAATTTGCTCACATTGTGACATGTCATTTAGCAATTTTAAAGATATTTTATTGTCTTTTCTTATAAAAAATATGATATATATATATACTATCTCCTGTCCTAAATAAACGAGCCAATTAACTAGTTTGAATAGATTAAGGAAATAAGTTAAGTTAGTTATTTGTAATAAATGTGTTTTTTTAAAAATATCTTTGCTAATTACCATACACAAATTAATAACTAGTAAATATATAAAAATAGGAGAAAAGACACAAAAATACTCTTAAAATGACTAAAAAAAATTAAGATGGGTAGAGTTTAAAATTCTAAATCAGATTTCTTATAATATTTTAAAATTTTTAAATGTCATGAAATGACAATATTGTCCTTATATTTTCAGGATTTTAAAATTTGCTCACATTGTGATATGCCATTTAGCAATTTTAAAGGTATTTTATTGTCTTTTCTTGTAAAAAAAATGATACACACACACACACACAATTTTCGGTCCTAAATGTACGAGCTATCTAACTAATTTAAGTATATTAAGAAAATAAGTTAAGTTTGTTATTTGTTATAAATATGTGTTTTTTTTTAAAATATCCTTGCTAATTAGTATATAAGCTAGAATTACTATTATTAAAAAGACTATCTTGAAAAAAAATACTACCTCCGGTCATAATTATAAGAGCCAGTTGACTAATTTGAGGAAATTAAGAAAAGAAGTTAAGTTAGTTATTTGTAATAAATACGTGTTGTCTTTCCTAAAATATCCTTACCAAGCAAGTATGCTAGCTAAAACTATAATTATTAGAAGGACTATTTTGAAATAAATTGAGTAAATATGAGAAACAAAATTGATTGGGGTCTTATATTTAGGACTAACATAAAAGTCAAATGGAATCTTATATTAAGGACCGGAGGTAGTAGATAGACATGAGAGATGAAGTGGATTGTTATCTTATATTTAAGACCAAAATAAAAATCAAACAAAATTTTATATCAAGGATCAGAAATAGTATTTTACCAAATTTTCTTCTCATTCACAATTGACGTTGTTTTGATGCCTCTAATCTAAGTAACTTACTCAATTTAAATACTTAATTTACAGTTGAAACATTCATGTTTATAATTATTTAAATTAATATTTGTAACTTATATTGGTTGCTCATAATGATTTTCATTCTTTTGCTTCTAGGAATATTTGAATATACATATTTCTATGTATACGTGTGATCTATGGATCTGATGAAGCTTATTTTAAACCTGACTTATGCCTTCTTGAAAGTTTCAGTAGACAAGCTAGGAGATACAAACTCAAAATATATTATTAGCTGGAAGAAGCATATTTTTCCCCCAACAAGATTGTTATTTTCTTATGTGAATTTTTAATATAAATAAGTATTTAATTAACGTATTGCTAGTTTTTTAATCTCCTTCCCTTGGTTCACTGAAGCACTGCCCCGAAGGGGGGAGAAGTCAAACAAAACTGATTCACCTCTTATTCAACTTCCTCCGCCCACGTCACATGCTGAGCTGGCATCCTAGCCAGCATTCAACATGGGGTCAATTTTGTTGGCAAAAAAAAAAAAAACATGGGGTCAATTTTAATGTAAAAAACTAAAAATCTGCGTGCGTCGGCGATGGAAGAAGTTACCAAACCTAAGAGGCCAATTTCTGACCGGCGAATCAACGGCAGCGACTGATCTTCCAGTAGCTGTGCACGCAACTCATCACAGAATCACTTTTTAAGTCTGAAGGCCAGAGAAAACGAGACTCCTCCGCGTCTTGCCTACTAGTCTATTTACTTTTTTCAGAATTAAACGTGTGCTGCTTGGAGATTCGAGTGCAGAGTCGCGAACGATGAGAGGTAATAATTCCGGGAACTATAGGAACCCATGTCTGACTATGCATCAACCCTGGGCTTCTCTGCTCGTTTACGGGATTAAGCGCATTGAGGGCAGGTCATGGCCTGCTCCCGTCAGAGGTATTTGGTGGCAAATTCCTTCCTCTTTTTCGCGCGTTTACTCTCTGCTACGTATTCTCTATGCACCACTTATATCTCTAATGCGGATCCCGGTCCCGGGATTTTGCTGATGTTAAGATAAGAAGCCTCAGTCCAAAGTTCTACACCGTACGTCCTGTTGGCGTCTGTTACGTATAGAAAGTGAAGAGCCATAAGCTCTAAAAGTCAACTACTCTAATCTTTCTTCCTACTCCCCCCCGCCCCAAAAAAAGAAAAAGAAAAAAGAAACCGTAGTAGATGCCTGCGTCAATATTATTTCCGTCCATTTTCTTGTTCTATTGGTAAACTGTTTTCCTTTTCCATCTATTATTTATTTTGAATGATTTCTGTTGTTAGTTCTCTACAAAATGGTTTCTTATTGCATACAATTTTGTCTATTAAGGTCGTCTTTGGATTCATGCTGCCAGTAAAGTTCCTGATGAGTCTACTATCAGGGCAATGGAGTACTTCTACAGGGAGATTTATGCTGTAAATGGAATAACTGATATTAAGTTTCCAGAGCATTATCCAACTTCAAGGCTTTTGGGTATACAGAATTGCGTTCTTTTCAATTAAGAGTTTCTTTTAAGCCTTGTGTTGGTTCTCTATATTAACCAGTGGTTAATACCGCCCTAGCTTAAATAAGTTTTGGTCCGGCACCATTTCCCTTTATCTTGATGGGTTAACTTCCTGAATTTATTTTGTTGTTGTTAGTTTCTTCCTTAAATCTAGACTTTTTTCTTTTATACTGTTTCTTAATCATTTTTATCATGATCGCAGCCAATGTCAATAATGTACATAGACTAATTTCAGACCGGCGCTATTCCTTGTCCCTCTTGAAATTCAAAAAAGCACAATTTGTTCTTTGGATTATTGATTTACACTCTATAACTTTCTCTTTCTAGTGATGTTTTATAGTACTTCAAAACAAGCACAATTTTTTTGGCTCGTGGTCGGCACTGCGCGCGAGTAAACGAGCATTGGCCCTCCATCTCTTTCTCCGCTATTCCTTGTACCTGATTGTCTAACTTTGCATTCCGTTTGCTGACACTTAAAAGTCATTTGGTAGATGCATTTTAAGGTTGACTTTATGTGAAACGGTTATTCATCTATCATCTTAACTGACTATATATTTCTTCATTTGAATAAAAAAGAACGAACTCCATTTTGCTTCACTGCAGTTTATCAATATTTCCCTTCCTATTAGAATACAGAACACGAATTCTTTCATCCTACAGGTTGTGTTGAGGTTGTAGGCTGCTTAAGACAGGAAGAGCTAGCCTGCTGGGGGAAGGTCCCTGAAAGCGTAGGAAGCTGATTTATCTCTCCCCTTTTAATTTTAAACTTGAATTGATTCATTTCATGGTTATCCAGACTTGACCCTTGTGCTCTCAGGTTAGGCTGGAAGCTCAAACTAATTATTGCTGGCTATGTGAACATCCACAGGTCTGCGTCTTGCAACTGTTATTCAATTCAATTTTAACTGTAAGGTGTGAGAACTTTATGTATGTCTATGAAAGTTGGTGAGGTGCTTTTTCCATCCTTTATCCAGAAATTGTTGATTCCATTTGAGATGAGAGGATATCAAGGTGTTTATAACTTGGAAAAGAAGGTAATATGGTTTCGCATTTCCATCTTCCTCGTGGTATTTCTTTTGTGCAAAGGCTGATTACCCTACCTATATAAGATATATGAAGCTGCAGTTAGAGGTCTGTCTCCTGTTGCGAGTCCGCTTCCAGTGAAGTTTCCCCTTCCAGATCCACATGATTCATTTTCATTGCAGCCAGGCTGCATCTCTGTGTCTTCTCCTAATTTGGAAGCATCTTCTGAAGCAGACAGATCATCAACCCTAACTCTGGCCATAGCTGGCGCACAAGAGGCAGCTTTGCAGTTCTCAAAGAAGGATCAGAATTCTCAAACTGTTGTTCAGAACAATATACCTTATCAAACAAATACTAGTTATAAAGAGACCGAAACTGTGAAATCTTATAATTTACGATCACTGAGCAGATCTAGGGAAAAGGATAAAACATCATCCACTAACTACAGTGAGACATTTGATGATGGGACTTTCCCATTATATCATGAGGATAAAAGGAACTATGGCCAGTACGAGGGAAGCAGTAGGTACAATCAATATCGTGGTGCAGATGGGAGACAACCTCTTCAACAACCAGCTAAGGTTTGTATTTTCTTACCATCTGTAATTGTCTCTGGTGTATGGGCGTTCTCCTTGTGTAAAATTCTGTCTTTTTTATTTGGAACTTGGGCAGGGGTCTATGGCATCAAAAAAGGAGGAGAAACGAAGAGTTGAAAGGTATGAAGGAAGCAGTAGACAAATTCGATCTTCTGATGCAGCATTGAGTCATACCCAGCCTCCATCTAAGGTTTGCAGTTTCCTCCCTGTATAACTGATGTCGTTATATATTTTTGGTCATTCCCTGTGGAAATCTTAGCCTTTTCATATAATAATGCAAGTAAAGCAAGCAAAATAGAGATTTCGTGACGACCATCTGGTGTAGAACGAACTTGGATTGCATTGCTCCCTTCCCAAAAAAAACAAAAGGGCTGTTCATATAATTGTCCAATATTGACGTGCATGGCTTTGTCTGACTTTTTTTTTTCCTTACCTTTTCTCAAGTGTCTGTTTTATAGCTGAGTTGTTCTTGGGATCTGCTTTCAACATTGTGAACTTGATTTTGATTCTAGATCAGGTTATCAATTTATCTTTAATTTAATTAGGCGATAGCTGATGGCATAAAATCAGTCAGGTTGTCTGTGTTTAGCATAGCAGTGGCTCTACTTTAGCAATTCAAAAAGCCTAATTAAGTTAAGTCGCTTCATTTATGTCATAATAGGTATGTTACCACTTGCTTTTTGCATGCAATTATATCTGATGCGGATGCATATCATGTTGTGGTCAGAGCCAGGTTGGGCTGTAAAAGGGGAAAAGAGGTGAAGCTGGGCACTTGCATATGTGCATGCATGATCCTTAGCATGCTCTAGCTCCCTGGGGAAATATGCAGCATTTTCTCTTTTCTGAATTTCAGTCTCTGCCTACATTATTTTAATGACATACTGCTAACAAGTAAAAGAGAACTGATAAAGTGGTTCCACTCCTAGTGCTGACTGCCTCGTTGATAGATTTTTGCTGCAGCGGTCAGAGGCCTGAAGCCATGATCCTTGGATATGATGTGCTACGCTGAGATGGAAGTGGAGCTCGGAGCCTGAAATTAAGCATAGAAGTGAATGATTTCGGGACCTGCTTTGTGTGGCTTCCAAATATCTTATTGTCTAGCTCAGCCTCTTGTTTTATTGTATATCATTAGAGTAACCGAAGCTTGTTTACTCGATTAAATGATGTGCATGGTAGATTTTTCAAGTAATGGAATGCATGCTCTGTTTAACGTTGGAGAAGAATCTGAAATAGCATTTATCCGGAAGCAGAGGGTTGTCTATTACTACTTGATCAAACTAAAACTAACAGGATTGACAGAAGAACGTACTCAGCCTCAGTCAAATACACCTTTTTTATATTTGGGTGAAAATAGTCACAGTACACTTGTAAATCAACAAATGCAGACGAGATAACCAATGAAGAGCAAACAACGCTGCCTTGGGTTTTTTCACCCCGGGGTTTTTTTTGGGGGGGGGGGGGTGGCTGGTTCATGTATTCAGAAAACGGTGGATCTTGCATCAGTAAACTTCCATCACTGGACTGCAAACCATAAAGGTTTCCCCTTTTCTTCCATCTCTTCTCCCAGTGCGTATACGTTCTCCAGAACTTACATGTCACTTCGCAAATATTCTTAGACAACTCTAAACAAACTTAGGCTTCTGAAACTTCCCATGAACCCACACCCTTCGCATGCTCTTCCCTTGCTGGCGATTCACGGACTTGACACAACAATAATCAAGGTCGAGCTGCAGTGTTCATAGACAAAATTAAATGGCGGACAGCAAAAACCCATACGTCAAAAACACTGCAGAAACAGCATGAGACACACAAGCTACACAAGGTTGACAGGTGGGAGGTTCTATGATGTGCAGACCGTATATTGAAAACCACTACGCTATGAACGGATGCTAAGTTCAGTTCACATCAATGAGCACGCAGATAAGTACATAATTTAATCCTGGATCACAATATTATGTATACAGTTCTGTTTCTTCTTTAACATGAAATATTCGTCACTTGCATTAGCCCCAAAAGTCGACTCTCAGATTAATAAAATAAGCACCTCCAATCTTTTTTTGTTTTGGGGGGGGGGGGGGGGACACGGTACCTCAGTGAAGCCTGCACCAACAAATAGGTCTCTGACAGTATCTAAACAGAAGAAATATGAATGGGTGCCATCTGATCGCTTGTATTCCCTGAATCCAACTCTCTTAGCTTGCTCAAATCGAAGCATGGTCATATCATACAGACCTGATTTGTATCTTGGTTAGAAAATACTGTGATAACGACCCGCTAAATGCGCCACAGCATACAATATTTCACAAGAATTCCAGATAAACTTGATTGTTAGTTTATTACCATAGTCCCTGAAAAATACCATTCCTCCAGGCTTCAACACAGCAAAACACTCCTTGATGGACCTCAACATTCTTTCCAGTGGTACTGCTGATAGAGTAAATATCTGATAAATTATCCATCAAAAGCAGGCAACTAATACATTAAGATGTCATCAAAACGTGTTTTCATTTTAGACACAAGACTGCAGTGCAAGTGGAAAAATCCAGACAGATGACAAGAAAGATATAGCATCGCTTCAGGCCAAACAATCTTAGACTATACTACCACCAAGACATTGAAAAAGCAAAAGTCATAGACACGTCAGAGCCACAAGATGAGAGTAAAAATGCGTGCCTCCAGAATAAAATTGAAAAGCGCCTAAAAAGGATGGTTATGCATGCGAAGACACCTCTATGACAAGAGATATTGACTTTAAAGAGAAGCATAGAGAATAACATACCATTGATATAATAACTCTAAACACTAGTTTTGGTCTCATATATATACTGGTGGTCTTGAAACATCATAAAATTAAACATGATAGCTTAGAAGGAAAAGGTCTTACCAAAGTTACAAAATCTACTCCACCAGTACAACCATCACATTCATCTGGTGAACATGTATTGGTAAAACATGGTTCATTGCCCTCCTTGAACTCTGGAGAAAATATAATTAAATCTCACTTATCCAATGGCAAAGCAAAATAGAACACACCACTACCAGAAAGATCAAGCAGAAACCTGACAAGCAGTTTGGCTGCTTTTGCAAAAACTTATTTCGGCAAGAATTGCATGCCAACCACTGGGGAAATCCATTAGTGGAAACATCACAACAGAATGTGTGGAAACGGTCTTCAAAAGAGCCAATTGTAGCAGAACCTATAACTTCTTGTGCTCTTTTCAAACTCTTGCTACTACAGTCGCATGCATAAACAATAACATCTTTGTTGGCTCTAAAACAGGAAAATTTTGTTAACAACAGTAATTTTAAGGTCCAAAACCAATAGCTAATAAAACAAACTGACTAAAGGAAAGCAAATTATTTTAATCTTCAAACCAACAAAACATGAATGAACAACTGATTCGCAACTATCACCCAACATTTGAAACCAATTAAATTCTCTCAAAGCTAAAGTATAAAATGGATATTCTTTCCGTTGTATTAAAAAAAGAGTATAAAATGGATATAATTGATCCAAGAATCATTAAACCATTAACATTAAATAAGCAGTCGACCTCAAGTAAGCCACAAATATGCAACTAAAACTCAAGTTTCCTAAAGAAGCAGTGTGAATCTGTCGCATGGGGAAGCCATCTTCAAGAAAGTTTTGGATTTCCGGTAATTTTCACACTCAATGATTTTAGCATGTTTGCATCATCAAACCAAGAAATCAGCACAGAATCGCAAGGGACATAGTTCCTTCTGCATATATCAAGAGTTTCTGGGCACCAGTATACCCATGTTATAACTAGCCAAAAATCTACGGAAACACACCACACAAACACAACTGAGCAAAAGAAGCTTGCTCTCTGTGTAACAAATCAAGCATGCCGCTTGAAAGGAGATACAGGGCGGACTTTCCAGATTAGGGCATGCCTGTGTTCCACAGGAAACATGGTGGGGGTACATTAGTGCATAATCAGACACGGATTGTCTGCACGAGAGCAATAACCAATCAAACTCACTTGAAATAACGCGTCTCTATACAGGACGCTCAAAGCAGATTCCTTCACGTATATTGTCCAGAGTCTAGAAGGTAAATACTACCCGCATAGGACCAGTTAAAGGGTTGGGGTTAAATTTGTCCTTATGTCATACTGCGAATGATTAGCGAATATCAGTTCTTTCGTTGGGTCCTCAACGTGGGAAAAGGGTTTTGAAATAGGCCAAGCCAAACAAAAAGATAATACGAATTAGAAGTAATCACTAGTCAGGGTTTAGGATTCGATCCACTAATGTTGTTTTAAGGTCACAAAAATTAGATCACCACAGTATTGTCTCCGACCCATTCCTCGGGAAGAAAATTACCGTAAAATGGGAAGAGCAGTACTTCCGTTGCCACAACCTACTTCCAAAACTGCGTTTTTTCCACAAGAAAGCAGTTCAGGGAATTCCTTCACCAAATATCGTCTCTCCTGAATCAAAGTTTAGGCAATTAACAAATAAAGACAGTTTAAAATAAATGTCCAATAAAGAAATCTTGCATCGGAGAAACCTTGAAGAATTTTCCGGAGGAATGACGGCTGTGAAACTGCTCCCAGGCATTCACGTCGGTTTCTGCTTGTCTCCAAGAAGAAGACGGCTCAAATGGGAGCAAGTGGTAACGAAAACAAGGGTCTGCTTCGATCTCTGCCCTTAATTCTTCCCACTCAAAGTCCTTGGAAAAGTATTGTGCTTCGCAGCTCATTCTCTGAATCCGCCGCGCCAGAGAGGAGCAACTAAACCCCGCCCTGACGCCTTTGCTTATACTATGCTACCCGCTTCTTAGTACAAAAACTTATTTAATTACTTCCAGTTTTAATATAAAATCTTATTTAATTTTTATTTTGATCGTAAATATAAAATTCAAATCTATTATATCTCTTATATTTATATATATTTTTTAAAATAATCCTTCTAATAATGGTAGTTTTAACCAAGACACTTGATTAGCAAAGATATTTTAAAAAAGACAACACTCATTTATTACAAATAACTAATTTAACTTCTTTTCTTAATCTACTCAAATTAGTCAACTAGCTCTTATAATTAGGACCAGAGGTAGTATAAAATCTCAATTCACTTTATCTCTTATATTTATTTATTTATTTTAAAATAGTCCTTATAATAATAATTATAGTCAATACACTTAATTAGCAAGAGTATTTTAGGAAAACATCTCATTATTATAAATAACTAACTCAACAAGCTTTCTTAATCTACTCAAATTAGTCAACTAGTTCTTGTATTAAAAACCATAGATAGTATTAACTCCGGTCCTAATTATAAGACCCCGTTTGTAAACTATAAATAAGATCTTATAATTAGGATCGGAAGCAGTATATGAAATTATTAAAATTCAAATAACTAGTATAATATATTATAAAAAGATATTTAATTCCACAAAAAATAAGTATTTTAAAAAAACACAGAAAATAGTAATGTTGAACGAAAATATAACATCGGCTAAATACATAACAAGGAGACCAACTCTAATTACTATGAAGACGAGGGAATTAGTAACAGTCAAGAATTTTCCTTATAGAATTTTAAAAATTATTATAATTTAAAAAATTATCTATAATTATTGATATTTTTATCACTACATTTTTAAAATTTATTATAATAAAATAAGCAACATAGAAATAAAATTTTAAAAGTATAAAGAATTTTATCTTTTTACCAGTCATGAATAATATCATCCGTTCTCAAATTTCATACCAATGCACGAGTTAGCTTTATTTTTTCACAACAACATTTTAAAGTTACGTCTAAGTGGTTCTTCATAAATATATCGCATTCCCTATGTTCGTCAGGTTTGGTTTAATTCATCTGTTTATTTTTATTCTGTGGGGATGTTAACATGAATTTGGCTGCTTAAAATATAGTACTCCTCCGGTCCTAATTATAACACCTCATTTAACTTTTTATTTGGTCCTAATTATAAGACCCCAATCCATTTTGTCTCTTATATTTATTCATTTTTTTCCAAGATAATCCTTCTAATAATGATAGTTTTAGCCAATATACTTAATTAGCAAAGATATTTTAAGAATGATAACACTTATTTATTATAAATAATCAACTTAACTTACTTCCTTAATCTCCTTAAATAAGTCAATTGGGTCTTATAATTAGAATCGGAGGAGTAATATTTAAACCTAAAAAACTTAAGTTCAATCAATGACCCATTATGAAGATGAGTTCTGCCAATAAACCCCCTCTTTTTGTTTCTCTTCGTATGTGCGCGCGCACGCGCTATTCCCTCCTGCAATGACATCTGCTTGAAACTGGCGTGAGGATAATCAAAGGCAACACGATGCAATTAAACACCAGCACTCGATTTTATATTAAAACAACACTCCGGAAATTGTGGGGAGCAATTATATCGCACATCATCTTAGTCGATGGATTTAACCAATTAGAACGTAAAATTAACTGTACGATTTATATTCCAAAATGCTAAAGTTCGTTTTAACCCCCAGATATCTGTACCATAAAATCAAGTACATGCTACCACAAGGGGCGTACGCTGAATTCTTGGACCTCATACCATAACCCATAATTTGGCGGAAAGAAGCTCGATGAAGAGCACGGTTAACAAAATGAACCCCCCAAATTTATTTGTCAAAGAACTCTAGATTCAGTTCTCCTTAGTCAGAATGCCTAGGTTTTATATGCTTTGGTAACTTTTTGGCATCGTCCTAATCTTATCAGTTCTCACAATGTTTCGCCTGCGCGTTGCAGGACTCTTCTAAGTTCATCCGCCATCTCTCGCAGAAGAATAGGTTTTCGAATTAATCCATTCATTCCAACCCGCAGGCATTTGTCCATCACATCTTCTTCTGCACTTGCTGTGAGAGCAATGATCAAGGGCCAGTTGCGGCTGTGGAACTTCCGTATCCTCATAGCCACATCAAAACCATCCATTTCAGGCATGTGCAGATCCAAAAGGATGACTTTGAATGTGTCACCAGATGCACTTATAGCACCCAGGCATTCAAACCCCGATGAAACAGCAGTTACTTGACAACCCAACTTCTCAAGAAGTTTCTTCGTCACTGTCCTGTTTACATCATCATCGTCGGTTAACACAACCTTCAGGCTTCTGAACCGAGAGTCCAAAGGATCTTTAGGTGCTAAAATGGCTCTTCCGTGAGATGGCCCTATCTGAAACTTGAGAGCAAGTGTCATGCTGTGCGCCAAACCTAGAGCGTTCGGTGATAACCAGATATTGCCCTGCATCATCTGCAAGTTATTCCGCATTGTAAAGTTAGAATTACCACAAAAGATCATATCAATATCCACCAGCCTCAGAATATTAAAAAAAGAAAAGAAGTTCACATTTCCTTTCACATAGAGAGCATGCTCCCACTTAACCAATCTTCTAAGGCATATAAATTTCATTTAATTTCTTTACCCACCCCTTGTCACTAATCAAAAACACGAATGCAAGACGGCCTTTGCCGATTGGTCTCCTGATCTAGCTGATGAACCTCAAATGAAAATCCAGCAACAATAATGATCTCAAAAAAATTTTCCATAGGGTAGTCCATATACGTTCAAACCCGCCATCATCTTTGTTTCCTTGAACACAGGGGCTCATATTACTAAAATTCTGACACCAAAATATTTTCTCGATCATGCCTAATTGCCAATGAGATTAAAATCAGAAAATTTAACCTTGATTTACCTCCATACGGAGTGACTGATGTAATATAAACAATTCTCGCAATAGCGGGGGAAACAAAGCATATGCGCAATGTCATTAAACTATGATGACAGAGCAACTACGTTCTTAAATTCAAATAAGAAATTAGATTTACAGGTCATAACAGACAAGCAAAGCGAGCACCTTTTAAACAGCCTGTTCAACCAAAATTGAATCTCAAGTACTGATTAGTATTATGGACTAACATATCACACAGAATTAGACTTTCTCAATACAGTGCTAGAAGAAACACATCCTCTTTCACTGAAGTTTCCACTTGGCAAAAGCTGATAAAACTAGAAGGCCATGAAATGAGTCGATCAACCATCTAAGCCAATACTATAGGATTGACGTAGTACTCACTCTATAATCAGGAAAGTTATCCACGTTTTGACTGTCAATGAGTTCCAATAAAAAACTTACGTACTTTCAATCATAGGATGAAAAAGAAAAAGTGACTTCAGAAAGTGCCAGAGCAATGCGCCATCCAATTTGAAACAAAGGATCTTCAAAAATATAAGCTGACGCTGTTTCGTCCGCTTTACATGAGGCCACATGGATCTTAATAAAGAGAGCAATTCAAGGAATTCCTCTGCGACACCCCAAACAACAAACTGGCCATTACATATATATGGTTCTAAATGCCAGTAACTACCTTTCAATCCCTTCCTCCATTTTTTTGGGGGTTATGTCATACTCTTCCTTAAATGTGTATGTCAAGATATGCCCCTAAACTTAAAGTTGAATACAGTCATTCACTAACTTGTAAAACATCTATGGGAATTAATGTATTTTATGCAAAGAACCTCTTGTTCATTTATCAAGAAAAGCGTTTACATGACCATTAAAATGATGAATGTGGGGGTGGGGAAGCTTTTAGCTCTTTAAGAAAAGACATTCAACCCATCCACTGCATTTTTCTCCATTAAAGCTAAACCAGAAATCAGGCAACAAAGGTTTCTGAACCAAAACTGTTGTTTTAAACAAGCAAGCATGCAACATAGGTCCCCAAGACTCCCACCCAGCACAACACTTGATGCAGCATATACTAAAATAACATCTTTTTGTTTTTTTAAACATCTTTTAGAGCGTACTCACTTCCTGATTATTTCTTACTGTTACATCTGACAACTTTATTAAATTTATAAAATCAAGCATCAACCTTTACATAGGCTGTTTCAAGCAAAAATGTCCTAAGCTGCATACAGTCCAATTGCCAACAAATTTTAAATTAAAGTGAGAAATTTAGAAGCAGGAAAATGCTATAACCTACAATTTCAAAAATCAACCCAGGGAGCATCATATGACTATATCAAGTGGAGAAAATAATTTATATTATATATATTAAATATGTTAGAATGATGCACATACCTGAGCCAAAGTTTTGCACATGCTGAAGCTTAGGTCCTCATTAGGTTCATTGTTGTAGTGCCTTCCACCAGCATAGCGTCTTGTTGAAATTGATTCGTCTGACCGTGAGCTTGTACCAGTTATCTGAAAATCAAATTTTATATATACATAATCATTTTGCACGCCTGATCTCCATATTCCCAAAAAATTATCGTCCTTATTGCTGTTATCATTTTCAAGATAAACTTGAAAAATGAAAGTCCTTTCTCCATCATAAATGTTCAATAAATAGTCAATCATATGCAAAATTACTTGAAAAGCCCTTGCCTGGTCCCCTATCACCAGATCAGGCAACGACTTCTGGACTTCAATTTTAAAACCAAAGCCTCTATGTACACATAAACACTTAGCAATACAAGCAGCTTCTCTCATCATCAAATGTAAATTGAAAGGTTTCATCTCTAACCGGAAGCTTCCTTTATCATTTACCGAAATCTCCATCACATCATTAATCAAACTTGAAAGAACATGGCCAACTTTGATCATTGTGTCAACTATAATCTTTTGCTCAGATCTCAAATTGTCCTCTTGAAACATTGAAAGCAAACCCAGGATTGAATGCATAGGCCTGCGCATACCATGGCTCATCACTTTCTGAAATGATTTCCTTGCCTGACTGGCCATCATTGCATTCTTTTTAGCCTGTTGCAAGGCTCGGTTTTGCTCTGCCAGTTTTTGTCTCATAAGCTGAGACTCTTCAAGAACAGATGCATGAGACAGGGCTACAGCGACCTGATCAGCAACTACCTCCACTATCTCCATCACCTGGTGGCTCCAAGCCCTAGAGTTTGAATTTGGAAGAACTAAAACCAGAATAGCATAGGACGTATCAACCAACTCAGGCGTCCCCCCTTTAAAATTTGAAACATGAAGCAGTGGCATACGAATAGCTGCAACAGCACCTGACTCCCCAGATCCCCCCTTACTTGCGGCTCCTAGTGCTGATTCAGGTCTCAAAATCCTTACCCCTTTACTCTTTCTTATCTCTAAGACATCTGGGTCGTTTATGGGAATAGAATAGTTATAAATCTTGGGGTTTCTTGTTTTCAACTCATGGGTTAAGTCCATTTCTCGTCCATCCTCCTTTGGCATCCAAACAGCGCAGTTATGCAAGTCCAATGATTTAGAAAGCTCAACAAGTGTAGTGTACAAGATTGTATGCTTATCCAGAGACTTCCTAATTTCCCGAGTCAGCATACGAACATGCCAGCTTGCTTCTTTTTGTCTTTTGATCATTCCAATCTCCTGGTCTAAGTCCAACACGTTCTGCTTCAGAAAGAGCTCCCTCACCTTGATTTTGAGAAGAAGAGGAATCAGAGTAAAAAGGGTAATTGCAGTTGCACAAGAGACCAGAGCTGTAAGGAGTTTAGCAATTGTGAGGGAGAGCACCAACTGGAAGGAGTGAGGTCCATAATAAGTATATGCATTAAGTAAATGCGTCAAGCCACAAAGGACTATGAATGCAATGAATTGAAGGAACACCCATTTGAAGGGTAGGTTGGAGCGGCTAACGAAGTAGAGGAGTTCAACGGGGATTGAAAAATATGCTATGGCAATAAAGAAGTCACTAACTCTTTGGCTCTCCAAAATGTTATGTATGCTCCAAAGCCCTTCTTCGTCACAATTGCATTGCGCATAATCACTATCGATGGCAGAAACGGAGACGACGACGTAATAAGCCAACAAAAGAAAGGCTGATGCTTTTTCCATGGCGCCTTGTCTGGTTAGTCTGTTTGAATATCATCCGCAAAAAAACATCATATTCCAAATCTTATCCAAGTCTATTCTAGAAAGGCAAGTGAAGCTTCGTCCACCAGCAGAATTCGTAAGATGCGGACGCATAATCTGCGGAATTCAAGACTCGAGATCTAACAATCGCATCTGCCCAAACTCTTCATACTCTTTCTATTTTTGGAAATAACTAACTTAAAAAAGAAGAAGAAGAACCTCAGGATGATCAAAGAAAGCTGCGATTATACCAAGAGATGAAATAGGAAGACCCGAATCACCTTGTCCTTTCTGTAGGTAGGAAGGCCACACACAGTCACGCGGTGGAGTGATGCATAAAAGAGAACAGATTTCAATCGTTATGATCTTCCCCTAAATCAGTAAATATTTCATCGCAAGCACTTACCTAGGATTTCAAAGGAAAATTAAACCGACAGTAAGTGGGCTGAATCAATAGAGAAAGCCAAGAGATATTTGAGTTCGCCCATGTCTCGGGGCTTATGGAGAAGCTATGGGAGTAGGGCCCACGCAGATTTACATGAAGCGAACCTAGACTCCTTCGGTTCTCTGCGTCCGCGTCATGCCTGCCCCTTAGGCCATGAACTCGAAGGATTCACCCGAATAATTTATGGGTGTTCCTTGTGTTTCTCTCTCTCTAATTTTTTTTTTTTTCCCCCGTCGATATGTGCATGCGTCCTTTTTTGTTGAAATACACTTTCTTTTCCCTTGCACCGCTCCACCGCTCCACCGTGCATGCTTGTGCCGCGATTCCAAATATTTCCATCCAACCCATACCATTCAATACTTTAGAAATAGACTGTATTTGGATTAATGGTGATAAATTAATTTTTATTTTATTTTATTTTTATAAAAGTCAATTAAAATAAAAATAAGTTAATATGATGTGATTTATGTTTTGATTAACTTTTATAAAAAGATTAGTTTGACAAATTAAAACTTATTTGGATAAGTAAAAAAAAAATTATATGTAAAATGACTAAAAAAGACATAAAATTTATTATATATATAAATAATGTATCTAGTTTAATAAATTTAACAAAAATATTAAAATTAAAAGACTTAATATATTATAAGAAAAATTATAAATGCTGGAAAAACACTTAATTAGATATATTTAAGATAACTTAAAGTACTTAATAGTATATCTAGTATTCTAAAATATTTTTTTAAGTATCGTCCAGCATCTTAAGTTATAATTAGGTATATTCAATATTCTAAAATATTTTTTTTACATGCATTCAATATCTTAAATTATTTTTTGGTGCATCTACTACCTTAAATTTCAAAAGTAAAATTACACTAAATAATATTTTAAGATAGTAAATACATCACTAAATATTTTAAGGTACTGAATATATTTTTAAAAGAAATCTAAAATGCCGTGTGTATTTTAACCCTTTAAATGAATAATGCAAAACTGCGTGTTTCTCTCTCTCTCTCTCCCTCCCCATTTTATGTACCAACTTCTTTTCATAACGCGCCAAAATTTTGCTTCAGACCAAATCGTACGGTGAGGCTCGGAAATTGAGGCTTTGCTGATTGCCCAAAACGCCATGGTTCCCATTTCCCCGGGCGCACTTGCTGTCCTTGTTGGAAATCCAAACACCCTGATACTTTCACAACTTTTCTCAATATACGGAATTCTGTAAAATTATTTTTAAGAAATTAATCTAAACACTCCTTAGCCGCGTTGAATTCAAAACCCCAAAAAAAAAAAAGTCACATCAATAATAAATAAGTTGTAAATATACTTATAAAATACTACATTTGGTCTTAAATATAAAAGCTAGTTGACTAATTTGAGCAGATTAAGAAAATAAATTAAGTTAGTTATTTGTTATAAATATGTGTTGTCTTTCCTCAAATATCCTTGTTAATTTAGTTTATTGTTAAAACTATCATTATTGGAAGGACTATCTAGAAAAAAAAAGATAAATATAATAGACAAAATAGATTGGGGTCTTATATTTAGAACCAAAATAAAAGTCAAACGAGGTCTATTAAGAACTAGAGATAGTAAATAATAACATAATAATACACGTTAGTAGTATGGGATAATTTTATTATTGTAACATGATTTTATAATAACTTTTGACATTGATGTATTAGCATTGTTTAAATTATTCTCTCTTTAGAAATGTCAAATTAAATATGTGATTGTTCAGGAGTAAAAAAGACCATGTCAAAGATAGTGCTTTCAAAACCGAAAAAGCCATGTCAATGCGGGAGTGTGCTCAGTGTCTGTTCCTCCCTGCTGTTCTCTTTAAGACGCCCACCACAGGCGGAGTCCTGGACGCTTCACATCGAACTGGAGTTCAAACCTGGCAGCACATATATGGCTGGCAAGTTTCGGGGCTTGTTGAATCATGAAAAGTGCCTCGTGTTCTTCGTTTCTCCTGATCAGATTCCCACTAGCCGAGTCAACCGTGAACACTCAATCTTAAATAACAACATCTGGGTCAAGTTCAACAGTGCAGAGGACACCGCCGAACAAGCGTTACTGAAAATTCAAAAACCATCACAAAGCTAAAGAGCTTTTTCGTTTTTTTTGTTAATTCTAAATTGGTCCGTTCTATTATAATTACTTTATTAGCTTTCCAAATAAAAATTTTCTGGTTCATTGTTCTCATAATTTTTAAGAAGTTACTTCCCCATCTATCATAAATTCTTCTGTCTCTTATCTTGTTATATGTTTTCTTCCAAATTTTTCTATTCATCAAATTATTATGTTTCGGGAGTGATAAATCCTCGACCACAGTAAAACTTTCCCATGTTTCTCCATTCTTACCTCTTCTGGCGATTGAAATCCGTGAACATGAACGTTGACGGTGGTGCGAGGGCCGTGTGTTGACATTGGACTTGAGCCCATTGGACGGTACAGATTATTACGTGGACATAAACGGCTGAGACTGGGCAATCGTTTCAGGAAACGGGACGATGACGATGAGCACGACCCATCCGAGGGCGGAGAACACGCCACGCGCCCCCAAAATAAAGAGATTTTGTGTTTTTAAAAAGAAAAAATATTTGACATGCTTGTCGGATCGAGTTTTAGACCCGTGTGGTGCACTCGGGTCAACGCGTTAAGCGGAAACCGACTGGACGGCACAAGAATTTTCAGTTCCATCCGCGAAAATTAAAATCCCGTCAAAGTCCACACTCCACATCACTCTAGACCCCCTTGTCTGCAGCTGTCTCGCTTGTCCGAAAATGTTGAAGCTGTCTCGCTTGTTCGCTTCAAGGTACTGAACTTCGTTTCCTCGAAGGCTCCCTTCCGGCCTTCCCTGTCATTCTGTATCACCTATGCGCTATATACACCTGCTGTTTTCACCTCTCTTATTTTATACTTTTCTTGCCCTAGTGTAACCCCCCCTTCTGTAAGCGAGACAAATATCTTGAAACTTCCCGTGGCAGCCCCGAATATTAAGCTTGAGAAGGAAAATTTCTTCATATTACTGTTGAAGCCGTGAAATTAAGTATTCGATTCTTTTTGGCACACCGTGCTTTTCTTTGCTGAGGTTCTCTAAAAAAAATTTCACACCTATTTCGCCACCCCTTGTCTTGTTGGCTGGCTACCCGTGATGCTCTCTTCCCTCTGTTGTTGTTCTGCTTAGTGAACGGTTCATTGAGAGTTTGACCACAAGAAGTCGATTTAAAACCTAAATATGATAGCTGGCGTCTTCCCAGAGATATACTAACACAAACAAGGTTACGAAGAAAGTTTAGGTTTATCTAAATTATCAGGGTTCAGTTCATTCCTAGCTGTATGCCACTACACATCTGTTAATTGAATAACATAATTTTTGGGGGTCGTTGTGTATAGACAATGGCTTATTGGCTTTACTGGGTTGTGAGAATATAACCGATGATATGATAACGAACGTTGTGGGCATTGTTCTCAGTAGACAGTGCTTCGTCAAGAAATTCTATGTAAAAGGTCAACTTTGTCCTTTCAAATGATAAGATACATTTTGGTTTTGTAAATACTGTAAGTTATGTGCTTATTAATCGTGGAACTATGAAAGTTCCTTCAGTGATATTAAATTATTATCATCGATATGTATTGAGCAATAATGTATAGTTCTATTGATTTTTGAATTGATATCATCAATAAGCCATCGAGTATCAGAGACAATGTTATCTCAGAAAGCTGATCTCAGAGACAGTTTATGGCTTCTGTGTGGTTCTACTACCCATTCAGCTGGCATTTCTACGGCAACAAATGATTATTCCGCTAAAGGCATTCTCTAAACTAGCATTTTCTGGATTTGCCTTTTTTTTTTGGGAGGTTAACTTAATCAAGACCCTGCATCTCTTTTCCACTTGATATCCTGCAGGATATACTCCAAGTCAAATATATGTTCCATATTCCGTTTTCAAAGGCAAAGCTGCACTCTCTCTGAGTCCCCGACTTCCAACTTTCACTAAGCTGGATGTAAGCTCGTAGTTTCTTTATCACAATTTATTGAGCACCTCTTTTGTGGTCTTAATCAAAATTTCTTCTTTCTGAATTCCACTTTCAAAGTCTGGGGCCGTTGTAATTGATCGCTGTGGTTCAATGATGATGACTTTTGTACCCGCTCTTGGTGAGCGCAAATATGATTGGGAGAAGAAACAGGTGAATAATTTTTCTCCCCTTTTTTGCCTTTATCTTTTTAGTGTACTTTGTTGTTTGAAGGTCAGCCTTGTAGGCTAAATCAACCGTGTTCTAGAGTATCTTGGTTGCAACATGTCACTAATATTTTGTTTAGTTGCCATAATAAATACCCATGAGAAGGAACTAATTTGAGATCTTTTTGTGCATCATATGTACTTGGTTGCTCTGCAAGTGCACAGAATAGACGTAGTAATAAATCCTAGAGTATTCTAGGGTCGTACCCACAGGGAGGTTGTGTATTTACTAGTCTCGATAATTAATAATCAAACAAAAAGTAATAAACCAAATTATTTGAAGAGAATGAATTAAAACTAAAATAGAAAAGCAAAAGACAATTGATTATGAGGAGAAACCAGTCACTTAAAAGGTTGGGGTTCAAGATTCACCCCATAGGTAGCTCGTTTCTATCATTTGATTTGACTCTTTATTCAATTATAGTGACAACTATTCCTAAGGCGTCCTAATATTTTCCCAAATTATTAGTCTTTTTGTAATTAGTGCCTAGTTCATTCCCACAATACCCAAATAACTAATTAAACTATGAAGCTATAGTTTAAGTCACCATAAATATCTAGAACTATCCCTCGCCTAAATATTTATGTCTATTTCTCTAAATCTAGGTTCTCTCTTCAGCTCCTAGTCCATCAAGATTACCCATAGATTTGGTTTAATGGTGATCAATTATAAAATCAACATGAACAACAAGAGAAGCATATATAACTGGAAAAACTAAAATATATTCATTAAAAAAAATCCATAAAAAAGTCAAAACAAAACAAAAGAAACTAGCTTTCTCAATGGGTTGCATCCTTACCCCAACTGGGAATTTAGAGAAACACAAAGAAATTCATAAATATCACCGTTCTAAAATTCCCAATCATGATAAACAATCAGTAGAAATTAAAGAAGTTGAGATAAGAATTTGACTCTATCTCAATACTTTGAGAATTTCTTGCTCTTAATAGTTTCGAGTTGTGATTGGATGCCCTTGAGTGACCCCTAGGGCCTCTATTTATATATGAAGTTTTCCTCCTCTAGGACTCTTAAAAGATTAAAATATATATTATGCAGTCCAAATAAACGATTAAATCACTTCACTGATTTTAGAAAAAATTAGGCTTAAGACCCTCTTCTCTGCCAGCAAATATTGCGTATAAAGACAGCCCTCCAGCATCTGCCATGTGTCTCTTCTTCCTTGAGCTTCGGGGAAAATTACAGATAATGACCCCACATGTTCATCCTAACTCCCCACGTCTCTTCCTCTTCTTTTTATCTTCAGAGATAATTACAACTAACAATCCCATCCTTTGAAATATCTTATTTTATTTTATATTATCTGCGAAATATATAAGCCATGAGGAGATTTTATGAAAATATATCTTTTTAGATTGTTAATTAGACTTGGGAGGAAAATATATAAAACAAATTAAATAGATATAAAGTATCTAAAAATTCAATCTAATATCACCTAAAATTTATACATATTTAATTATAAAATCTGCACTTATCAGTACTCTCTGTCACAACTTACTGGTGGTTGCCTTTTCGTAGAGATTTGCTCTCTCAGCGACGGAGGTTGGTTCTTTGATAAGCATGGGCCCCACAGATTCCTGTGAATTCTTTCATGACCCTGCAATGTTATCAAGGTTTGTTTCTGTCAAAAATTGATCTGAAGTAGGCCTTTGTATTGTAATCTTTGGGATTAACTTTTGACTACCTCTCTACCAAATCATTATAGCTTGGAGAACCGTTGTGGGGAGTGAAGGAACTCACATAGCATTAACCTATTAATTGTACTTTGTATTTATAGTTTATGCAGTATGAGCTTTAAAAATTAGTTCTTGATGGTTTAGTAATTACTGTATGCTGCAGTAATGCTGGTCAGGTCAGGAAGAGCTTATCAATTAAGCCACACGCAGACAGCTCTTGCTACTTTATGTCTTTGTGTAAGGCCCTATATTGTTGGCTTTGATGTTCATGTAATGCCCGCTCATACGCTCACTGGTACATCAACATCTTTTGGCAGCTGTTGTCAACAACATTTTAAAAACCAAAGAATACTTGTCTGTTCCCGTCACAACTGCTGAGTTTGCTGTGATGAAGACTGCTTGCAGCGTATGCTCTTTTTTTTTTTTTCAAATCATTTTTATTATATTACTTTAATCATGCCATGGGGAGGTTATTTAATATTTTATTTCATTAGCAAGGATCTTCTTAGCAAAATGGTTACCTTGTCGTCTTTTGATCTATCTATTAAACAGTCACATTCACCATTTTGTAACTTTAATTTATGCAATCTAGAGATGCCTTGCATCTTGGCTTAACATTTTATTGGCTATTAAGAATCAGAAGTTTTCTGATTCAGAAAGGAGATCTGTTAAGTGCCACATAGTGTTAAATTTACCACTATTTCAGTTGAATTGGGTACTTTAAATCCGGTGATATGTTGTGAATGCAATTTTTGTTTTTTTATCTGTTGCACTCATTTATGTCGTTTGTGCAAATATTTTCTTTTTAGGTTCCTGCAGATTCCCTTCTTTTCTTTTCTTGCTCATACTTATAATGTTGAAATGTTGCATAATTGATCTCTTGATATGTTGGACTTACGAGTCGATGTGAAGTGTTCAATATCTCGGCTTTTTATTAGCAGGGTCAAGATTTTGTTTTTCTGATTTAGTCGTACATTCTGCCATATGTTGCTCTTTGATGCAGTTTGCATTGCCGCACATTATGGGTTGGGATCGTCTGACTCATGATCAGTCCAGAGGCAAGCATGATCATCAATCAAAGGTGGACCCACAAGTTCTAGACTTGGAGTGGGCAAAATGAATTACAAAATGAAGTGTATCCTCCTTTATATGGTTTTGATTTTGAAGATCGGGTTGCTTGCCTCAGGTTCTGGCTTTCTGTCACGGGTGAAATGGAATGGTATGATAAGGCAATCAAATGTCAAAGCCCATGACCAACAATCTTAACTTGTTTAATTTTGTTTACCTGATTTGTGAAGAATATTGAGACAAGAATTTCAATTTATCTTCTCATAGCGTATTTTCTTGTGTGAGTGGACGATTATCATGGTTTTGTTGACCTTGGTGCGATCACTTGTCCTCGTGTGAATATAAAGCATTGCGTATTCTTTTTGTTCTTTTGTTTTTGCCGTAGTTCTGTAAGTTTAAATTGGCGGACGCCCAAGTGAGACACGAGTACACGAATCAAGGGTTGCTATAACGGGCAGACGTAGGAATGAATGTTGATGATGACGACGCAGTCTGAGTGTGATGGGTGCCAGTGGCACCGTAGATGGTGATTTGTGTCCATTCAGTCAGCCGTTGAGGGGGTCGTCGGATACAAGTAGTTACTCTTTTTTTAATGCCCATTTGTTCATTCATTCATAACGTGGCAGTTTCGCTGTCCTGCATCACGTATTCACGGATGAATCCCTGCTTATTAACCAGTGCATCAATTCTGATTCAACCAACCCAACAATTTTCTCCATTCTTCAAGCAGCCTAGTTCCTTGCTTCCTGAATTTGAGCGTCGTCATCAGATTGAAAGGAATCCTTCAAAATCACGGCTCTTGGAGCTGGGCCTGCATTCGTGGCCCAAGTGATTGAAGTTTGGGCTCGCCCATATCTGTTTTACCACAGGCTAAAGCATGTTAGCAAAAAAAGGTAAAAAAGCCCAACGGGCTAGTCAGTCTGCCTGCATTAACCCAATCCAACAAAATTGCTAGAAATCGTCCACATCAAATATCAGTTTATCACCTTGTCAAGTCGAAGCACAATTTTATGTAACGAGAGTGAAAGCAGTTGGAATCCCACAAGCTTCTGGGGAGACAACAAATGAGCACGGTAGAGAATGCTTAATTAATTAATTAAACAAGTGCTTCATCAGTTTGGCCTTTTCTCTTTGTCAAGTGAAGCGAGGGAATGGAACAGTGACTGGTTATAGCCTCATATAGGTTCCACGTCAGTGACTGGGGGCTTTATTATCATTTAGTGATTTTTCAGACGCATGGAAGCTCCACGAAATGCAGGTCACATCCCCAATTAATGATATAATTTATATAATAGATATGTGTGTGTGTGTGTGTGTCTGTGTGTGTGAGGCTGTCATTTTCCTACTGGTATATATCACCATGTTGCCGAAGAAGTTTAATTATATAAAATCCAAATATATATACATATATATATATATTTATATTGGTGCATGCATGCTTGCTGACAAAAGCCCAGATCATATTGATATTGCTTAATCTGATTGTCAAAGACGCTGCTAAACAAGACTGCTCAAGGTACTTAGCTCGTCCCTGTCAGATCCCCTGATCATGCCGTAATAATATGGATTTATATTTAATTAGTCTCTATGCTCAGCCTGCTCTCCTCACTTAATCACGATAATTACCAATTATATAATAATCAGCGCTTCAACTTTCTAATCTAACAATGACGGTAATCTGCTGCTTGAACCGAACACGATGGATTCGATCCTTACTACCCTACTGTTGCTTCCTTAATTATGTTTTTTTTTGCCATATTAACTTCATATAATAATGGCTGAAATGGCCGTAGCTTCACTGGGGGGACAATCATAAAAAGAATTATATAACCATCTTTCCTTTTCACGTACAAATCATTCAACCTCTAAGTCAACGACCATATGCGAGGTCCGTAGAAATTTCCCCTTGAATCCAGCAGCTAATGAGCTAAATGTACGAGGCATTACTCATTCTATGGTTGGGTTAGGTTTGTTTAATATAACTTGATTCGGTGTCCGCTCGCAGCATCATAATTTAATTACTATTTTTGTGTCTTCCCCAAAAAGGACAGCCATGTTTATATAAATATTCAGTTGATCACTCAAATGAATTTGTACTCTTGGTTCACTCACTGCTTCTCCCGTCATTGCCTTTCCCTTTCAGTTCCTAAGCAGATCTCAAATCAACGGGGGCATAATCGGAACTCCAGAAAAGAATAATATTTATGAGAACGTCTGATCAAGGAACGGCCAGATATTATATTGGAAATAAAAACAAGAAGATTTAAGTAGGGCGAGGAGTTAGCTGTTACTGTACTGTTTTAACAGGGTTACTTCCCTTGGTCTTACATCTAAGCCAACGGCTTGCCCAGAACAAATGAAGACAATACAAGCAAATCTAAGGACCACAAATATCAAATTCCGTTAACGGCCATAAGAAATTATGTCGAGGTCATCGCTCTCGTCAGCAATTTTTTTTCTCTCCCGAAAGAAAAACAACTCAATACTTGATGGGCGAACACGAAGAAAGTAATGAATCAGTAAAGGAATGAAAGCTTATGAATAGAGAGAGTATTTCTGAGGAGTAGTTTGGGCATGTTTGCTAATTAGAGGAGGCTGGACTGGACACATGCACATCAAGTTTAGTGTCTGATTTCCTGCGCTCAATAAAATCAGCAACCAATCTGGGGATAGGCTATCGGGGCTAATCTGATGCATCTCCAATTTCTTGTTTCCATGTCTAACTTCCCCGCCATCGCTTGTAATATGGCCCAAAAAGCAATGTTTCACGAGAGCCACTAAGGAACGCTTCTGATACAGACCAGTTCACTGGTTCTAATCCGCCTGGAATCTGGACGCATGTGAATGTTGAGCGCACAAATTGGAACCACATAGATAGAGCCTCATGCGTCATTTATAATTTTGGACCCATATATTCTGCTCTCTCCTCCTCTTCTTTCTTGTCAGATCAGATTTGTGCTCACCAGAACGTACCGAATATGGTCGGCACGGATGGATTCATGACCAGCACAATTATTCTATATTGATAAATTATAAAATAAAACAAACAATCATAATATATACTGCTGCTACAACAAGAGAAGGCACGTAGCTACGTTCTCCCGTCGATCTCCTTTTAGTGACATCCCAATGCTTTTAAAAAACACATTCCAGCCATCTTTATAAATCAGCCTCCATCCATCCCTCGCTCACTCCTTCTTCACTTCCATCCCCATGGCTTCTCTCTCTTGCTCCGCCGCTGACCTTGCCCCACTCCTCACCGCCGCCACCAATGCAACCGGTGCTGCCACCTATCTCTGTACCCAACTCGAAGCCATATCCGTCAAGCTAAGCGACACCACCTACGCCGTCAACAACACCTATCTTCTGTTCTCAGCGTATCTGGTGTTCGCCATGCAACTTGGTTTCGCCATGCTGTGCGCCGGTTCCGTGCGAGCCAAGAACACCATGAACATCATGCTCACCAACGTGCTCGATGCCGCTGCCGGCGGTCTCTCTTACTATCTCTTTGGATTTGCCTTCGCATTCGGGTCTCCCTCCAACGGCTTCATCGGTCGCCACTTCTTCGGCCTCCGACACTTCCCTTCTCCGTCCGGAGACTACAGCTTCTTCCTGTATCAATGGGCTTTTGCCATAGCAGCCGCAGGAATCACCAGCGGCTCCATTGCTGAGAGAACCCAATTCGTAGCTTACCTCATCTACTCCTCTTTTCTCACCGGCTTCGTATACCCCGTCGTTTCCCATTGGTTCTGGTCCGCTGACGGATGGGCCAGCCCCACTCGGGCCGGCAGCCTTTTATTTGGGTCCGGTGCCATTGACTTCGCTGGTTCGGGTGTGGTACACATGGTGGGCGGCATAGCAGGGTTGTGGGGTGCTTATCTGGAAGGTCCAAGAATTGGGAGATTCGACCGGACAGGCCGGTCTGTGGCCTTGCGGGGGCACAGCGCTTCCCTCGTTGTGTTGGGAACCTTCTTGTTATGGTTCGGGTGGTACGGGTTTAACCCGGGCTCTTTCCTGACGATCTTGAAGGGATATGGAGGAGGTGGGAGTTATTATGGTCAATGGAGTGCGATAGGTAGAACAGCCGTGACGACGACATTGGCTGGGTGCACGGCAGCGCTGACCACCTTGTTCGGAAAACGCTTGTTGGTGGGACACTGGAACGTGATAGACGTGTGTAACGGGATGCTCGGGGGCTTTGCGGGGATAACGTCCGGGTGCTCCGTGGTAGAGCCATGGGCGGCGATCATATGCGGCTTCGTGGCGGCATGGGTGCTGATTGGGCTGAACAAGCTGGCGGCGAGGGCGGAGTACGACGACCCGCTGGAGGCAGCGCAGCTGCACGGAGGGTGCGGAGCGTGGGGATTGCTGTTCACGGGACTGTTGGCGAAGAAGGAATACGTGGAGGAGGTGTACGGAGGAGGGAGGAAGTACGGGCTGCTGATGGGAGGGGGAGGGAGGCTGATGGCGGCGCAGGTGGTAGGGATAGTGGTAGTGTGCGGGTGGGTGACGGCGACGATGGGGCCGCTGTTCTACGTGCTGAATAAGATGAAGCTGCTGAGGATATCGAGGGAAGACGAGATGGCGGGAATGGATCTGACGAGGCATGGCGGCTTTGCATATGCATACCACGACGAAGAAGAAAGCGTGAGGCCTGGCAGCTTCATGATGGGCAAGATCGAGCCTGCTAACTCCCTCGCCACCACTCCCACCCCGTAGTCCTCTTGCCGCTTTATATCATATCATAATCACAACGCTTTCCTCTCCCATCTGCTTTCATTTCCTCCTCATCTCTTGTTTCCACCTACACTGATCACTAGACCGTACCCCCCTTCAATTTCAATAATTAATTATCTTAAAATTAACCATACTATTCAATATTCAAAGTATACAATAGTATTTTACATTAATTATATATTTTTAATCCACACGCCATAGCCGCAAACTCTAATTTTAGAATAAACAGTAATCTTAGCACTACATCGAATGGCTCATGATGGCTATTCTTTCTGCATTTCAATTTACTATTTAGTTAATATATTCAATTGATTTGGCATATGCACAAATCTCAATATTTGCGCGCACAACGAGAAATAAATCTGGAATTGATATCATCTCCCGTCGTCAATTTGCCCACTTTGACCGACCCTTCCTACCATCCCTCACTACAAATAATGACAAAACTTGAGACGCCGAGCATCCAAACACGAGAAATAATCAGCATGCGGAGCAATGACAAGGAGCATCGTTGCACGGATAAACAATAAAACACTATATTATCACAAATAGTTACAAAAAGTACGCCTCATCTAATTTACAATTATGGAGACAAAACCATTACCCCGATGGCAAAATTGGCTATCAAGCCTCAACTGCGTAAATTCATCCATCTACTATTGCCACTATAACAACGTGCCCAGAGAAATTTGGTCGCTTATCTGCTCTGTGTGTCGTCATCCTAATGATGTGAAAAAGAATGCAGCACCCATGGAAAGTACGCATTTCAGCTGCTTGACATGTCTTCTTCACTGTCGTCACTGTCATCACTACATGGCAGTAATAGAGACAAGCAAGAGAGAAATTTATCATCAACATTAACATCTACGCTTGCCTTAAATAGATCTCACCACATCACATATAAGAGCTATATAGGTAAAATTTTATTAGTCATTTTTCGTCATTAAATTTTTTCATACCACGACAATATAATCATAGCTCATAGCACCAGAATGCTTTTTTTTTTTGGGGAAAAAAAGGGCTGTTGCATTGAAACTCTTCAAAAATTATAGCATAAAACTCGCCACATTCAGCCCCCCCCCCCAAAAAAAAATACTAACCTACAAATTTTGTCCCATACCGCTTAATTCAATTTCCAAGAAATTTTCCATGGAAAAGCTGTTTTCAAAGGAAAATTCTACATTACTTTGTTGACTAATGTCAAAATTATACAATTTTTCCATTTAACATCCTTAGATGGGGATCTTTAATTTTGCTCCATTCCTAGATATTTTCACACGTAAAGATATGATATATGTAGAAAACGGATTGTGATCTGATGACGGAAACAAGATTCCCAACTCTCAACAATAATTGCACTGCACCAGTCTGAAACCAAGATTCTATTGAAATGAAAGTCTAACCATACATACCTATATTCAGAAAGCTTCGACAGACGTCTTGCATCCAAGCCAGTGATATATTTCTGTGCTGCTTGAACATTTTCTGAACCTGGAAATCAGTATGAACAAGATATCATCATTCCCTCCATCACAATAGTAAGGGTTTTTATAGCATTCATGAATTCCACACTAGGAAACACTTGGATAGCTGTAATATGAATACTCTGACAGATCGATTTATGGTTTCCTAGGATAGATTAGAAACTCCAAAAGGAGACGGTCCAGCAAGCAAATAGGGTTTAGTGTGATAATAACAATTATAGATAGCCTATTGCAATTCTTCCCAGTCATGAAATGCATAAAGAAATTGATGTCAGAATACCTTTTGTTAATTGGAAGGCATGTAAAGCACATCTTTCTGCGGCAAGTCTTACTGGAGTATTTCCATCTTTTAAGCACTCAGCGAGTGCAGGGCCAGTAATGGTAACATTAGACATAATGGCTGGAGGACTCGCCTGCAATGTCAGGAATGAAAAGTTCACAACATTTTCACAGCATTGGTTCACAAGTTGGTGTTTGACCAAGGCAGGACGGTCAAGGGACACACCTTGGCAACGGCTTTTATAGCAGACAAAGCCCTTCTTCTAACTTCACTGGAGTCATCGCGGGTGGATGAAACAAGCAATGAAAGAACATCCTTGTACAGCACAGGGTCAAAATGATCCCCCTGAGTTTGATATAATAGGAGCCATCCTAATGCCTTGGTTGAACTTTCCCGAAGAGGGAACTGGTTCACAGAAAATATGTCAGAATCAAAATACTGTAACAATTTAGTAAAAACAACTCTTCTGAATCAACATGCCTTCTCGTCCTTTAAAGCGTCCTTAAGGAGGTCTAAAATAGAGGAGAAAGACGAAGACAGGCAAACTGGGGATGGATTGTGGTGGATCATGGAAGACATTGCAAGAACAGAGCCATGCCTATAAGGCCAGCTTGGTGATGAAGCCAGACTTAACAGTTCCTGAATCAGTTCACTCAGCTGAATATCTTCAAGGTACTGCAACCACAAGACAGTCAAAAAAGATATCAGAGGCATGATGCAGTAACACATAGATTCAGCCATCTGCTATATCCCACAAATTACAGTGATGCAGACAAAAGCACCAAAACTCACTGATGGCACAAATAGTAACAAGCCAATAAACTTATCATCTATCACTAACACAAAACAGAAGAAAATAAAAACCACATCTGAAAAAGGAATAAGTAGCAAATGGTTACATATCAGAAAAAAGAGACAAACCTTGGTCAGGATACCCAAAATGCTTGCAGCATACATCCGAACTTGGTCATCATCATGATGAATCAATTCCTTAAGGATGTTGTAAACACGGCCTCTAACAGCCACATTCATATTCTTCCCAGCATGCTTCAGGACACCTTTCAAAGCAGTCAAAAAAGCTCCACGAACGCCACCATCTGATCCCTAAACAATCCAATTCCACAATATTGTATTGGGTTGTGTCTATCAGTATAACATGATTAAGATGTATCATAAATAGTCAACTTATGCCATAAATAATAATTAAGAACCTCAAATAACACCACCTGTAGACCAGACAGTAAATCACCAACCAGGGGGTCAACCCTAGTACTGAGTCCGCTTAACATTCCAAGTGCCAGGGCAGCACTTGATCGAACAGTTCTGCAGTCATAAATTTGCTAATGAGCACAACAGACAAAAATAAAATTGGTTGCCACAAGATCCATAACTGTGGTTAACCATATACGGAGATAAATCAAATCAAGCACATTACAGAAGATGAAAGACACCATTAGTGTGTGATTGTAGATAATGGGATTAACATTATTCTCCCACTAACCTTGTGCTATCATGTAGACACTTAACAAAGGTTGTTTGCAGCTGAGGAAGAAAAGGTTTGAGGGCCATGCCACCCTTTCTTATCATGATGCTCAATGTAGACAAAATGGCACTCTTCACTTGCCAGGGAAAGCGATCACCTATTATCCGGATAAGAGGCCTGTGATAAACATTACAGGAAAAGTCAGAATAAATAAGTAGATGATATGTCCCCCAAAGCAATGCGAGGAACAAAGTAGCGTGAGTCAAAGTAATTTATTATATCTAGCAAAGGCCTTTGCTTTTGCAAGTGAGAATTTGATATGCTGCATGGTATGGAGTGCTTAATGGAGTATTTAAGTGAGTTTATTGTCCTCCATCCCACACGTGTGCCCTCAATTGGTATCAAATTTGGTAGTTGATAAATTTAAAAAGCGCTACCAACAAAGGGTTTTGACTAGTAGGAAGCAAGGAAGCTAAGTGATCTATCACCAAAGAAAGTGCTGTAGAGTGCACTTGTCAGGACATTGGTTCTCCAAAGGGAGCCAATTAACAAGACATAAGGAATGCCCAACAACTAGCATGAGAGGATTCCCATCCCATCTGAGCGTCCTTCTGGATTCAACAATAATTTGATGGTGTACTTGGTTATTAAAATAAAAACCTATCATTTAAATGCCACGGGTGGGTGCAACAAAAAGACCATGAAGGAAATAATTCATAAAAAAGAATAGTTTATGATTTAACACAAATCCAGGGTCTTTTCATACAGACATCATTTTGCACGAATAGGATATACAGTTGGCATTAGTCATTTTCTCTATTACTTACCCTGTTATCGGGATGACAAACTCCTTGAGTGATTGCTCACTTGTTACCTCTATCAGCTCACCAAGTCCCAAAGCAGCCTGCTCCCTTAGTTCAGCAGAACCACTTATGAGACCCTAGGAACACAAAGCATATATCAGAGATTGGACACGTAAATCCAAAAACTAAATGTAGATATCATAAAGTGTGGTTAGAAAGCCAGCAGTGTAAAATATTCGGTGGTATGTATCATCAACGTAATTACATTGATAAATAATTACAAACATTATAGTCAGGAACAAACATGAGAGAAGTGAAGGATGTCTCAAGGGGTGAAAAAATAAAATTCCAGAATCACCGGATCACAAAGGTCAATACACTTTCTACACAATTAAATAGCTCACGTCAACAAGAACCCAGAAAATTAAATTGTTTCGGGTCACTAGCATTTTCGTCCCTGACAAACAAAGCAGACTGCATTGTTCCTATATATAGAGGCAAATGAAAAAATTATATAAATGATTCAATAGGGCTATAACGACACACAATCTTTAGATATCCTAAGAATGTAAATAAATTATAACTGGAAGTATGAATCTACATAACATGCAACACTTCTATCATTAAGAAAACTGCAGAACGGAGAAATACTTGGAGAAAAATAGGCATTAGAGGCTGCAATGCTTTGGGAAGACAAAATCCAGGTATGATGATAGGTCCTCCCTGCAAAACAGTTAACAAACAGCAAAGCTCCGCATTATTTTTGAATTAATCATTGAAAACTAAAACAGAATGATTATTGAATCTTCACACCTACCCTTTTCTTCCTACGCTCTTTATCTCTGGATGTTGACACAGCATCACGGACAAGTTTTATGTATGAAGGCAGTACCTCCTTGGGTACTGAACTGATGACCCTTGACAAAGATTCCCAAGCAACCTAATGAAAGGGCAGACAATAAACACGTTGTGCATAGAACATACAGTATATTATGATAAACACATAAAACTTACAGTAACAGTAGATGAATCTGGATCACTAAGCAAGATGATCAGTGTAGCTATCATGTTTGAAGCTTCATCAACCAGATACAATTTACTGTTTTTGAATAAATATCCTATCAGGTATGAAGAAGATCTTCTGATCGCAGCCTGTAACATTCATTGTCAGGGGGGGGAAATGGCACGACAAAGAGTATGTTTAAGTCCAATAGTATTAACAACAAAAGTACCTGAGTATCGCTAACACCTTTAATGAGCTCTGCTAATAGCGGCTCAATGCCCTCCTCATCAATAACCAAGACCACTGTTTCAGCAGCCTCCTTTGCCAAAGTTTGAATCTCCTACAAGTAACAACAAACAAAAAGAATATAATTTTTTTTTAAAATGCCACTGTTCCAAGTAGACAAGCATCAGAAAGGAAACTAAGAGATAAGAACTGCAGTTCTTAAAATATGATAAATCCAGATTCTCATACCTTGTCATCACCGCCCATTGCAGATAGCAAAGGAGGAAGTACAGTACCAAGATGATGGTCAAGGCTAGGCCCAGCAACCTCAGCTAAAGCTCCCAGTGCATGGGCATGGAAGGCACTGGAGAAATAGCAGAACTTGTTTTAGAACAGAATGACAAAAGATAAAACATTAAAAACAAAAATATGATTAGAGTAAAACACGTACGACAAGGGAAGATGGACAAGTTTGGGCAAAATGTGAGGCAATACTGCACTTGTTCTGACACTGAGAAAGAAAATGAAATCATTTAGTCAAAGCTAACAAAAAACTATCATCAGCAATAATTGCATTATTCATGATTGCTATGAAAATGCTGAAACCGCAAAAATTACCTTAAGATTTGTTTGAGGCCATCAAGTGCAGTATCAGATGTTTTATCATCCTCTAACGCATGTAAAAGCGTTGGAACAATTTCATCAATTGCTTGCATTCCAGCACTCTACACCATAAATACTTTTAGGGTGTGTGAGAAAATGTTTGCTCAAGTTCATATACCACGTTCAAAACAAAAACAACAACAGATAGCGGACAATAACCTTATAAAGAGTGCCGAATGCTAAACCTGCCGATTCGCGGACCTCAGCAACGCTAAAAGGCATATTGACACAAGGTTATATGACAACACAGTAAAAAAATCCAACAACAGTGGAATGAGTATGAAATCAACAAACCTATCACAAAGGGCAGTTCGAATGGTGGGGATAAGATCATCCATGAAACTCAATAACTGACTCTTACCAGCACTTGCCATTACTTCACTCAGACCAACACATACACCCTGCCAACCGAGGGGAACATCATAATAGCATCCAACTGAGCAATACAAGTAGCTGACTGTTGGATACCTCCAACATAAATTAAGAAGTCACAAAATAAGACTTTACCTGTCTTCTGCTGCTGTCAGGGTCACTCAACCCCTGCGATAAAATTGGGATTATCAAAGGAAGTACCCGTTCACCAAGTTTCCGGACAAGCTCACCCAGTGATCGTCCAGCAACCTATATTAAAATCAAATTTAAAAAATAAAATGTTTGCAGTCAAACGCAACCTATTTTATAATCAAATTTAAAACATATAATGTTTGCAGGCTGTGACACATAATTATTGAATATCAGTGCAAACCTGCCGCCTTTCAGATGATGATGATGCAAGGGAAGAAATCAGGGTATCCATCAGAACTGGCATAATTTCCTTGAGTGTCTTTGGAGTATTTGCCACAATAGTTTTCCACACATGCAATGCAGCCTGATAACAGAAACATCTGTAAGCTATACAAATGCTATGAGAAAAAGATGACAGTCTGGTCACAGCAAAGTGAACAGATAGTTCAGGAATCCAAAGCCAGAGGAAATTTATCCGGTATAAACTAATACACAAGAAAAAGGGAGGTACATTAGAGCCATTACCTGGCGAACTGACAAACTAACATCAGCTCGAACCATATACAGTGCAGCAAGGACTTCATTACGCTTATCCCTTCCCAGAACCTCAATGATAGCTCGTCCATGGGCCTCAGTACTGGCACCTTCATCATCACTGCCCCCCTCAAGCAAAGCTTTACCAGATGTTCCAGCAACCTGGATGAAATGCAAATTAGCTCATAAATAAAACCAAACTGCAAAAAAAGTAGCCCAACCAGCAGCACATACTTTGAATAAAAGATCACCCAACAACTCGACTGAGCTTTGTCGGATACGCCAACTATCATTAAAAATGCCATCTTCTACAGCTGGAAGGAGCAGAGGTAGAGACCTGTAGAGAGGTACAGGGAAAATTATTTATGGCTGCAATGGGTAGCAGTAGACATTTGTGGGGTGCCCACTTATGCCAGACACAGTATATACAATCTAATCTTCACCACTTCTTACTCCATAGTTCACCAAAATTTACAATCCACAAACAATACAATAAATGTTCTTCTACACAGCACATTTAAAATATGAATAAAAATATTTTATCCAGGCAACATATTCAAATCACAGCGTGTAAGACAAAAGCAGGAGTAAACATACGTTGTTGCATAATGCTCAACCAGGACATGTCCAGCTCCTAGGGCAGCATCACGAACAGATTCATTCTCATCAGCAAGACCTACAAAAAGAGAATGTAGGCATCTAATTCAGAAAAGAAGATCACAATGCCAAGCATATAATGCAGAAAAATGCACCCAAAAAATCTTAGCAAGCTCACCATCTAGGATAGCAGGCAACACCTGTTGCAGGTAGTTTTGGAACTGGACTCCTAATGACCGTGGCAAATACTACAAGAAAGTTTTGACAAGAAGAGTCAATCACAACGTTTAAAGTAAAAAGCCCAAATTGTGAAAAGTATTAGGCCTTCATTATGTCACCTTGAACAGTGTCAAATATCCATCTCGTACAGACGCTCTTTGATGGGAACAATTTCGGATGACATCAGGAAGTGCATGCTCAAAATATTCAATGCCAAGTGCAGCTAAGACCTACAATTCATCAAGATGGATTACTATGTCAAAAATAGCTAATGTAAAGTGACAAACCAGTAAACCACCCTATCAAGCATCAATCAAGTATGAAGTAGTTAAATCAATATCTTGTTGACTGAGCTTGGGTATCCCTCTTCTTTGTACAATCCTAACATATAGTTAAATGCATTGAAAAGATACCGCCCCCATCATTTGTACTGTTAGAATAACATTAGGCTATCTTTCTTTTTTGTTTAGCTAGACTTTGTAAGTCCCCATTGGTTTTATCTCAAGCTGTATAACCTTTACTAAAAGAAATATGTCACTTAAGCCTCTCTTCACGAAGGCCATTCAAAGCGTTCACTCTCTTTTGCTATAGAATTCATCCAAAAACACCCAAGAAACAAAACCAAAGTGTAACAGTATGATAGCTCAAACGATCTCTGCAATCTTTGAGGAAATTTAAATCTGAAAAAGAAAGCCCCGACCAAAAGCTAGCTATAGAAAAGGCGATAGAAATGCCAAAAAAAAGTAAGGAATTAGCACGTTTAAGAACCAAAGGGAGCCAAAACAGTAGATGGCTAGACAAAAATTATAGGAATTTGCATTGGACTATTTTATTTTATGAACTTCTATCTTATCAAGTTTCTACCATGAAGACCATCGAAAAATTTCTCTCCAAATTAAATTTGAGTCAATTTAATTTACTCAAGTCTCAAGATTCCCATTCTGGCTCATAATGGGATGGATATATCAAGTAAGAAGCTCAGCAGGACCACAATCAAATTCCAAGATGCTCATGATCGAAGATGCCAAAAGGAAGCATAAGAAGAAGGAAGTCTAACCTCACTCAAGCCCTGAGCAGCTCCAGAGCGTTCAACATTGCTGTTTTCAGACTTGAGCGTTTCAAACAACCATGGGACAAGATCTGGGAAGTTATCTTCACCCATTCCTCTGATAAGGGATCCAAGGGCCCTAGCCGCAACTGAACGAACTTCAGGTATAGGATCCACAAGAACCTGCTCTTAAAATTCAGACATAGTGAGAAGAGGCCAAAACAAATATGTAAAGGGTACAATAAGGAAGAACCTTTTTCACTTCTGGAAGCAGCAATCCTATGTACGGAATCATATCCTTTGGCTCTGTAACCAAGGAACACATGTTTCCAACTATTTGTGCTGCCTTCTTCTTAGTGTCAGCACTCCTTTCCCTTAATCCTCTATGCACTATTGGTACCAATAATGCAAGCGATGGGGCATCAATTGAATTAACAAATGTTGTCTGCGGCCAATCAATGAAAATTTAGGTAACAAAGATGAATGAACAAATTCAAACAGCCACCAGCTAAAAACCTCACTTGGAGAAGAATATCGAGGGAGTATTTTGTGTGTTCATTGGGATCAGAAAGACCCATAAGAAGCGTAGGGACAAGAGCAGCTATTTCTGGATTCCTTATTACACTCCCAACCTTGAAAAAAAATATATATGATTGAGAAAAATTACAAGAAGAAAAAAATAACCATATTAATAGAGGCAAAAATTAACATTTCATAACCCAAAACCAACCTGCTGAAGGGCCATCTGCCCAGCTGACTGAACTTTAGGATGGGTGTCAGTTAAAACCTGTAAATAGAGAGGAATTAGGAAACATAACAAATACTCCATAAAACAGAAGAGAATCACAAGCCTCCAAGTAACATCTGCTATGTGGAATACCTCAGTCAACTTAGGGACAATTTTAGGGAGGCATTGAGACAGCTGTTGAGGGGCACAGTATGCCATAGCACCAAGTAGCTGAACACTACTTTGTTTTGTCCTCCAAGCTTTATCTTCAAGACCCTGAAAAAGAGGATTAGTGATGCAATACTTCATTCCACAGTATATTTTTATCCTGACCCATACTTCAGAGTGGAAACAAATGTCATGGGTGGGCTGCAAAACAAGCTTTGGGCATAACTCTAGTATCCGGTATTACAGACAAATCCATTGACAAGCCCCAATTAGAAGTAACTCCCAATGTGATTCTTTCCAACCATAAAGTTAGAACTCTTAACCTTGTTTTAAAGGGTGTCAAGTTCCTTCCACTCATATCAACATCCAATGGTTCAACGAAAACAATGTGAGAATTGGGGATAATGGTTCCCAGATAGATAGGTAGAGCTACGTTGATATGTAATATCTCTCTATTTATGTGCCACGTTTGTTCGAAGTAAACTGGAAAAAACTTCAGACCTCAGTGATTGTCAGGACAAATGTATTTTTCAGGGGATCTTAGGGATAACATGAGGAGATTTTTTTTCACCCTTCCTATCGAAGGAATTGTAAGAATATAACCAATGCAGAACCAATAGATGTAAAGTGGGGAAAGGGAGGAAGTTGGAAAACATAAACGACAAAATAAACTAATGCCTTTAATAAGTCTGAACGCATAAGGGAGCCCAAAATATGAAAATAAAATAAAGAAGTCAAAAAATAAATAACCAAGTAAAACTTTTAAATCTAAAACTTCTCTAAAGTCTCTAAATAATTTAATAAGTTTTTGTTGCTATAAGTATAGTAGCGTGAGGTTTTTTTTTTTTTGTCCTACATGTCAGATCCTAGTTTGTGTGGATTTTAAAAGTGACATGTGAGGCTTTAAGTTGGTAAAAAGTTTGTCATTCATAGTAAATTACAAGATAATCACCTTCAGAAGAGATGGAAGGACAAGCTTCACTCCCTGGGCAGTAAGTTGAGACATCATTGCGCGGGCAGCACATTCAGCTGCTTCACGAACTGCAACAACTTGATCAGAGAAGGAAACCAAAAGTAATGGTAACATTTGAATCACATACCTGAACAAAAGTGTGAATAAAGGCTTTAGATACAAAACAACAACAGCAACAGCAACAACAACAACAACAATAATCTCTTTCGCATAAACATACGGTTCAAACAGTCTTCCAAGTGTTTCACAAAGGCATTCAAATCCAAGTAAGGCTCCTTCACGAGATTTTGCTGAATTCCTGCATTAGAAAATGCATACCACGGAAAATAAGAATATTCCCAAGTCCATCTACCAAAAAACATGAAATCAGCAATTCGTTAAGAAAGCTTCGGCTAACAGCATTAAGTTTACACAAACTCTAGCACCAGCACCTTTGCATTAAGTCAGAAATTTTTTAACTCGAAAGTGCTACAAGGAATATGAAAAACACTGATAGTGCAGCAGTAAAGGATACATTAGAGAACGACACCAACAGTTCAGGACTTCAGGGTGCAACAAATATAGTCACAACATGTAAAACAGAGTTATCTCATACCTGTCAGCAAAACCTTCTTGAAGTAGAGCTACAATCCTATACTTCTTCAAGCAAGAAATGCCAAAACCCTTAACCACTCCGGCAAGTCCAAAAGCAGCTCCACGACGTTCTCCATATTTTTCACTTTTCATCATTCGATCCAACAGTCCGCTAACAAGAGCTGCTGCATCATCCTGTTGCAAGTAGTCAGGAGAATTAGCTTGGGCCCAAATCAAGCATGGCCCAAAAGGTTGACCATAAGTGTTCATTTTGACGTCAAGCAGTAGGTACTCAAGAAGTAGAGCAACAGTTCAACATTCATACTTCAGCAAAATAAATTACCCAGAAGCAAGCATATATTTAACCAGCAGCAATGAGGATAAGAAACCTAAGCAATACATAGCCAATACAGGATAGGAAGAAACAGGGACAAGAACAACTAAATTAGTTAAAATAATGATTGCAAAGCCCTAGACCACCCATCAGTATCTTATAATAAATTTCCACCTGATCAGCATAAGCATAAGTGAAGATATCAGAAGTAAAATAATGATTGCAAAGCCCTAGACCACCCATCAGTATCTCATAATCAATTTCCACCTGATCAGCATTAGCACAAGTGAAGGTATCAAAAGTTAAAAATATAATACGCATACATACTTGCTTTGCCTGCATTAATGGAGATAGACACATTGAGACTGCTCGTTGAACGGCTTCTGAAGGAGTATTTAAAACATCCATCAACTTCTCCACAACAGTATGAACCTTAGGGTCATCCTATTCCAAAACAGAAATACAAATATTGGAATGAACATATTTAAGTGCCCAAATGGTGAAAAGCAAGAAAGGAAAGTTTCATAATCACCTTTGCCAAGTGTTTTGCCAAGGCTCCAGTAAATATAACCACACCTTCCCGAACCAAGTCATATTTTTCTTCATCTGATGCCTAAGAGTAAGGATTCAAATAAGCAACCAAAGGGAACCTATAGATCTTGTAACACAATATACTCATTCTTTTAAAAAGTAACTGGTGTCTATGCATTTAAAAAGAACCCTACAAGGAGTAATCTGCTAATATAAGCTCGACTTGATAAGGAACTCACTGTTTTGTTTAAGTAGTTTTCAAAGATTGGGAATAGCAGAGACACATTTTCTCTTCCGTGCTTATCAATGATCATGATACCAGCATTAATCATTCTCCCTCTAACATCTGCATTGGGATCAGCCTGCAAATCAAATCAATTCCACTAATGACATACTTAGCCTTTCCCAGCAAATAAATATATTTTCTAAGAAAACAGGATTCATTATTTTGTCCACCTTATTACACATGAAATAGAGAATAATCTAATAAGATGACGGATAAACTTTGTCAGAGAGAAAGGATAGAGACAACAATAAGTAGCATGAGGTATTCACAGATTAATACTGATAAAAAGAACCTGCGCATCACATTTAAGAAGGCTTCCTCATGTTTGAGGCTAATAAAACAAATTTAACCAACAATGGAGGCTTTGGTTTCTGAACAGAATTAAGCAAGAAATCAGGTTTTAGGTTCCCAACTGTACCGTGATCAAATAAAATAGCCGAACCCCAACACAAAGAATGCAAAATGTCATTCAGATTACCAGTGCTCTCGAAATTAAAAACGTCATGACAACAGGTAGGTCTTTTGTTCTCAATACGTCAGCAGCTGAATGAAGCGCTAATGCAATTCCTTGCCTACCCAACCAACCAGCATCAATATTATCATCCCCAACACCCATGTCACGAACATACAGTGAAAATAAAGTGGTAAGGGATTCCTGCAAAATCATGAGCAAAAAAATCATGAGACGGCAGGAAAATAAAATCACAAAAACGAAGCTTTGAAAACTATAAATCAGTTTTACCTGAATAGATTCTGGGTGTTCATCCAAGGCCGCAGCCAATGCTTCTGCAGCTGCCAAGCGCACATTGTAGTTAACATTAGATAGTGCTTTGAAAAGTCCCGAAAAGTCAGTTCCGATGTCAAAACCATAATGATCCCATATTTCTTCAGCAACTTCAGCAACTGACTGGAATGCCAGGGGAAGTGAATATCAAGATAAAGAGCACATCAAATCAAGATATGTATCAGGATTATACTCAGAAGTCCAAAATATTCTTATTTCAAGTATAGAGCGGCTAAAATGATGGTTTGTAATACCCATCTTATAGCATTAATTGAAAAAAACCAGACCAAGAACAAGAGAAATAAGAGACAGCAGGGGCCTGGGGGTCAGGGGAGAACATGTCCTAAGCAAGTGACACACGAAATTGCAAAGTTAGAACCATTTACCAGATGAATTCATCAATTATTTATGATCACTATAGTCAAATCTGTCATCATTGCTTGATGCAATTTTACTACAATACCACCTTTTTCCCATATGATTCCTAGAGCCAATTTGCCCCATTCAACCTATGTCAATTTAATTTTTGCAGATTGCAGAGAGCAATTAGACCCAACTAGTTGGCCCAGGAATACTCATGTTTTGTTAGATCCAAGTGTTAATATGAATGAATTGGCATCTTCTTCAAAGTATCTAAAGCACGCCTTATCTGAATACAATAGCTCAACCCACCCAATGGACCATCAGTATTTGTTGAAATAACTGACAGCAGCAATTAAACTATATTTGGTGTTTATTATTGACAATAGGGATGAGTAGGCACAGCATATTTATTGATGTAGTTGGCATAAAGAAAATACAAAACAATTTTCTAAGAAATGAAAATGATTGATTTGGCAAATTAAAAATAAAGGAGCAAAGATGTCAATTAGGCAATTTGAGTGAAAATCAAAGTTTATACCAGTACAGGGAAACTCAGAGAAAGTAACCTTTTTATTTGACAAAAAAGGGACAGCAACCTTTCTGAGACAAATGGCAAGAGAGGTCTGAGCCTCAGACGACTTTCAAACTAGCCTAGACCACACATAATGGCTTAGATACTATACTTGTGAAGTCTTATTAAGGGTAAAATACCAAACCTTCTCAGGATCATGTAAGCCAATCCATATACTTGTCGCAACCTCAGTGTTCTCTGGAAGAGAACGACTAGCAACAGCAGGGATACATTTGACAGCGTTCAAGCATGCCATACGTACATGAACATCTTTTGCATAAACTCCACAAAGAGCCTGTAAAAGGAAAATAGAGAGTCAGCATAAGCACCGTCACACATACTCCATGTGTGCAGGCATGGGATGAGGGGGAGTGATCAAGAATAGTAAAAACAGTGACAAATCCATGTGAAAAGAGTCAAGCATGCTTACAGCAGCAACTTCATCAGGCTGCAAACCAAGACTCAACTCATTTAGTGCAGGCCCTATTGATGCCTGATAAGCTGGAACAACACCAAGCACATGATAGAGAACCTAACAAAAGATATCAGCCAAGCTTAAACCAATATATGAAATCTAACAAAAAAATGCTCAACAGTATAGAGTGGGTCTTTTGTTTGAGCAAGCATAGAATGTATGATGACTTACCGATAACATTTGGATCCTAGGAAGAGGAAGATGAGGATCAAGGTGTAAATAAAGTATCCGAAGCACATCATCATGAAATTTTGTTTTCTTTGGGCACATAAGAATACGCTCCATTATCTGATAACAATGCCTAGTTAGAAAGGTAAAAGCTTCAGTGAACTTAAAAAGAGTGCATTGGTAAAGTAGAATTACTTACCGGGAATACAAAAGAAAAAGAATCAATAGGAAGTGGCCCTGATTTGCAAGAAGCAGATAATCCATTTAATATTCGCTCAAAAAGGCTGATGGATGGTCTTCCATCGCCTTCCTCATCAGCAACTGAAGGTATCAGATCCAAAAGATGACGAACTTCATCAGTCACAACTAAACGTAAAGCAGTAGAAATGTCAAGGGCCCAATTGCATAGAGGAGGAGCAGTGCATCTTGATAGCTTTATCATGGTCTCAAAGGCCTCATCACTTACAACAGGTGATTGTAATAAAGGCTCAACAAACTTGACCTGACACAAGATTAAACTCAGACTAAATCCAAATACGATCTTATTAAACAAATGCAACATATAAAAGAACTAAAATTAATCTAGAAAGTACGCACGCTTGTCATACTTTTGGGGAAAATGCAATTCAAAATAAATGGACCAGGTAGAGGGAAGGTCAACATTTAGAATTATGGATCTTAGACGAAGTGACATCAAATTAATCATTTCAGGCCGCTGTAACCCTTTTTTTAATTCTGTCAACTTTCTCCACACATTTCATTGCACTCTAAGCCACTTTGATTATACTGTTCTCTGCATATTTCAGTTAGGCCTAAATGTTAAAATGATAAGTAAAATGATTTTTCTTTTTCTTTTTCTCCCCCCCCCCCCGGGGCATGACTCTAGGGCTGTATTCATCAGAGCCTCAATAATCTGTACTCTCTTTATCTTTTTCAAATCAATCAAGTGAAAATGATTTCATGTGTCTGTTATATAATAGTAATAATAATGCAAAAGTTAGGTAGTTAGGAGTTCGCAGTTAGATAATAAGCCTGCCGAAGCCTATAAATAGATGAATACCCCCACTGCATCTCTCAGATTACAATTGAACGAATTAGGGTATTGCTAGTTTCTCTCTCTCGAGTCCTCTCTTCCCGTCTCTCTTCTCCTAATTCTCTCTTCCCCCCGCTCTATCTTTCTCTCTCATTCCTAATTATAAACATCTAACAGTGTCACACTTCACCTAACAGAAGTAAATCAGACCTCATGGAATAGTAATGGATTTTGAATATGAAAATGATACAGTAATCTTCAGAAGACAAAATAGAAATATTGCAAAAGAGAAGCATTTAACAGGCAATACCATTGAAGGCAATTTACTATGAGCATAAACTGGATTCGCAATGGCCATCTCTCCCAGAGCTCGTAGCATCAGAGATAGGCTTTTCTGAATTTTGAAGACTCTATCACGGATAGAAGCCTCCTCTTTGAGAAGTAATTCTCTAGCCTCCTCTTTTGCTGTTTTCCCCTTGTCTATAGAATCATAATAGCAATATTCATAAAGAGCATCCATGTAAACTTTGTTACCAAGGAATACAAATAAAGATTAACATAAACACAAAAGCACCACTTGCCAGCCTTCTTAGTCACTTTTGCAGTATCCCTTTTCCCTGTACCAGCAGCTTCTCGGCTAGGTTGATCTCTCTTCACTATATGGTTAGAACGAGCATCATCCTGGTCAAAAGAACAATAAAGCATAACAAATTTAAATAGAAAGGCAAAGTAATCAGAAACAGGAGAAACAATAGACGTACCATGCCATCTTGATCATCATACATTCGGAAGCGACCCTTTGCTTGTCTTGCATTCTTCACAGCAACAGACTCTGCAACATAAACTCCTTGCTCCGTGGAAAGAATTCCTTCAGGGGTATGAAAAATCTGAAAGAACGTGAGAAAAAACCTAAGCAGAATCCCATACACTGAATAAATAAACAATATAAGAAATTTCAGTAATAAAAACCAAAAAAATTGACCAAAAAAGTACTAATATATCAGTAGACAAAGCAAACATTAGACTATCTGAGTTCAATAGCAAGCATTCCCTTAACCCAAAACATTAAGCGAGAATATACACGTGTGTGCGCAACACAAAGTCCTTATTTGTCGCTCTAAAATCAACATCTTACTCAACAGTGTATTCTAACTTTTTTCAGCGAATAAGAAAACACCATTGAAAAAAACTAGATGACCATTAATGGAAGGCACAAGTCAGAAGGCGTACACCACACACCCCAGGTCTCCTAGGTTCCAGAAAAAAATAAAAATATGTAGGGTTTGAGCAAAAGGAAGAAAAAGAAGAAGATGAATAAACACCCTGCATTACTTATTGAACCCTATTGATATCAAATTTAAAACATAAAAGTATCAATATTCATTTATTGCGGCCAACATGCAAACATTATTAAACAGGATTAGCCCTCAAAACATACATTGAGAATAAACCCTACGATTTAAAAAAAAAAAATGCACAAGAAATGAGTATCAGGAACATAAGATGCTAAAAGATTCCATGATTAAAATCCTTTTCCCCAAAAATACAGTACAAGCAAAATTAATAGCCATAAAATTTACCCGAATGTCATTCTCTGAAAGTTTATTGTGTGAAAACCAGTCAGGGAGATTTAGCAAATGCTGGCATCAACAACATGCACTTGTTAGCAATTAGAAATCAGAAAGCACTTAAATGAGATAATATGTGCTAGAATAGGTGATTATCTACTTCGTTCTTGCTAATACAAAAGGATATATATGTTAGTAGTCAAATATCCTTTCCTAATAACAATAACAGACTAGTAATGATCAAATATTCTAGAAAAAAGCGCCACCGACTCCGATAAAAAATGAGCCAAAGCATGCATAAGCAAATAGCTCGAACACCTTTTCAAACTCCACATATGTATCTCCAGGGATTATAGACATCATTGTGGAAAGTGAGGAAATTGCTGCCTGTTGTTCGAGTAAATTATCACTCTTCAAGCCAGCTGGTCCCAGTAAGACCTGCACAAAAACAATATCACTTAGCAGCATAACAATCATCTTTTAGAACCTATTTTCAATTTGTGCATTGTACGAAAACAATTACCTTGCAAATATTCGCCACATTTGCTGAAAGGATATCAATGACATCAAAACCATTTGCTCGAAGACACTTTGAGAGCCTCTGGAAGCAAAATGAAACAGTCAGCTCACCACAAAAAATTGATGGTAATAGGTGACAAGGGAAAAAGGAATGGAAAACTGTCATACAATTATAAAACTGAATTCCACCTTAAATCTTGAATAAAGTGAGGAAGGAAAATATTAACATTTATTGAGTTATGATATATTGAGATGGACCAATTTTTGCAATAACATACTAAGTTAAATAAAAAATCTAATCATTTATTTTGCACCATCACATTATCAGTCATTTTACGATAATCACTGCCAATCGATAACAATATGCAAAAGCATTTTATCTAGTTCACTGGGAAAGTTTCAGCAAGCAAGGGGCAGGTTTGCAAGAGTATCTTATGAAGATCACATGGCACTGAGCCACAACGGTTCATAGGAAACAAAAGGAAATAAGAGCATCCATAAAACTAATCAAAAGATAGTGAGAAACATAGAAACAAAGCTGTTGTCTCACATCATGTAACAAGTGCCTCATCAATTAAGCAATAAACAAACCACCAATTCAAACACCCCACAGCTCTTAAGCTCCGCAAAAGTAATCTCGTGTAACAATAAAACCTCACAAAGAACACAATATATGAAGAGTTACCTTCCACACTACTTCTCTTCTTGCACTGTCAACGACGCATGGATGATGTGAGCAAAATAATATTTGGATAAAGGAATCTGGAGAAACCTTGAGAGCTGCTGGTGACACTACCAGAAGAACTTTTACCAAAACCTCGACAGATGGAATGAAAGGAACTTGAGGGTCTGAAGAAATATCAGTGTCACTGCACGTACAAAAGTTTTAGTTACAGGATGACTTGATTGAAAACAGAAACAGAAACATGCTTAAAAAATATACGACACAGTTTTGGCCCTTCATTGTTATCAGCAAGGAGCCATATCAATAGGCAAGGGAATTAGAAGAAGGATTGAACTCTTAAAATGTTTGGCTTGCTGCTCCCATATGGTACCAGCTTCAGGGACAGAAGCATCAGTTTTTATATTGTTGAAGAAATTTTATCAAACCAACAGAAGCATCAGTTTTTATATTGTTGAAGAAATTTTATCAAACCAAACAGACAGGATCTTTCTCCCAAGTGAAAATCCACATGGAGAAGCTGACCTTCATGAAGCTAAACCAAAGATAGATACAGGTCATCCAACCCAGCGTTTGGCACTGCTGAAGCCTTTAGAATTTTGAAAATATGAAAATATGGCAAAAAGTCTACAAAGGAAAATCCAGAACTTTGGGGATGGAAGGCACCCTAAGCTTCGTGCAGGTCCAAGAGCAAAATGTGAAGTTTATAATATCAAGAAGCGACAAATTGTTGAAGGTAAGTTAAGAACGAGACCCTCAAAATATTTCCAGAATTTTTATTTGTCACAAAGAACCCACAATTGAGACGGTACAAATTTAAATAGAGAGTAATCAGGTGTTACCTTATTTTTGAAGCACGAAGTTTCTCTCCGACCAAAGAAAGAAAATTAGAAAATTCAAAGAAAAGATCTTCACATAATTCTGGAGCAGAAGAAATAATCCCCCTAGCAACACTATTAGCTCTTCTTCGAATATCCCAACTCGGATGGCATAAGAAAAAGATAATTAACTGCAATAAATTAACAATCATTTAGTTTTTTTTTTTAAAAAAAAATAATATAACAATTGTTTAGTTGATACAACATGTCAATACACGAAGCTGGTGTACTGCACTGTTCATTTGGGGTCACCTGTAACAGCAATTTGGCAGAGAAGTTGGCCAATGTTCTGCAAATTAAGGTAGAAAAAATTAAATACATATACACACACATAAAAGAATTTAAGTCAAAATCTGAGGTTGAAACATGAAGAAAAAATTATGGCAACTCTCTCTTAATTATTATTGGCAATTACCGCTGTAAATGTTCCATAAGTAATATCCCCAGAAGTTCAACGCACACCACGCAATCCTCAACTGACAGCTTTGAAGCCTGCGGAGCAACTTGTCAGATAGGTCTAGAACAGAACCAGTATAATAGGCAATAAAAAATTTGTAACACTGTAGCCACCATGGAAATTGGTATGAGAGAAGGCTCATTCTGCGATATCAGAGACCATAGCTTTTCCTTCACCAATGTTTCCTCTGGGAAAATAAAGATCAAATCAATAAATGAAAATTTAAAATAACAGAAATGAAGGTAAATAAAACCAATTCTCCAATTCAGCTGCAATTTTTTTTTTTGGGGGGGGGGGGGGACTTAGGGCTTCAGTCATACTAACCAGCTTTAATATCAACCGCAGCTATCTTCCCAACTAATAGCAATGCATATATTCCATCCAATCGCTGCACTGCCTTAGTGAAACCAGATTTTACAAGCTGGACAAGAGGTCCCAGCAAAGATGACATCTGCTACATATGCAGTTCAAATTTGAATGTCAAACGTTATACTGTACAAACTGGATATTAGATTAAATTGGCAAACAGAGTTTTAGCTGATGACATGATCAAACACCTTCGTGGCAGCATCTGCATTTATGCAAACAGCATGCAGACAACGTAGAAATGCCCTTCTTAATGGCTCCTTCTCTTTGAGACCAGAAACAAAAAAGGCAACCGTACCATCCTCAATCGAATCTACAGATCTAACAGCCCAAGAAGCTAAAGCTGACAAAATTGCAATTTTTACCTCCTCATTTCCTGTGACTCAAGGTTTTGGGCACGAGTTAGCAATCAACAGAAAGAATTTAATTAAGAAAAAGTAATACCAGATATGAAGAAGAACTATGGAGGTTGCACAAGCGATTGGCAATCCGCCTCTTAAAGTCTTATGCCAGCAGAGTTCAAATTAGTTTAGATGTCAATGTGAAAAACCAACTGAATTGTTTTCATGAATATGACAGGGGGAATTAGAGCTATACCATCATCCTTGTAGTACGATAAAAGAAAACTGCATATTGCACGTGACAGGCTGATGAGGTGTCTCCCATCTGCTGAATAAGATAGTTCTTGGATTGCATTCACCATCCCTACTCGCTGATATGGAAAAGCTAATCTTCCTTCTGAGCCTATTGAACACATAAGATCAAATCAAAATATATTTAAAACGCATAAGTAGCACAGCTAATCAATAAGAGCAAGAACAAGTTATTCCAAATGGTTTCAGGGGAATCATAAAACATAGGCATTAGGTTAATATATACCCTTAATAACAGCTTTGACAGCATTAAACATCGCTTCTAAAGCATCTGGGTTGCTAGACTTCCGGCTCAAACTCTTGACTATAGCTAATGCTCCATTCCGCCTCCCTTCATCAGCATGCCTGGCCTGTGCTAATACCACTAAAAGAATCTCCATAGCGTACTTGCTCAAATCAAGTGTAACAGACTTCAAAAGAATTCCAACGGATTCCAACACAATCTCTGGGTTTCGCTTCAGCATTTTAACAGAGGATGGGACCACAATATTTTGAAAATCTTCGTGTGACATTTGTGAATAAAGGGGAGAAAATGCTTCAATAAGACTATTGTTGGCTTTTCTTTTGCATTAAGTATTGCTTGAACATATATATCAAGAAAGGCTGACTGTGACAAGCAAACAAATACATTAGAAATTTAGGAGACGGAAATGGACATTTTATGTCAAACACATACAGAAGTTATCAAAGAATCTCACCTTAAATTCTCCAAATAAAGATGGAAATTGGATAGAGAACTCGAGTAACAACAATAATAATTCAGGACTGTCCTTGAATGGGATCCGAGCACCCTTCAATTCTTCTATGTAGACTTCATAAATATTAGGCATCTGGAAATATATGAGGAGTCACGTTATGTTCTATCAACTTCTATGCATTGTAATAGAACAAATGATGATGATAATCCAAAAGGAGCAGAACAGTGTTATTTTCTTTAAAATGATAAAGGTAGCTGAACCTGAGAAAACAAATGGAAAAACTTCCTCTTGCAAGCCCTTTGCTCACGGAATGATCTTTGCATGGCAACCTTCAGTAATGAAGCTTGGGCTACAGCTACTCTACACAAAGCATTCTTCGAAACAGCAGCAAACTGGCTATTACTTAGAAGAAGGCATGACCAACTGAGCAGTCTGTAGCAGCCTACATGTGATTGAAACTTCGACTGCTTCTCCATATTCTGAACAAGGGCCGCAGCAAAAGTTTTCATGAACACTGTTTCACCTAAAGCTTTTACAATCACATCATCAACAGCTTTCCTTGATCCACGATCATCATAAATCAGAACTGTTCTAAAGATTACATCTGTCAAGAATGATGCCACGTCTAGAGACATTTCTGCATAGTTAAAAATTCAAAGTGACTGTTGAGATATCACAAGAAAATTCTGCTTATGAAATGATGTTTAGCTTCGCATAAGATATATGCAGTATGTGACAGTTTGATCGAAGAAAAAAATGCTGCAGGCAGCATTTACTGTACAGTAAGATATCTAATTAGTATTAACAGGTTATTCAGCTTCCCAAATTTCATTCGTCTTCCCCTACTCTGCAGCAAGAGAAATAAACATAGAACCTATACTTTGCAAGAATTTTCAATAATCCCAACACTGCAACCCCATCCAGGTCGGATCCCGGATTCAAATATTTTGAGGGTCAGAAATTAAAAATGATAACATGACCCGAAAATTACATATACAGCAGAGCAAAGCTACGTATCACTGTAGAGGCTCACTCATATATCTGCATAAAAAATCAACGTCAGCTGTTGGATAGCAGCAAAAAATTGTATGTAATAAAATAAAATTTCCAATCACTCCCCTGATCCACCTGTATCCAGGGTAATGCGTTATTTCAAAATTTAAATTATTTTACTCGCTTCTTTTTTTCCTTCTAATACTAAGGCTGTACCACAAAAAGACGTGTGAGGTGTGTGAAGGCATATTTATTATCTTTACAGGAGACGATGTGTGTGCATTATTTACTATCCTACTTTTGTGGTAGAAACTCTAAAAGAATTTTCGGTAATGTTTCTATTACTTGAAAACTGCAAGAAACTAGACTGTCAGCCTTTAATTATAACAAAATTCAAGCTTTTACAACTAAAGAGTAGTTTTTCCGGTTAAAACCTGCAAGAAAAATATTTCAGGGCCTTTTTTAGGTGGGGACGCAAAATTACAGATAACAGTAAATTTTGTAGGTGTTTTTGTCCCCCTCGAATCAGCCACTGAACCGTATCGATTATGAAACATTCCCACATTATCCCGGTAGTGGAAGAGTAAGTTGTCAGGACCACTTATCTTAATCAGACATGATTCCCAGTTGGTTTAAAATAAGCAGTGGACACAAGGTTAGATTTGTATATGCAGAATGTAAGGGGACGGGTGCATCACACTTCCATTTCTCGGCATATCTATGAACAGTATAAATTGCAATAAGCACTCATATCAGTTCACTTGATCAAGTAAGGGGAAAATGTATGCAAATCCATTCCAGGATGTCCGAAATGGTACAGAAAAAGACTTCACTGGACAACTGCAAATGGCATGTCAGATGTAGAGACGTGGCCACTGACCTAAGTTATTCAAAATCGATGGGATTTCATCACGGAATATCCGAACCCGTTTGGTGGTGGACGCAGTTGAAACAAATTCGGCAATAGAAATAAGAGCATCTAATGAGTCCGCCATTAGAAAACGGGAAGGTATGGAAATCCCAGAGGATGCGTTAATCAGAGGGTAAAAAAGGAAGTCCTCATGCACAGTAATTCAGTTTATCGGAGGGATGATTAGGGTTTTAGCAGAAGCAGCTGACAAGCTGAGCCTCGGACTGCACTGAAGATGTTTTCCTTTAAGAGCCAGCGAAGGAGGGGGAGGAGACGAGACGGTTTGGGCGTCAGTGGGCTCAACGGGCTTCTGAGTCCTAAGGAGGCCTGGACCTTGGTGGGGAATAAGCCTGGAGAAGATTGCCCAAGATCTAGCCTCTTTCGATCGGCCCATGAGTGACCAGAACGAACCATGTCGTCCTCACATTTTAAGTGAAGAGATTTATATTTATGCTCTTCCAACATTTTAAATGTTAATTAAATGTCATAGGTATGTCTTTTGCGAAAACGAAGAATTTTATAGGTATATGATTTCTAATTATATAATTAATTCATATTTTTCAAGTGTGTGCTTTTTGTATTATGTACTTGTTATCTTATTTATATTATTATTCAGAAATATTTACTCGTCATCATGCTCCGTTAAGAAATATGACGGGGAAGGTATGTGAAAAAATAATGAATTCTCGCAACTGATGTCTTTTGTCATATACATAATAGCAAATAGTGTTTGCGATACTGTCGACTTAAAATGCAGCACGACCTTTTAGATTTGATTCATGTCATTTCAGGTAAATGTAATTGATGCACAAATATAATGGTGTTTCTCATCACATGTCTGACCAAATTTAGAATAACAGATAGATCGATAGATTGTGCTTCGATGTACTTTATCTTCCTCTGTTCATCTGCGCTCACAGGGTGCTTGAGGAAATGCTTTAGTAGATTTTACCCAATTAATTAAGGACAGTGACAGCTGCTCGGCAATCTTCAACTGCCTTCGATATACACTGCCCATTTAAATCATTTGTTCACTTATAAAACATCAAAAAAGCCATAAAAAAGCATGCCTTAATTAAACATCAGACTCTATCACTGCAAGAGAGGAAAGCTGGTAGTTAAGTACATTTGAACTGTTTTTAAATTTTAAAAGACGCTCGCAGGTATTTAATAATTCTTCTGGGTTGGGAGGATTGGAGGTGAGACGTGCTTAATTATATTATGGTATTACATTTTGATTATTATAATTATGGTGTAATCAAGTATAATATTACATGAAGAGAGTAATAATGATAATAGTGGAATAACTAGAAGGGGATCATAAGTTAAGCGAGAGAACCAGTTTTAATACTCACCATTATAAAGAGATATAAACCATTCAGAATCAGTTTTAATGGCATAAATTCAAAATTTTCAAATAATTAAATATTTTTTTAAAATGTTACAATTGAGAAATTGCATTTATTTTGAACTATGTAACTATTAAAAGGAAAACATTTTTTGAAAAACAAAAATATCAAATATCGGTCATTCATATCAAATTTGAACTATTGAAATTTGATAAATATGATCACTTCAATAAGCGTTAAAACTCATTTCGGCCAGAGGAGAAAGGGTGATGACTAACGAATGATGGATTTGTATGGGGGAAGAGAGCATGCTGGGGCGAGGCCCACACAACGAGGCGGACGTGGAGACTTCAGAGTTGTGGGCGAAGAGAGGGGCGCTTTCGGGATCCAGGAGTGCCAAGACAAATAAGCGGAGTCATTTTAGCTCTCAAGTTTTGTACATATGGATTTCAAACTACTGGATCCTCTTAATTATACATCTAGATTGATGGAAACTTGATAACATACGTGATTGGTGCCATCTTCACCATCTCGTAACCCTTTCCTCACACATCTCCTCAGAACAATCAGTACGTCTCATTTCTTGTTTTTGCGCACGCCAAATATCTAGACTTCCACAGGACCACAGCCATGAAAATTACGTGTTATGTATATCTTTTAATTTCACATGTACAAGCTGCTTTGAGGAGCCAAGAGGATGCAAATGAATTCGTTCTTGTTGCCGTGAATCAGCACGATGTGGGCGACCAAGTTCGGATAGGGAAAGGTTGGAACACGGGGAGTCAAGTGTGCCGTCATTATTTCAAAAGGTTTGTTGAAACGAGTGAGAGCAAACTTCAAATTAGAAAACAAAAGCTGCAGCGGGGAAAATAATCAAAAGAATATATTAACGCATTGAATTTATACGTATAAAAGAGATGGCATGACCGTAGGTAGGTATAGTATGCTGATAGCACCCAAATACTGTACGTAGCATGAGTGGGGGTAGGGGCATTGAAGCTGGAAGATGAATCCAGGGGCGAAGGGGGTTGCATTTAAGAGCGAACCAGATTTAGGAGGCGGCACAATTCGTTCATTAATTCTCTCATAACTCGGCCTCCAAATGCGTTACGTTGCTGCCTGCACTCCCTATCTACTCATCCTCTCCCCATTAAACTCGTCCTAAAAAAAAGCCCATATATCGCGCTCATGAATCCAACAGAGCACGGCAAATTAAAATATGCAACTTAATTAGTTTTTTCATATCACTTTTTGTGGGAGAGATAATATAAATGAGCGGGAAAAAAAAGAGAGAGAATGAGCTGGAAAAAAGATATGAGAGGCACGTATAGTTAATAAAAAAATCTTCCAAAGGACCAACCAAGTTCAAAAAATTGAAGCTGACGATAAAAGGAATAAGAGAGCGTAGACGGTATGTAATTTGGTGTGTGTTTTATTAGCGGGGGTGTTGGGACGCAGGAGCGGTACATAAAGACCGTGAGTTGCGTGTGTGTGTGTGTGTGTGTGTGTGATGGAGAGTGATTTTAAGCTCAAGTAATGACTTGCAAGCTTGTCAGGAATTGAATAGCCTCACAGTTAGGTTGAAGAAAAGAGGGGGAATCGAATCAAACCAGCAGTTTGTGGGGTTAGTTGAACCGGCCATTTCTCCCGCCAAATTATTTATATTATGTCAATGAAATAGGTGTAGAGTGGTTGGCGTTATTAAATCTAGACATCCCTGGGCTACTTTTCCTTGATCTCCTATTACCATGCACAATATGGCCCCATATTATCTTTATTTTCTCCATTTTCATCGCTCCTCGTCTTCCAATAATTAGCGCCCAACCTCCACTCTTACTGTATTTTCTGTGCACAAATCACTGTGGTTCAATTCTTGAAGCACCCGGTCCCCTCAAAGTTAGAAATTCAAATATACCGTATCCGACAATAATGCATTTCATCGGGAGCCCATTTACCCCTCCTACCTGCCGCCGGCAATATGTCGCTCTTTTTTAATTTCTTGTTTAGCATGGAAAAAGAGGGGTGCCAAAAAACGCAAAAATATAGAAGAATTCACGGGACAAGCTTGTGGGAGAGCCAACACATGCACGAGGAAATCAATTTGTTTGCTTCTCTGATCTTTCACCTGCACTGAACCGTAGCCATGACCGGACATGGCCCTGCAAGTCGCTTCCTGGCAACTCTCTGGTCGCATCTGAATTAGCTACCGATTTGGGGAGACCAGCTGATACGCAAGTGAACTTAACACTGTATTTCAATTTACATTTAAAATTATACGTTTTTACTTTCCGCATTGCACGGTTTTAAAATAAATTAGATTACATTGTTTAGGACGATCTCTAAATTGCACGACTTTGTTGCAAGTTTTATATCATATATGCTGAGATAGAAATCTTGAACCACAAAGTTCAAAAGTTTTTTCTTTTAATTAACGTGTATATCTCTGTTCTCTTGGCTGCTCTGATTGCATCCGTGTATATATACCCATGCCCGTAAAATTATTTTTAAGAAACTTGACCGGTCAACCTCAGCCGGGGGTAAGCGGTAGACTTTTGTATGGTATACTGGAAGATAGATGGAGATGAATGGCTCCCATTGGACATTAATTAGCTGGGTCAGCTCGCATTAATAATAACGCGATTGTAGCACGCCCCGGTTAATTTCCGGGTGGTGATGCGTGAGGCCGTGAAAAATGGCCAGCTCTGGATATTAAGGCCATTAAACATTCAGCTCAGTGTGTGTATATATATAGAGTCAAGACAGAGCTTGACTGTGCCAAATTCTCATTAAGAAAGATAAAATTACCCGACACACACGACCCCTGATCCGGACGCTAAGTGTCGTCTGTGAATTAATCCAGAGGCTAACCAAAGTCTAAACGCGGCAGGAAGATGAATTTTGCGATCTCTAACCGACTTCCACATTTTTTAAGATAAGGGGATCGACGGGCAAGCAATCTACAGTCTTCGCATCAAGTTAAGAGCGCATTTTACATTGCACTGAACGACGTACAAGAGCACAGTTTTGTTATTATAATGCATTCGCATGTCTTATTACGCGTACATCTGTATCCGATGAAGCGAGATTGAAATTGCATATTTTTTATACGGCATTCACTAGTTTGAATTATACAAGTAAAAGATGCGACCGGCATATATAATTCATTCCACCGGGCAAGCTTTTTTTTGGGTCAATTGAACTAATTAACCTCATATACCAACTGCCGCTGCAAATAATTGCACCCAAGGTCTTCGTAAGCACTTAAAATAATACAGCTCGGCCTGAGCCTCTAATATGACTATCTCTTACACTTTCTAATTAATACATGCAGTCAGTAATTAAAGTCTCCACTTAATTTTCAGATGTTTGTTCTTTAAATAAAAGTAGTGATATCTTGATTCTTCAAGGGGTAAAAAAAAACTCTAATATCGTATGGTTTTGATTTATTTCTTAAAAAACATAAATAAATTCAAAACTGAACAAAAGAAGCAAGAAAAATATTTAGAATTAATACGATACATGACATTAAAAAGAGATACGTTAGATGCTGTAAACTCAATACAACTGGATGCATGTTTCAGGATACACGCGCGCGCACATATTTATACTGGCAAAAATTATATAGGCAAAGCGGAGACGGGGTGATATTAATGCCTTGTTCATAAAGAGTAAAACGTGCATTCAGATTCACGAGTGCGGAACAAAATGCCACGCTCCTTGTTGGATATCGTAAAAGTAGAGATAGATGGGGAGAAGATGACAGGAACCAACCAACTGAATTACGCGTCGAAGGAGTGAAGTGACGGGGTCAGACGAGGGACCTTTATTTCCAATATACGCAACTACCCCTGTGCTAATCTGCTTTCGCAACGTGGGCCATTCGCATTTGTGGAAACTATATAAGGCTCGCTGCTATACATGGAGTGAGGCATGAAATTAGAGTTGATTTTTGGTGAGTACAGGGGGAGCTCATATACAGCACTTTAGTTAGCTTTTACTCATAATATCAAAATATCCATGGGCAGTTCAGGGGGGTGGAGGTGGTGGGCTTGGGGTGTGGTGAGTCTAGTGATGGCAGTGGCGAGTAGTGGGATGAGAGGGGCAGACGCAGCCCGAGCATTCTTCGTGTTTGGGGACTCACTGGTGGACAATGGCAACAACAACTACTTGGCCACCTCGGCTCGAGCTGACTCTCCGCCTTACGGCATTGATTATCCCACTCGCAGACCCACCGGCCGTTTCTCCAATGGCCTCAACATTCCTGACTTTATCAGTTGGGTTACGCACATCCCGCCCCTCATTCATTTAATTTATAGCGTACATGCTCACGTACGTACCGTTGTTGCTTCCTTCGTATTAACTGATTAATTTTCACTGCTGCAGGTCGGGAGCTTGGAGCAGAATCCACGTTGCCGTATTTAAGCCCAGAGCTCACCGGACAAAGACTGCTTGTGGGCGCCAACTTTGCTTCTGCTGGAATCGGCATCCTCAACGACACTGGAATACAGTTCGTAAGTGAATATATCAGTTTTCGGTCATACACAGTTATACGTTTGTAATCAACTTGTCGCTGTAATTGATATGCATGTTGTGGGCAACAGGTGAACATAATAAGAATATACAGGCAGCTAGAGTACTTCCAGGAGTACCAGCGAAGGCTGAGCGCCCTGGTTGGGAAGGAGCGGGCGCAGCGTTTAGTCACTGGATCACTTGTCCTTATCACTCTGGGAGGCAACGACTTTGTGAATAACTACTACCTGGTCCCTTTCTCTGCCAGATCCCGCCAGTTCGCCCTGCCCGACTACGTCAAGTATTTAATCTCTGAATACAAGAAGATCCTCAGGGTTAGTTGTCTTCCTAATGCGCTGTTCTGTTCACGTCTGCTCAGTTATAGCCGTGCGTAGGTGTTCATCAGTATAACGAAGTTTGAAGTATATTACGCCCTTTGTTATTAAACTGTAAATAAATCAACTAATAATTATGGATTTTATTATATAATTTGAAAACTGAATTACATCATTATTTATTATTCATAAATACTATATGTTGCATAGGACTTATTATTATTATACTCTCTATCGTGGTTTTTTAACTCTGCCCCACGTGTGTGTTTGATTTGCGTATTTTCTGAAAGTTTAAATATTTATACATACGGATAAGCCTGTGATGTAGTTTATGTATGTACACACAGACATGCACGTACAACAAGAATTAATTAAAAGGCGCACGTAACATAGGAAAGAAACTGGAAATATAATGTTATTTTACTGAGAAAAACTAAAAATGGGGATGGAGTGCAGAGGCTATATGATCTGGGACCGCGGAGGGTGCTGGTGACGGGGACGGGGCCGCTGGGGTGTGTGCCGGCGGAATTAGCGATGCGAGGCAGGAACGGGGAATGCTCGGAGGAGCTGCAAAGGGCGGGCTCACTGTTTAACCCTCAGCTTGTTCAGATGCTGGCTCAGCTTAACAGCGAGGTCGGTTCCGACGTCTTCATCGGCGCCAACACCCGGCAAATGAGCAATGATTTCGTCTCTAATCCCAGAGCCTTCGGTAATATTACTCATCACTCACTCCCACTTTCTGCATTATTGTTGGGCATGTCACGTCATGACCAGGTCTTGATTAATACTGTAGGGTAGATATGCGTGGAATATTAGAAAATCTTTTAATTTGGTTAGGTTGGATTTTAATATTAAAATACCAGTTACACCAGTCACCAGAAGTTACTATAAAGCGAGTGGGTTGAGAAATATTGTGAGGGCACGGTGATGGCGGATAAGAGTTTGAAATGACAGGCTGTGGCTAGAATCTAGATATAGGCTAGCTAAGAGCCAGCTTGATAAGATATCCAGGACATGACAAAATGGAGGAGTGATCGATTAATAGTAATGTGGAGGAGGGGAAAGGGGAGTTGAGAGTATTAATGAAGGAAGGAGAGGCGAGCAGAGCAGTGACGTGATGGGAATCAATAGACGAAAGAACGAAAGGAGCGGGGAATTTGATTGACAGGAAGTGAGAGAAATGGGCAGATGAGATGGGACGATGAAAGGGCGTATGATATGATTGATATTTGGTTGGGTGCAGGATTTATAACATCGAAAGTGGCGTGCTGCGGTCAAGGGCCCTATAATGGGCTGGGATTGTGCACGGTGGCATCCAACCTGTGTCCCAACAGGGACGTCTACGCCTTCTGGGACCCCTTCCACCCATCGGAGAGGGCCAACGGCTTGATTGTGCAGCAGATCATGAGCGGCCCCACCGAGTATATGTACCCCATGAATCTCAGCACCGCCTTGGCCTTGGATCGCGCTCTGGCTTCCTCCCTCAATTAATCTCCCCGGCCAATGCGAATTCCTATTTAATTATTATTATTACGTCTTCATTTTCTCATTAGTGTTACCTGCCGCCTATACTCTCCATATCCATATGTGTACTGCAATATGTGTGATCTCTCTCAATCTTGTTGTGTTCCTCTCTACATATCTAAAACTGCCAAATAAATCATTATACTTTTTTTTCCCATTCAGTGCCTTCCCCAATTTATCATGTGAAGACCCAGGAAAGATATTTATCTTTGAAATACTCATGCGCGTCCGTCACGTATGCATGTATATATGGCCGCCTCGTATGAGAATATCATCATATTCGGACCATTATATTCCGGAGAGAAACAACATTCGCTATCAGGGCCAGCAAGTGCGTGCTGTGTCGGCAATGTCCACTTACAACGCTCAGTCTTTTCTTCGATTAGAATTTAGAACTTGTCGTCTTGCGTGCGCTGTTCAAAACCGCTTCTTTCGACCATCTCTGCTACCCACCGTTTCACCTGAGATCAAAGCGCTGAGAGACTCTAATTGCAGCATAATAATCCAAGTGTTTTTTCACCGATGAAATCAAATCTTTTATCCTAATTAAGCAACGCCACGCGGTTTTAACCCCCCTTGAGCAACATTAAAACCCCGCTCCAGAGTTTCCCAACAAACGTGATCCCATACTTCTAAATTGATCAGAAGTGATGCCAGGCATATGTAAAAATATTAAACGTGCTTCTGCCCTGATCAAACACCTTTTTCTCTTTTTGTGCCAACTCCGAATTTAGTTCTGTTTGACCATGTACAACGTAAGGGAGAAAGATAAACAAGCCGCTTGAGATTAGCTTGGATGATCAAATCAGACCTGGGGGTAATGATCAGGAGTTTAATCTCATAATTAAATAATGGGAACGAAACAACAGCAACAAAAAAAAGAAGCTTGAAAGACTGTCTTTAAGTCTTGCAACAACGTAGAATAAAGATTAAATTAAAAGGTAGAAATCAATTTTTTAAAAAAATTCCCGTTGTGTATATCTTCTAAAACGAAGCTTACTATAATCTTGCAAGTAGTGTGGTTTATTAAATTTAAATTTTTAGCATCTGTATAATTACAGATAGAGTAAATACTTTTATTATTATTATTTTTTAATTTTAATGCGAAAAAATAATCAATACCAATAAACTAGAGTTATAATGACTAATATTATTCGTACAAGTCATGAGCAGTATAATTTTTGTTGAACTATGAGCAATGTTTTTCACTCCTTCGATATTTATATACATATATATATATATTTGCCTCACTTCGATATTTATCCACGCATTTTATTGATTTTACTGAATCCCATGTAATCTCGTGATCTGCTTAATTTTCTTTTCTCACGTCTCATCGTACGTGAATCACATATTAGAGACAAGAGTCCGATCGATTTCGAGTGGAAAACACTAAACTATATATCAACCAATATTGGCCTGGCAATTGATGGATTTACATTGGTGCTCATCAGTTTTGATGAGCATCCAATACTTGTCAGATTTGGACAGATTTGAACGGTCTAGATTTATTTTTTTTATTTTTATTTTTTTAAAATAATTATTTTAATAGGTGTATGATAAAAAATAAAAATAATCTTTCAACTATTATTTTTTAAAAATATAATTTTTTCTATTTTAAAATAATTATTTAATAATATCTAATCTGGATCTTTCAGATTGCTTATCAGGTGATGAGTATTGGGTGCTCATCACCTGATGAGCACCGAATGGGGACTCGGCAATTGATACATCAGTTTACAGGCACTTGACTGGTAATTAATGATACTTAGTGTAAATCTCTCATTGTTATTATGAAATATTATTGGTAGACAATTTATAGATGTTTTAATAAATCCTCTTTTAATGGCTTGCCCAGTTTTGGTGAGCTCTTAAATATGATCAACTCACTTTTTTTTTGGGTTAAAATAATACTGAACTGAACTAATAAATTTTAAAATTCTTTTTTTAATAGAATAAAAGTCATGAACATATAAACGAAATTAAAGTGTGAGTATCTTTTGTTGCATGAGCGGTGAATTTTTTTAAAAATGGATTTCGTAGTTTGCTTAAAAAAAAAAAAAAAACTATATCGTGTTTCTAATTTTCATTCACTATTATTCTTCATAAGCCTGGAAGATGTCTGTACAGCCTGGAAGAAACTTGATTTCGAAGTGTTCGATCTGAAAATAGACTGAACTAATTGTTTCTGAAGCAGTCAAATTTACAGCACCTGAGCCAATATCAGAGTTATACAGGTTTGGACATATTTAAGAATTTTACTATTCAAAGATTATTACGCTTCCATATGAGAATGATTTGGACCGGACAAGACACGCCGGGATTTTGAAGTTAATCACCGAAAAAGGGTTGCGATCGATCTAGAGAAAGCGCGTGTATGTAGTTAATTCTGTTAGCCTTAGTTTGGAGTCTGGCGTGTGATATTTTATGGGTAATCAACAATAAGCAGTGGCAGTTGGAGAACTAGACGATGATCTGTGAAATAAAGCGGCGGTAAAACAAGCATGGATGCAGCTGCCACTTGAATTATAAAAGAAGAGGCGTAGGCCTCATATAATTGAATCAAGGAGGGAGGTGCGCTGCACCGCAGACTTAGCTCCAGCTTTCCAGAATAATGATCGCATCCTACCCTACTGCGCCGTCAAGTAGCGTAAGAAACAAGTATAGGTGGGTTAATTTAATTTGCTATATATGTAAATATATTTACAGCGCAGCATGCTGCAGCTTTGCCGCCTCTGGAATTTCGGTACGTATTTGTAGGGCGGTTGAGGGGGAGGGGTTAATAAAGACGCGGTTGCAATAGCTTCACTTCACGAAGATGAGATCAAATATCAAATTAAAGCTACCCATCTCATTTACGCGCATCACATGCACGGCCAAAACGAAGCTTGGTATCACACGGTTCCATCCAATAGAAGTGATGAGCACCTAAAAGTGAGGGGACGAGATTAGTGGAATGATGATGGGGGGTTGGGTGGGGGGACTATAAAAAAGGCTGCCAATCCCGGACGCATACAACACATTCAGGCGAGAGAACGAAGTGAGAACTGCGCCCATGGGAAGGAAGCGGTGGAGTTTGAATTTGATGTGCTTGGTGGTGGTGTTGGCAATGGGTACAGCGGTGGGCAGGCCCAGGCCCAGGCAGAGGCAAAGGCCCAGGGCGTTCTTTGTGTTTGGAGATTCACTTGTTGACGCCGGCAACAACAATTACTTGGCAACCTCCGCGCGTGCTGACTCCCCTCCTTATGGAATCGACTATCCCACTCGCAGGCCCACTGGCCGTTTCTCCAACGGCTTCAACATCCCTGATCTTATCAGTTTGACTCCGCCCCCGCCCTCTTGTTTCCTTTCATTTTTCCACTTACGTACGCCCTTCTTAATTTTTCTTCCTCATTATAACTTGGGAGTATGTATTTTGCCGCCATTTTGATGAACCAGGCCAGAAGCTCGGCGCCGAGTCTGCTCTGCCTTACTTGAGCCCCCAGCTGCGGGGGGACAAACTCCTAGTGGGTGCCAACTTTGCTTCTGCTGGAATTGGCATCCTCAACGACACTGGTGCCCAGTTTGTAGGTGTCTTTTATTTATTTAACTCAATCTTATCATTTTATATATCATCAATTGCCAGATTAAATGGATAAATTAATATTTTGCAGCTGAACATAATAAGAATGTATAGACAGCTGGACTACTTCCGAGAATACCAGGGACGACTGGGCGCACTGATTGGAGCGGCGCGAGCAAGAACGCTGGTGAACCAGGCATTGGTGCTCGTCACCGTCGGCGGCAATGATTTTGTGAACAACTACTACCTGGTGCCTTATTCTGCGAGGTCCCGCCAGTTTTCTCTGCCTAATTACGTCAAGTTTCTAATCGTGGAGTTTCGCAAACTCCTGCAGGTAAGAATTAGGATATGCCCACGCACGCATCTGTTTAATTAATTTATTCAGTTTAACATTTCATTAATTAACGGCTAATGACTAATGAGTGGATGTGGATCAGAGGCTTTACGATCTGGGAGCACGCAGGGTTATAGTGACGGGCACCGGACCGCTGGGCTGCGTTCCAGCAGAACTGGCAATGCGATCCACCAATGGTGGTTGTTCTGCGGAGCTACAACGAGCTGCTGCATTGTACAACCCTCAGCTCGAGCATATGCTGCAAGGACTCAATAGCAAGCTTGGAAGACGCGTCTTCATCGCCGCCAACACAGCTCGAATGCACAGCGACTTCGTTTCCAACCCTGCAGCATTTGGTACGTATATTCCTTTATGCGTACTCGTCCATTATATTGTATTGTCGTTAATTAGCTAGGGTGAACTAATGAATTTATTTTGGCTGGGCACGTACGTACAGGGTTTACCACCTCTAAAGTAGCTTGCTGTGGTCAAGGACCCTACAATGGGCTAGGGTTATGCACGCCACTCTCCAACTTGTGCCCCGACCGCAGCTTGTATGCGTTTTGGGATCCATTCCACCCCTCCGAAAAGGCCAACAGACTCATTGTGCAGCAGATCATGACCGGTTCTGCTGCATACATGAACCCTTTCAACCTCTCCACCGTCTTGGCTTTGGATGCATAATCCCCTGATCCATTGCACACATTCCACTTAATCTCTTCAATTGCATAATCACGCATGCCGCTAAATTTTTATCATTACGTGCACGCCTGCGCCTGCGTGTATAAATTTTTAAGAATCCAATCCAATTATATGTTTTCGTTTAATGCCTGCAATGCATGAACCCTTTCGGAACCCGATTGATCTAGTTCTCTATCTAGATGTTGTGTTTCAGTGCTGTGGAATTAAATATATCAGTCACCAATCAATTGGTTATTCTATTAACATGTATACTCCTGGAATGGATGTACTATTTTAATTGGCCTGGTTGTTAGGTGATAGCAAGAAGATAGATCAGCTTATATAAGTCCATGTTATTTAGCTTTTCAAAATGAGTTATCCATTTATATTTATATGGAACGAATTTCAGTGCCCGTCACTTTGATGGGCATTTTAAACTTATCAGATCTGAACCATTTATATTTCACTTGAATGGTCTAGATTTAAAATCTTTAATTAATTATTGTTAAAATAAAAAAAAATATTTTTTAAAAAAATAATAGTTAAGAGATTATCTCTATTTTAGATTTTATAAATATTAAAATAATTATTTCTAATAAATAAAAAAAATCAAATCCAAACCATTCAATCATGAGATATGGATGATTAAGGTCTAATAGGTTTAAAGTGTTCTTCAATGTAATGTGATGGATGCTAAAAGTGATTCCGGTTTATACATACTCACACATGTAAAGCGAGCTGCAGCCGGTAAACATCGGCCTAGCCCTTGAATGAACGCGCATTGTTACGACTCCCAATAACTCCCACGTGTTACGAACTATTGCATGACTGAATGAGGAATGAGACCACTTACAGGTTTGAGAGGCCCTCTCGTATTACAAGCTAGCTTTTGAGACACCTTTGCTTGTACTCCTAACATGCAGTAGAAAACATCCATGTAGCTAGGAACTTAAAATCTGCAAGGCAGTAATTTCTCGGAACATGCAAGATATACTATCCTACATGCGCCTGGGTGACAATGCCCACACGCATAAGGGGTTTACAGCGTTGAGGGACCTAATTTCCACGTTGTATCCATATTCCACCTAATTCGGGTAGTATCTGCAGCAGCAATGACCACTTCCACCTCCCATGGCAAATGTTATGTTTTTTTTTGGGGGGGGGGGGTTGTTGGTGTTAGAGTGTTTCTTCGTTGGCAGTTCAATTATCTCATGGTGGGGAAACTAGTTTCGATGCTCATCACTTTGATGAGCACCATAAGCTCATCAAATCTGAACCGTTTATATCTTATTTGAATTGTCTAGATTTAAAATCTTTAATTAATTATTTCTAAATAAAAAAATACTCCTCCGGTCCTTAATATAGGACCCAATTCTTGAGTTGGTTTTGGTCCTAAATATAAGACCCATTTTTCATATTTATCAATTTTCTCTAAATTACCCCTATAGACACTCCCTCAACTATAATCAAATAGAAGAAGGAGATGAGGTATTAAAAAAGATGATTATGGTGTTTTAGGAAAAATGTGTCACTTTTTTTATAATTAACTAACTTACCTAACTTCCTTAATCTAATCAAATTAGTTAAATGGGTCTTATATTAAGGACCGGAGGAGTATTTTTTTAAAGAATGATAGTTAAGAAATTATCTCTATTTTAAATTCTATACGTATTAAAATAATTATTTTAAATAAATAAAAAATAAAAAATAAATAAGATCTGGACCATCAAAATGAGACATAAACAGTTTAGATTTGATGATTTTGGAGTGCTCATCAAAGTGATGAGCACCGAAATTGGTTCCCTCATGTGGGAGAGTGTTTCCAACCCACAGCTAATTCTAGGCATATCTGACAAAGGAAACACACCTTCGTTCGTTATACATGCATCTTCCAATTCTGCAAAAAATATAATCAACTAAGAGCAATTAATAGCTTTTCTCTTCCAGTCAATCCAAAAATGTTTAATTGACTGGTTTCTCTTCTCTTGCATTTTGAGAAGTGGCATGTGTCTTTTACATTCTATTCTAATATTGACGATATTCCATAATCATAATAACAATAGAAGCATTTTCCCCCCTGAATAATAACAATTAGAATATCAAATTACCTTGGTTATTAATATAAAAGCTATGGATAACTAATTTGTGAATATTAAAAAATTAGGTAGATTAGTTATTTATCATAAATATATATTATTTTTTTAAAAATACTTTTGTTAATCATGTGCATTACAATGAAACCCTTTTATTTAGGACAAAGTAGATTCAGATCATATATTTGGGACCAAATACAATACCTTACAAGCTCTAATTAATTGGCTAAACACTATGTATGACATATTTTCTTTATGCTATTTATGGTCCTTAATATAAGAGTTAGTTAACTAATTTGAGTAAATTAAGAAAATTAGTTACGTGAGTTATTTGTAAAAAATAATTGTCGTCTTTTTCTAAAATATTCTTAATAATCAAGTATATTAGTTATAATTAATATTATTACAAGGACTACTTTGAAAAAAATTAGATAAATATAAGAGACAAAATATGTTATAGTCTTATATTTAGAATCAAAATAAAAGTCAAATAAACTTTTATATTAAGAAACAAAGTTATTATAATACAAAGAGCTTTTTACAAACTGTGCTTTTCTTTTTGGAAAAATTTCAGTTAAGGATTGCAGAAGACAATTTATATTAATCAAGGACCAAAATTTTCTGAAATTTCACTACAGGATCAAGGGACCAAATTGAAATTAAAATTTAAAGTGAGATTACAATAATACCCCTTCATTTTTATTTTATTAAAAAATAAATATTAACCGGAGATATTGTTCCAGCCACTGGCGCTCAGGTGGCCGGAATTTTTTTTTGTTTAAAACAAAGTGGCAAAGGGAGGGTTTGAACCCATGACCCCTTGGCACACCAAAAGGTTTGCAATCACCAAGTCAAGCAACCCATTCAAACATAAGATGCAAGTAAAAATACATATAACAAAACAAACGCAACTGTTTGCGTATAAGTGAACAAGTGAAATTAGACGATTTACAAGTGGAATTCAATAATTTACAACAAAAATTAGGCAATCTACAAATAACATAATAGAAGTCATAATCCCAAATGCAAGTGTTTAAGTGCAAATTAGCAAGTGAAATTTGAAGATTTACAACCCAAATTTGGCAAACACAAGAGAATGCATAACCCAAAATGTAAGTGTTTGAGTGTAAGTGAACAAATAAAATTTGACGATTTACAAGTGGAATTCAGCAATTTACAATAAAAATTAGGCAATTTACAAATAACATAATTGAAGTCAACCTCAAATGCAAGTGTTTAAGTGCAAATGAGCAAGTCATAACCTCAAATAACATAATTGAAGTCATAACTTTAAAAAATTCTGGCCACCGGAGGCCGCCCAGAGCTACTGTTCCGGCCACTGGCGGCGGCAACCACCTGAGCGCCGGTGGCCGGACCTCCGACATCCGATGTCCGGAACATTATCTCCGGTTGATATTTATTTTTTAATAAAATAAAAAGGGAGGGGCATTATTGTAATCTAACTCTAAATTTTAATTTTAATTTGGTACCTTGGTCCTGCAGTAAAATTTCAGAAAATTTTGGCCATTGATTGATATAAATTGTCTTCTACGGTCATTAACTGAAATTTTCCCTTTCTTCTTTTTTTTTTGGGACACTTTTCTTCGTCCTTAACACTGAGGTCTCGTGTTACTTTCAGAAAAGGGGCAAAAAAAAAAAGTTCACGTTACTTTAACATGGACCCGTTGGAAAAAAACCGAAAGATAAATATATTTGGTTTACGCAGATCACACCCCACCCGAGGCGCGGCGTATACAGGCGACGCCAGCTCCTGCTTATAATATAAAAAATACTAAATATTATATTAAATGGTAGTTTTATTTATTTAGTGGTATTTCAGAGAAGATACACTTCATCAGATTGGAGGCGCTAGGCTTCGCTGTTTGCCTCATCAGAATTTTCTCGGCCAGCAGCTGCCTTAGCCGTGTTTCACAGCATCACTCCCTCCGACCCTCCCCACTTCTTATCCTCATGTCCGCTGTTCTCTTGCCCTGCACATCTTTCCCATTCAAATTGAGTCGACTATCTCGTCGAAGCGTTGTTGTTCGCGCTGCGGTTTCAGCTCCAGAGAAGCGAACGAGAAGGAAGAGGCAGCTAAAGGATGACGACCCCGCGCTTGAGAATGGGCTTCGCTTCACTTTCATGGAGGAGCTCATGGACCGGGCCCGGAACCACGACTCCGTCGGTGTCTCTGAGGTTATCTACGACATGATTGCTGCTGGGCTCAGTCCCGGTCCCAGGTCCTTTCATGGCTTGATAGTCTCCCATGTCCTCAACGGCGATGAAGAAGCCGCGGTATTCCTTCTTTTATCATTTGGCTGAACACAATTCCTGCAATGCGCATGTTAAAGCAAATTCATGCGTGCGATCGTTTCGAGTAACATTTTTGTGAACACTGTCTCTGGCTTAAATGTATTTTTTCGCGAAAAATAATAAGACTGAACAAGACAAGAAAAAAAAAGGGGATGGATTTCGGGCTTGAACTCAAACCCAGGGCCATTGCGAAGCTAAAACGTACATCCTTACGCACATGCAGATACAATCGCTGAGAAGAGAGCTGAGTGCAGGGCTTCGCCCTGTTCACGAGACATTTCTGGCCTTGATCAGATTATTTGGGTGCAAAGGGCGTGCCGCCAGAGGTCTAGAAATACTTGCGGCTATGGAAAATCTAAATTTTGACATACGTCAAGCATGGATAGTGCTTATTGGTACGAAACCCTCTGAATTACTTATGTGATGTATTTATCCAACACAGCCTCTTTACATGGTTTTGGACATGGTATTTGTGACCTTTATCATTTCATGCAGAGGAACTTGTTAGGAGCAATCATTTGGAAGATGCCAACCGAGTGTTCTTTGAAGGTGCCAAAGGAGGCCTGAGAGCTACTGATAAGGTTTATGATCTTCTAATTGAGGAAGACTGCAAAGTGGGGGATCATTCCAATGCCTTAGAAATTGCATATGAGATGGAGGCGGCAGGGAGGATGGCAACAACATTTCATTTCAACTGTCTGCTCAGCGTGCAGGTGCCCTTCCTGAACGTGGTCAATGTTCTGATTTTTTTTTCCCCCCGCATTGATGAGATTGAGTAGGTCATAGATGTCAGGACAGCTACAGGCTGCACAAGCAGTTCTTTCTTCTTAGGTATTATCCCTTGGGGACTATTCTGGCCCTGATTCATGGGCCATATTAATATATTTATCCAGTTCCTGAAATTACCAATCAAATCCTTGCTTTGTAATTTGTGGTTCTCTTTTTTATTACAACTCTTCGTGAAGGTAATTAATGTGGTTCTTCTGATGACAAGACGGGGCTGCGGTACATTTTCTGATTTTCACATATTTTGCACAAACAACTGTTATTTTTTTTTGAAATAAATTTGCACTTAACTGTGAAAAACTGATTGAGACTGTTTGATTTTTGCCTGGCTACTTCACATTATGATTAATGAATATTGCACCAAACTTATGTAACCTCTCCTGCTTTAACTGAATTAGGCTACCTGCGGAATACCTGAAATAGCTTTTGCTACATTTCAGAATATGGAGTATGGAGAAGGTCAATGTCTTCTTTTACTTCTTCCATGCCCCTTTTCTGGTGCTTATATTTTCTTATTGATATTAATTCTGTTAACCATTCCAGTATAATCTTGGTTTCATAGTGTGCGTTGCTTGTGTTAAACTTGTCTTCAAGAGCTATGCTCCTTATCAAGCTTCGAATGATTTAAAGATTTTTTCCAACATGCTCTCAAATATTTTTCAATGTGAAATGGATTATCTTTGTGCAACAGATTTTATGAAGCCTGACACGGACACCTACAATTGGGTTATTCAAGCATATACTAGAGCTGAATCTTATGACAGGTTAGTTCACTGCTTGTGTGTCCCATGCACTTCATTTTCATATATCATTATTATGAATGATGGTCTATGTTCTCAAATGGCTTGAAATTGTTAGTCAACCTCAACCTACATGGTTCTCGAAGTATGAGCAAATTTGCTAGGATGAATTGTATAGACTTATCATTTAACACCATTTCCTGCCCCTTTATCTATATACTAAGACATAAGAGACTGTAATGCCTTTAATTTTCTCTTAAATATGCGCTAATTTATTCACATTTTACCTCTTTCACATTTTATGCAGAATAATGTGCAGTCTTCCCCATGGATTCTTTAAATTTAATCTTAACTGGATTGATTAGTATTGTACGTTGATTCTATCACCCTGTTTTTGTATGACACATAGAATGCAAGATGTTGCTGAGTTGCTTGGCATGATGGTTGAAGATCACAAGCGCATACAACCAAATGCTAAGACCCATGCGTAAGACACATTATCTTCATGTGTGTGTGTGTGTTGACTGTTATTTTAAATGCTTTACACATAATAACGTAGCCATTGATAAATTTTGTCATTTTGGGGATAGACTACCATGCATTAATTTTAGTTCCTCACAAGTTTTATGCGCTCTCTAGAGAACTGAATAATAACTCGCAGTCTCTGGGGAAGTATGCATTAGCTGAGCTGCTGAGTTACTTCGCTTTGGAAGCGGGTCTCTGTATTTTGTGAGCTTGACTTTTTCTTCTAGCCTGATTGACCACCTTCTTTTCAGGCTGCTAGTGGAATGTTTTACCAAGTACTGCGTTGTAAGAGAAGCTATCAGGCATTTTCGTGCCCTTAAAAACTTTGAAGGTGGCACAATTTTGCTTCATAATGAAGGGAACTATGGAGATCCACTTTCATTGTATCTACGGGCTTTGTGTCGGGAAGGTATGACTATATTACTTAGTAAGACGGTTGGCTATGAAATTATGTTCAACCTTGGGATATACTCCACTGTAGGGCTATGCATTTGATGTTTATGTGGATAATCAAGAAACGACAATAAACATAACTACTATCATATAGAAAAGGTACTAAGTTCCTAGCGTGAAGATGGATAGTATGTGGTTTACTTAAACAATAGTTGATTTCTACAATTAATCATGTACCTATCTTATATAAATTTATGTTGGCTGTTCCTGATCTGATATTAAGGTTTGTTGAGGAGGAGGGAAAGTTAGAACTAACTTGGGAAGGATTTTTAGCCTGAATGTTTTTACAGCTGTTTCAAATGGTTGCCTCAGCTTAGTCATTTTTAAATTCAGGAAGGATTGTTGAAATGCTTGAAGCTTTGGAAGTTATGGCCAAAGATAAGCAAGCAATTCCACCACGAGCGATGATATTGAGCAGAAAATACCGGACTTTGGTCAGCTCATGGATTGAACCTTTACAAGAGGAGGCTGAACTTGGTTATGAGATCGATTACATTGCTAGGTATTGTTACTGTTGCAATGCTCTTTCCGCATTCTTAGTTGAAAAGTGTGTGTGTGTGTGTGTGAGAGAGAGAGAGACAGTGTCTATCCTTGATTTGGGCACTGAATCCCTAATTGAGTCTGGTATGATTAAGAACTTTTTGGTTGAATTTAAATTACATCTTTTTTCAAAATTGTTGGATGCTGCGCATGAGCAGTTTGCAGATTAAGTATATGTCATTTGATCTCATGTTGATGAATTGTGTTTCTATCGTTTACATCTTTAATACAGTATAACTACAAACTAGGCTGATCTAATTCTAAATATTGATTATAAGTAAAAATAACTTTTTGATACTTGATTATGTGGTAAGGAGGTCCTAGTATATTTTAGCAGTAATAGTCTGCTAGTGGGGTATATTTGGGATAACATGAAGTGAGCCGCGGGTAGTTAGTTGGGGGGGGGGGGTTAAGAGAGGAATGCTTCTAATGATGGTACTCAGCTTGATGATTCATGAATCCTTTGGTTCTCTGTACCAGTTTTCTTGCTTCTTTGTACTACTACTTAGCATATTTTTCTGGTTTCCTTTTTTCTTTCCACCCTCTATTTAAGGCAGGTGCCAGCAATAATCAAAAGCATTCTTCCTATTTTGTTAACAGGTATATCGCAGAGGGTGGCCTTACTGGAGAGCGCAAGCGATGGGTTCCTCGAAGAGGAAAAATGCCTCTAGACCCTGATGCTACTGGATTTATATATTCCAACCCTATGGAAACCTCCTTTAAACAAAGGTGTCTTGAGAAGTGGAAAATGCACCATCGGAAACTTCTAAAGACGTTACAAAATGAAGGACTTTCAGCCTTAGGTGATGGTGTATCTGAATTTGATTACATTAAGGTGGAGGAGAGATTAAAGAAAATTATAAAGGGTCCTGAGCAGAATGTTTTAAAGCCCAAGGCTGCTAGTAAGATGATAGTGTCAGAATTGAAGGAAGAACTGGAAGCCCAAGGTCTGCCAACTGATGGAACTAGAAACGTTCTTTACCAGCGCGTACAGAAAGCAAGGAGAATAAATCGATCTCGTGGTCGGCCCCTTTGGGTTCCTCCTGTGGAGGAAGAGGAAGAAGAGGTAATCCAGTACACGTATACACACATGTTAAAAAATTACCTTTTAATTTATTCTTACCTTGATCTTCCATGTATGATGTGTAAAATTGAATCTGGTCTATTTTTTAGGTGGATGAACAGTTGGATGCATTAATTTCAAGAATAAAGCTGCATGAAGGAGAGACTGAGTTTTGGAAGCGTCGCTTCTTGGGAGAAGCCATGACTAATAATCATGAAAAGTCAGTGGATGCCGGTAAACCTGAGCCTTCTGAAATTTTGGATGATGTTGAAGCTGTGGAAGATGCTGCAAAAGATGTTGAAGATGATGAAGCTGAGGAGGAGGAGGAGGAAGCAGAACAGCCTGAAGAAGCAGAACCAGCAGACAACCAAGATGTAGACAGAGTAAAGGACAATGAAGTTGAAGCTAAAAAGCCTCTTCAAATGATTGGGTTCAATTGTTGAAAGATCCTGACCAACCGAACTCCACATCAAAAAACTCAAAAAGAGCATCAAAGTTGCAGGTCGAGGTATGAAAGTCACATGGTGACCTTTACCCCGTTTTTGGGTGGGGAGATGGTGTTTATCTAACTTGCTTAGGTAGTTAGGCAAATATGCAAAAAATCCCGGGCTATAACCAGCATCTGGGTGAGCATTTTTCTTGATAGTCTTGTGTGCCACGTCCATGTGCTCATATTTTCTGTCAATTTCGCAATCGTTTAATTTTGCTTTTTGAACTTTGTTAATGCGCTTTTGGGACCTAAAGAATTTCCATGCAGGATGACGATGACGATGATTGGTTTCCTGAGGATATATTTGAGGCATTTAAGGAGCTAAGAAAAAGGAAAGTGTTTGATGTATCAGACATGTATACCATAGCTGATGCCTGGGGGTGGACATGGGAGAAGGAATTTAAGAACAAATGTCCACGTAGGTGGTCTCAGGAATGGGAAGTTGAGTTAGCCATTCAAGTTATGCAGAAGGCAAGCAACCACACCTTTATCACATCTTCATGTGAATCCTATTTTTAGCTGTCATTTGTATGGTTTTTGTTGTTGATTCTTAAATTGGTTTCAGCTACTAGTTAACTTGATTTCATGTAGACATCAGAATTTTTGCTTCTTCAATAGCATCAAGTCTTACCCCAATAAGTGAAGTTAGCTATATGGATTGCAAAACGCTTGATATGTCATTCACCAAGAGGTTCTGATTCATAACCTCCTTAAGTGTCTTTCTTGGTCTCCCTTTGTGCTGTGTTTGGTTAGCATGCAAGAAATATTTGAGATTATGTTTTTAATTTGTCAACTGAAAGTAGTTTGGCTAGTTTGGTTCACAAGTTTTGACTAGTTTCTTTCTACGTGGAACTGCTCCTTTTGCTCTCTTCAGCTATGTTTTGGAGTGGTACGTGTGGCAACATGCGTTTCTCTCTCCATTGGAAACGAAATATTGTTTGAATGGTCTCATGCTGATGTTGTAATGATTAGGGCTAATGGGCAAATTTGTCCCGAAAGTTTTCATTCAAGAGCGACGAGCACTTGAAAAGTTTTTTTGGATGTGAATTTACCTCGGAAGTTTAAAATCGTAGCAATTTTATGATTTTTGGTTAATTCATAATGTAAATGTAAAATAAATTCAATATATTCAATATATATATATATATATATATATATCTTGTGACCATCTACGAGACTTTCTCTGGTCTTGCTAAAAGTTCTGTATGATATTAGGAGCCATACGTAACACATACACGTACATAGTGGTTTCTTGATTGCCCTCCGTACTTTGAGGATGAAAAACTAAATGCTGAATGGGATGTTGGGTTGCATGATGCAGGTTATAGAACTGGGAGGAACCCCAACTATTGGCGACTGTGCTATAATCTTGCGTGCTGCCATAAGAGCACCTTTGCCTTCATCTTTCTTGACGATATTGCAGACAACTCATAGTCTTGGTTATAAATTTGGGAGGTAATTCCATTTTCTTTTTAATGACGATGCTCTTGTAATTCTTCTGCATTGGTCTCCCCGATGTATGAAAATCTTGAAACTCATTCTGATGTTTTCTTTAAATGCTAAAGCTCTACATAACTTTATAGCAAGGTTTTCTTTTCTTTCTTTCTTCCTTCTGGTCATTGACTGCATTAATGGATGTCGGCCTACCGGGTTATGTTTACCACTTTCCTTGTTCCCCTATATGTCGTTCGCCGCTTATAGGTTCCTTTTTAATCCCAAATTTCAGACCGCTTTATGATGAGATCATCTCAGTGTGCCTTGATCTCGGGGAGCTAGATGCGGCTGTAGCAGTAGTTGCTGACTTGGAGACGACAGGGATCGTAGTTTCAGATGAGACCTTGGACAGGGTGATATCAGCTAAACAGGTGATTGACAACACCTCCAATGCCGGTGGTGCTGAATCATCGTAAGTCTATTGCTGCCGTTCTGTGCTTCAAATTTTGAGAGAGGTCAAAAGCTATGAATATTCCTAAAATTAAAAAGTTACTGAAAATTGAAGCACATGCTCTCAGCGGGGGATTCCTTAGTCCTAGGGAGGTGATGTGATTTTTGGAGTTTCTGCCCTGTCCATGGCCTTGTCATCCTCATTGCTCTCCACGCATACCAGTTGCAACGGAGGAGCTTGGGAATCCAGATATGCGAATGACAATTCCAAGTTTCCAACTTCCCTGCTGACCATTACACCTCAGTCTTTCTCAAATCTAATGAAGCCAAACTCTGCTTCTCCGGTGGAATCGAAAGCGGCTTTTCTCTACTGACTGTAGATATTACTTCAGTTTTGTACTGTTGGATTACGTACGGTGATTCAAAATTGATAATTTTTTAAACAAATAAATTAATTAAAGCTCCTTAAAAAACATTTTTGCGCTCTGTAAAATTTCACACTTCCTAAGTATGGCCATAAACTACTTAAAATAAGTTAAAATTAAACACTCCTCAAGTTGAGCATGATGGAATTCTCATTGTCGCCCATCCACAATCCAACATTATTTGCTTCCCTTTTTGTGGAATCCGTCAAAATTGACGTTATTTTTCTAAAGGTAATTTTGGTCTTTTAATCATACTTGTTGGAAAAAATTGTTAAACATATTTTTTAAGGTTAATACGATTCTTGGTCTTTAAAATTTGTCCTCATTTTGGTTCTTTTTGGTTCTAGTTCTTCAAGAAGCGAAATGATTTAAGTTTCTGTTGAATTATAAGGATTAAAATTTTAAATGAAAAAAACTTGAGAGATTAAAATCAAAATGAGACTAGAAATCATGTTAATCCTATTTTTTAAGCCAATTTAACTCAGTTTCTTTTGTTTTAATTTTTATCCCTTTTTTTCCCCAAATAAGCGTGGTGTGAAACGATAACAAGATTATTCCAAGGCTTGCGAAGGATATTTTATGAAATAGAAATAGGAACAAAAAATGGAACCAAGTTTTAAGAATACATATGGCATGGCACGAAAAAGTAATAAGATCCTAGTATCATTTTTCTGCAGGCATTTGTGTATTATTGATGCAGTGGAAGTTCTCAAAAATAGCAAAGGAACAAATTGGTCTTGTTCAGAATTCAAAAACGTGAAATAACTTCTTTTTGGTTAACCAAAAGGAGGTTCCTTGGCAAAAGATCTTGTTCGTTTTCTTCAAAAGCCACAGTTCCTTCTGCATAGCAAAGGCAGCATGACAATACGTGGAAAAAATAGCGGACGATGTCCATAGCCGTGAACAGTGAATACTGAAGGCAAGGGTTAGTACTCAGAACAACAAAAGTGGTTTTGGCATTGAGATGGGCGGCCGATTTCTTTCCCCGCTATCACATGACGTCAAACAATGGACAGTTAGTGCGGTGGCCGGATGACGAGGGACGGCATCGGGCTAAGGGGATGTGCAAGTTCCGTTTTTTCAGGTGGGAGCTCGGTGACAAGGCAAGGTGGTTAGACGGGTTAGCAGACGAGAGTAGATTAGTGTCAGCATTTCGCTTGAAAAGGGGGAAAAATCCTCAACACCCTATGCGTTCTTCCATCATATTCTACGAGGAAAAAACATACTGTGAAAAGAGCGGTTTTTTTTCTTTCCCAAATCATTTTTTACCTAGGAGAAGGAACTCATCACCGGCCAAAATATTAAAAGCTCACAAGGAGCCATGTCATTTCCATGGCACATTCTTGTGTAAAATTTCCAATGACACTCAAGTATCTGAAGATCCGCTTACGCGTCTTCCACTGTGGGAAGAAATTAAAAAAGTCTACTTACGTGTCAGTCCTCCACCTGATATCACCTTCCTTCTCCATTATCAACGGTCCAGATCTCTTCTCTAGCGCGCAAATAAAAGCCCTTTCACCTCCAACTCTCCCCTTCCTCCGCGTCATTCCAGAACACCCTCGAAAATTTCCCCTTAGGGTTTGGATTTCCCGGCCTCCGATCTCTCTCATCTTTCTGGCGATCCTCTCTTTATGATCTTCTCCCGCTCCCGATTTTGGTGATCCCTTCCTCCCTCTCTTACTCCGCCTCGAGATCACCATGATCTCTGTGCAGGGCGACCATCGCCACCATCATCTTCACCCCCAGCTCCCCGGCTCTGGCAGCATAACTCGCCCTTCCTTCACTGCTGATCGGGTCGAGTCTTTCTCCGTCAAGCCTGAGCCTTCGGCACTCTCTCTACTGCCGTTGCATCGTCATGATTCTAATGAAGGTGTGGTTTTCTCTCGCTTAGTATCCAATTGAGTTTAAACGTGGACGAATATACGAGGAAGTTTGGGATGCACTACCCTTTTTATTTTCCTTAATTACTTTTTCTTCTGCACTTATTATCAGTTCTATGCATCCTTGTCATTTTGCTAATACTGATACTCAGATCTTTGTGGAAATAAGCTCGTTATTGGTTGACGTCTCGATGATCTCCAATCACGTCTTCATGTTTTGTAGATAGAGCTTTTATTGGGACTGTTTTAAATATTTCAAATCCCTCCCTTCCCTTGGTGCACACTTATACTGTGTCCTGAAGGCTGGTTTGGTGAACAGTAAATAGCTTAGTCTTGTGCTTTTTAGAGTCGCCCCCCTTCCTTCAGCGAACACATCGCAAATTCAGCATCTCTAAACTTTTGCTATCGACCCATACGTTTGATCTATAGCTTATTTAAGTCGATATACTCCACGGACTACATTCGACGCTTCTCTTATTTCAGAGAAGGCTTATTTACACTATGTATTTCATGTGTCAATAATCGTGCCAACTAATTTACACCCCGGGTTATCTCCTAAACAGTTGATGAAGATTTGCACATAACTCTTGCACACCAAATGTACAAGACTGGCAATTACAAACAAGCACTTGAGCATAGCAGTACTGTTTATGAGAGAAATCCACTCCGCACTGACAATTTGCTACTTCTGGGCGCAATTTATTATCAGGTTTCTTTCTTTCTGTTATCATGTAATGTCTTTGATGACTCCATATGATCCTCAGCATCTCCTTCTTGTTCACCTACGTTGCATTTGACTATGCGAGCCTATTTGTCTGTAGTTGCATGATTTCGACATGTGCATTGCCAAAAATGAAGAAGCACTTCGAATTGAACCTCATTTTGCCGAGTGTTATGGGAACATGGCAAATGCATGGAAGGTGGGTAAAGTTGCTATGAAAGGAAATGACTTGTTTTACATATTTATATGCAGCTTTTGAATTCTGTGCATCTTCTGCTATTAATAAAATTATCCTTTGTGCAGGAGAAAGGCAATATTGACCTTGCTATTCGCTACTACTTGATAGCCATTGAGGTCTGTAAGCAATTAACTATTAATAGTTTTATACTTCTAATATTTTTGTGAATTTATTTTTTTACTATGACATTCTGCCTTGTGATTTGCAAGTAACTTAAAGCTGCTGTTTTATTTCCTATTTTCCTCCTTCACCAAATCTGCAGTTTCACCACAATGTTATTTATGCTAAAGTCGTCTCTTGTGTTTTTTTGATTCTGCTGCTGTAGCTTCGGCCTAATTTTGCTGATGCATGGTCAAACTTAGCTAGTGCGTACATGCGCAAAGGAAGACTTAATGAAGCAGCACAGTGTTGTCGTCAAGCACTATCCATTAATCCTCTAATGGTATTCTCTCTGGATTCTAGCTTATATATTTTTGATAAGCAATTGATATCTAGCTCATATTTTTGATAAACAATTGACTTCATATGAAGTTTCATGTTCTTGGACGTGATGATTGCTTGGGCATTGTATATGTTGTGGTTTATTGATGTTTATGAGATACCTGTGTAATGCAGGTTGACGCCCATAGCAACTTGGGGAATTTAATGAAAGCTCAAGGGTTGGTGCAAGAAGTAAGTCCGAGCTTATTGAATTTCATTGTTTAAGTGGATGCCTCCTTTGTATTTTTTTTAATCCTGTAGATTTCCTTCTTGAATTTTCATATCTTGTAGCATAGGGGACAAGTCTTTGCTTTTCTTTGACTCCTGTTACAACCCACAACCCGCAACTGGATTTTAATATAACACTTCCAGCTGCTAGAATCGATACTGTCTCTGAACAGTGAATTGGCTTCCCAGTTTTAGCCAATGTTCTGCTGGATTCCCCAGTACGGCTTCCCACTGTCATTATGCTGGCACACTGTTTTCGTTTCTTTTCTTTTCTTTTTTTTAATTTTTTTTTTAAGGCTCAATGCAGTTCGCTGTGCGTTGGCCTAGAAGCCTGGAAGCTCCTTCATGCTTAGTATTTTGTACCCTGCGTCTCTTGTTTACATTTTAGTTACTGATTTAAATGATTCGTGCGTGGAACTGTGTCAAAATTCACAGTTCGGTACAGATGTCAAGTTCTTGTCTTCAAGCCAGGGCTCAGATGATGGTTGGTCTTGTTGTAACTTCTCCAAGACTGCAAATAGTCAGAATCTAACATTTTGTGCAGGCATACAGTTGCTATCTTGAGGCGTTGCGCATTCAACCCACTTTTGCTATTGCATGGTCAAATCTTGCTGGTCTGTTTATGGAATCTGGTGATCTCAACCGGGCACTTCAGTATTACAAGGTATCTCTTGTATATGCTATATTCATAATCTTGGACTTTGCAGGGTTGACCGCACTGGGTTGTCTAGATTATTTCTACTGCTAATATGTTTTTCTCGTTTATCAAATTGAACTTCATCTGTAATTGCAGCAACTTGTATTTAATAAGTATGCGGTGATTATGCCATCTGAAATCTCTCTATTTCTTGGTTCTGATATAATGAGAGAGAAAATCATGTCAATGATACTTCTCCCATATCTTTAGGGCAGATATTCTGACTCTGCTTATGTTTTCCTAACCCAAAAAACACAGGAAGCTGTGAAACTCAAACCCTCCTTTCCTGATGCATATCTGAACCTTGGGAATGTATACAAGGTTAGTTCAAAACGCCATGTCAGTATGAATGGTTGGATTAAATTACTTTAATTACCATACATTACGTGAATTGTTATTGGATGAAACAATGATGGTTTTCCTTTGTCAGGCTTTAGGGGTGCCTCAAGAGGCTATTGCATGTTATCAACATGCACTGCAAACTCGACCAAATTATGCTATGGCTTATGGTGAGTTCCACCGGTTTATGATTGTAACTTATTTTACTGCTACTTTTGATTGCTTTGTGGAAGATGGGGGCGAAGCAAATGGCGGAACAGGATGGTGTCATTTTGCTGCATGCTTGCTTCCCCCCTTTCCTTTGATAGTCTAGCTATAGCTCTATTAGTTTCTAATTTGATGGTGACAGATCTCATGATGGTCCTAAGAGCCCTGAATTTGACTTTATGTTGATTGGCGTGCTTAGATTTTGCCAAGTGTCATTTGTAATCACTTGATTTCATGTTGCTCAGGTAATTTGGCCAGTACATACTATGAGCAAGGCCAACTAGACCTGGCAATTTTACATTATAAGCAAGCTGTGGCATGCGATCCCAGATTTTTGGAGGCCTATAACAATTTGGTAGATTCTTTTGTTGTGTCTCAGTTTTATTTTGACGTAAGCCAGATGGTCAAACTTGTTGCTCAATAGCATAATTTTCTTTGGAATTCTTCTGTAGGGCAATGCGCTAAAAGATGTTGGCAGAGTAGAGGAAGCAATCCAGTGCTACAATGTATGCTTTTCTCATGAAGTGTGGTTTTATTTTTGTTTAGGTCAACAAATGACTATAATATCTGTCCTATTACTAAACTACTCTTTATTGGCGTGAAGCAATGCCTTTCATTACAACCTAACCATCCGCAAGCACTCACCAACCTTGGAAATATATACATGGAATGGTACTTATTTGTGATAACTACATTTTAAATCTTCTCATTAGTAATGGTACGAGATATAGTGATTATCCCGGTTCAAAATTTTTATTCAGGAATATGGTTGCTGCTGCTGCTTCATATTACAAGGCTACATTGAGTGTAACTACTGGACTTTCTGCTCCTTTCAACAATCTTGCCATCATATATAAGCAGCAGGTAGCTATACCTCTCATAAAATATGTTCAGTGGATAGTAGGTGTCCATCTTAGTTAGTGTCAATGAATTATGGGTCCAGTCTACGTGGTTTTGGCTGAATGTAGAACTATGAGGATCAGAAATATAGCTCTAAACGTTACTATCAATGAGAATACTGCTTATGATTTAATTTGTTAAATTATTTCCGGTCACTTTATTGCAGGGGAACTATGCAGATGCCATATCATGCTACAATGAGGTTCTCCGCATTGATCCTTTGGCAGCCGATGGGCTTGTAAACAGGGGCAATACTTATAAGGAGATTGGTAGAGTTAGTGATGCTATCCAGGACTATATACGAGCCATTGCTGTCAGGCCCACGATGGCTGAGGCCCATGCCAATCTGGCTTCGGCGTATAAAGATAGGTAATGAGTCTTTCAAATTTCTCTTGATGGCAATGCAGCTATTGTCAGCTGGCTTTTACTGATATTGTTGAGGTTTCCATTTGTATGCTAAGATCTTTTGTTCCCAAACAACTCCCCAGCGATTTAAATTCTATGCATAGTCTACACAACTTCTTGAGTCGCTGATGGGTTGATAACAATTGGGCCAGAAGTGAAAGCATATTATAAGAGATTTAGAAGTGTTAGCTCCTAATGATCTGGCAGGTGGGGCAAATGCGGGAACCCAACCATTAATTGACATTGGTCATGGATTTTAAGAGAGGTAGAGAGACTGAAGGTTAGGTGTTAGAAGATTTTATCAGGGTTGTACGTAGCGAGAGTGCCAGCTTCTCAATAACTAATAGCAGCTGCTTTTCTTTGTGATGTTATCATCATTTTCTGCTGCTTCTGTTCGGCTATTTACCTCAGTTAGCTGTAGCTAAGGGCTATCCATGTACTTGGGAGTTCAAACAATTGCAATGTTTCTGATGTGTTTGATTGAGTTGAAGTGAAAGAAATTATTTTTGAATTGTGTAGCAATTTTTGATTTGTTTTGGTGAGTGTCTTTTGCTCCCCCCAATCCTATTTATATTACGGGTTGCCTTCGAGAAGCTTTTCATGGTCTTATAAGTCACTTTACAAAATCTATGAAGTAATTAATATTTTTTCCAATAATTCCCTTGGTATTAGTTGGTATATTTGTGATGGAGAGGGGGATTAGAAAAGAATAGTATTGGTTTAGAGTTATGCTTTGGTTTTTATTTATTTAAATTATATATTATTCAAATGTTTGGTAATAATTTTGAGTTACTTTGCTTTTTGGTACCTTAAAGTATATTTATATTTTTAATTGTCATATTTATTAAATGGGATCTTCTGATCTCTGGTCCAATCCTTGGACTCGATTCTTTGAGCCTGATATTATCACTTCTTTAGTAGTATCTTCTCTTTGTGGCATGTGGATTTTATTTCCCAATTGATCTCTCAGCATTTTGTTTTATATTTGTACAGTGGACATGTAGAGGCTGCGATAAAGAGCTATAGACAAGCATTGATACTTCGTCCAGACTTTCCCGAAGCTACTTGCAATCTTCTGCACACGCTTCAGGTATCGTAAAGAATTTATTTCCCCCCTTAGTATGTTTTTTTTGATGATGTCCTTTTATGAAGGGAACCATTCACTGTAATCTCTAAATTTGTTCTGGAGTATCAGGATTAAACTTGTTTTGTCTTGATTCTCTTTACTTGAGCACATGTGTACACTGTTATGCTTGGTCGTTTTTAGCTGGCTTTGTGGTCAATTCACTTTTTTTAATTTCTAAGTCAATCCATTATTGGAAAGCTGCATTTTCATAAATTGTTTGGGACCTAATAAGATAATCTCGTGTCAAATTGTAGTGTGTCTGCTGTTGGGAGGATCGTGATAAGATGTTCAAGGAAGTTGAAGGGATAATCAGACGGCAGATCAATGTCAGGATCAACATTATCGTTATATTTATTTGAGCATATGACATGTACATCTCTTGTTGATTATCGTTTTGTTGTGATTTTCTGCTGTCCAGATGTCTGTTCTTCCGAGTGTCCAGCCTTTCCATGCAATAGCATATCCTCTTGACGCAATGCTTGCTCTTGAAATTAGGTATGGGATTTTCCGTGAGATGGAAAGTGTTGTTCAAAGCTATGCTGCTAATTCATAATGTTTTGTCCTCATCTTTGCAGCCGTAAATATGCTGCACACTGCTCCTTGATTGCTTCTCGATTTTCTCTTCCTCCATTTAGCCACGCTGCTCCTATTCCAATCAAACGTGAGGGAGGCTTTGAGAGACTAAGGGTTGGGTATGTTATTGAATGTCGTTTTTCAACTCATCCGACCTTGCAGCCCTTGTTCTTTTATTCAACTATGGGATTCTTTTGGGTTGTAGGTATGTGAGCAGTGATTTTGGTAATCATCCACTGTCTCATCTCATGGGATCTGTTTTTGGCATGCACAACAGGAAGAATGTTGAGGTATTTAGCTTTTACAACTTCTATATGATTTCTGGATTTGCTTCCTCTTGGTGTGTCAATTGGTGTTCTCTGTGTAGGTGTTCTGCTATGCTTTAAGTTCAAATGATGGGAGTGAATGGAGACAACGCATTCAGTCTGAAGCCGAGCACTTTGTAGATGTATCTGCCATGTCATCTGATATGATTGCTAAAATGATTAATGATGATAAGATTCAAATTCTTGTCAACCTTAATGGTTATACAAAGGTAGCTGTTCCCCCCTTTTCTGTGGTCATTTGTTTGTGGTATCTATTTGGTGAGAACATCAGATGTTCCTTTTATATGTTAGGCTGCAAATTTATTCATTTTTAAATTTCATGCGCTGGTTGGATGAAAGTTTTGTTATACTCTTATTTGGAGGTGAATCTTGAAATTCTGATAGCGCAGTTTAATGTTGTGTTACATTTGATTACCCAGTGTTGTTGTCCGATTTTTTATGCAGGGCGCCAGAAATGAGATATTTGCTATGCAACCTGCACCTATTCAAGTTTCATATATGGGGTTCCCTGGAACTACTGGGGCTACTTATATTGACTACTTGGTCACTGATGAGGTTGAATCACTTGCATACTTGAATCAATCATTTTTTTTTTTTGGGGTGTTATGGACTCATCTGACATTTTTTTTTTGCTGCTTAAAATTTCGTCCAGTTTGTTTCCCCACTGCAGTGTGCACATATCTATTCTGAAAAGCTGGTCCATCTTCCCCACTGCTACTTTGTAAATGATTATAAACAGGTTAGACTTATGGACTGGTAAAATTTAGTAGTAGTCCAATTCCATGTTGTGGTCTTTCGTACATTGATACATGGCATTGAATCTCTGTGCTTTGCCACTTCTGTTCAGAAAAATCAGGATGTGTTAGATCCAAAGTGCCGGCAAAAACGAGCAGATTATGGTCTGCCAGAGAATAAATTTATATTTGCATGCTTTAATCAGTTGTACAAGATGGATCCGGAGATCTTTAATACATGGTAATGTTGGATGCTCTTTATTAGTTATTTAATGAATAATTAGCTCTTGCTTTTAGTGTCAACATTATCATCAAAATCTGGCAGTTCATGCTGAATAGGTTTGCTTTTATGGAATATAGCTACTTTTTCATTCTCCTTTATTGTGGTAGTGGCATTTTTATTGCTCATGTGTCTGCTTGTTCTATTCCAGGTGCAATATTCTCAAACGCGTGCCAGACAGCGCGCTCTGGCTCCTGAGATTTCCTGCGGCTGGTGAAATGAGACTGAGGGCATGTATGTGGTGTTAAATGATGCGTTGAAATGTTTGTGTCTGATTGGGAAAATGTGTGATCCTTGCCGTTAGTTTGCTCTGCACTTGTATTGTTTATATTTTAATCTTGTAGTATTTGGAGGGATTCATTTTCTTGTCATCATTTGTGATTTCTGGACTTATTTCAGATGCTGCCGCACAAGGGGTCCAGCCAGATCAAATTATTTTCACGGATGTTGCCATGAAGAATGAACACATCAGGCGCAGTGCTTTAGCAGACTTGTTCCTTGACACGTAAATTTGTTTATCATTTTACTCTTTTTTGGCCGTGATTCACCCTTTGCCCTTCTTTTCTAATTGCTTCTATTCAGTGAAGCAGTTTTGTATGTGGCTTCTGAAGAGTTGGTTATATATTTTTAGTAGTGATAGAGTTGGTTATGTTTTTTAGGCCTTTATGCAATGCTCATACCACGGGAACAGACATATTATGGGCTGGCTTGCCCATGATTACCCTGCCTCTTGAGAAAATGGCCACGAGAGTTGCTGGTTCCCTTTGTCTTGCCACTGATCTGGGGGATGAGATGATTGTGAGCAGGTAAATTTCTCTCTATAAAAATAGGTTCTATATAGTATTGCTGACTCCTTGAAGGATGGATTTAGAGTACAATCCTTATTAAGTAGGTGATGTTTAAATCATAGCCTTTTTTTAAATTATTATGGTGCTTGATTTTGTTTCTTTAATCTTCTACGTATATGTCATTTAACACGACAATCAATGAACCATACTTCTAATGTGTGTCTTATCTGAGGTATATATTTAAAGTTTTTTGAACTGCTTTGTTCTTTAAATCATGTTAGCATGAAAGAGTATGAGGAGAGAGCGGTATCACTGGCTTTGAACCGTTCAGAGCTTCAGGCCCTTACTAACAGGCTCAAAGCTGTCCGTATGACTTGCCCTCTATTCGACACAGCCCGCTGGGTGAGTTAGTGGATATGATGGTTTCCTTCTAATGGTTATTCCATTGTCCGCTGTGGCGTGATTTTGAAGCTATGTTGAAACTTTGCAGGTGACTAATCTTGAAAGGGGGTATTTTAAAATGTGGAATTTGCATTGCTCTGGTCAGCGTCCGCAACATTTCAAGGTCACCGAGAATGATATCGAATGCCCCTATGATAGATAGGTGTTAGAAAATTAGACGGGAATGTAGATAAGAAAATCAAGAGAAAGTAGTGGTTATCTTGAATTGTTGGCGGGTGCTGTAGTAATTCATATAATACAAATTGTGACGGACTTCGCATCTATTAAAGGAAATATTTGCTTTCATCTTGGCTGTTAAATTAAATGTGGTTCTGCTTAGCCGTGCCTTGTTGTGTTTACTGTTCCGAAAAGAAACCAAAGAGACGCGGTTTGATTTGCTCTCGGCGACTTTCAAACATGTTGCTTGTTTGAATATTTATGTGATGAAAAAGGGTCAACTAAATTCGGCCGAAGTCTACCAAACCCGTCACGGTGGACGTAGAAGATAAATAGTTGGGACTGGAGGCTTGGATGGATCCTTCACGCATATCTCACTTCCGGAGAAATGTTTTTTCAGATGTCGGCGCGGAAAGCTGTGAGACCGCGGAAAGGTGTATTCGCTATTCTTTTTGTATTTTCCGGAGGATTACAATAAGGTTGGGAAAAAAAAAAAAAAACAAGTCAGCAGTAGTTGTTTATTACTGTGAAATTCGAGATTTATTAACTATATTTTTTTGTGTTGACTTCATAATAATTCTTTAATATTTTGGGAAAAGAATATTATCAGGAATCTTATCGCTTGTTTAAATGTTTAGTGGTTTGTGATCGTTAACTATAATTGAAGTTTTTAAGATCTCATCAAATGTGAGTTCAATTTCGTTATTTTGTCATATGTTATGATAATAATAAAATTAGTATTTTTATTTGGAAATTTTTTTCATTGCAACCTATGTCTGGTTTAAAGTTCTCCGAGGAGAGGATGAAAATTGTTTCCTCGTAATTGTTTATAAAATTTTTAAGCAAAGGAGGAGTTTTCAGAGGAGGAAATTAGAGATGGTGCTGTCGAAATTATCATTATGCAAAATTTAAAATAACGCTTTTTTTTTTTCATTGTATCTTCCTGTCGTTTTGTGTGTATATCGCATATATTAGAATTTATTCGCGTTGCATTAAAAAAAATTAATTAAACATTTTAAATTATATTGTGTCTTATTTTTCATGAAAATAGAAAAAAAAAAAGAAAATAATTTGAAGGCAAAATATGACTTATAATTAGTTGCTTTCACTCTTCTTTCCTTCCTAAACAAAACGATCATGATGTCTTCATTTAATCAAGCCAAACAAGAAGTAAAATTCTCTTCCATTCTTTTTGAAAATCCCTCAATTCCCTCTTTTAAACTAATACTTCTTTTGCATGGGAAGAAAAGTTTGGAGGAAAAAAATAGGAGAAAAGAAAACAAAAAAAATCAAGAAAACATGTTATCATCTGTCTTATTTGGTTGGAGGAGAGAGAAAAAAAGAAATTAGCAAATACATAAATGACTAAAATATTCTTATCTCTATATTAAAATATATCATGTTGTAAATCAAATTAAACATCACCATGAAAGCATCATATTAAGACTAACATCATTAAATAATTTTAAATCATTATTTGGTAAAAGTATATTATCATGTGATCATATTTTAAAAACAAAATAATTTAGTAAAAATGTTATTTTTAAGGTAAATAAAAAATTGGGCAAATTTTTTAAATTAAACATAATTAAAGAAATAAATAAATTATTTAAAATAATTGATAAATAATGAAAATTTAAAATAAAATTTGAAATATATGAAGATATGTATATACTCCTCCGGTCCTTAATATATGACCTAATTGTTGAGTTGGTTTTGATCCTAAATATAAGACCCATTTCTCATATTTATCAATTTTTTCTAAATTACTCCTATGAATACTCCCTCAACCATAATCAAGTAGAAAAGGAGATGAGGTATTAAGAAAGATGATTATGGCATTTTAGGAAAAATGTGTCACATTTGTTATAATTAACTAACTTACCTAACTTCCTTAATCTAATCAAATTAGTTAAATGGATCTTATATTAAGGACCGAAAGAGTATTAATTTGTGCGTGCATTTCATTGAATGTGAAAAAATAGAGTTTGCACGTTGGTTTTGAATCTGACCATATTACAGTGAGATAATTTTTTATTTTTTATTATGGGGTAGAAAGGAGACACAAGACCCAAAACAACTAAAACATAAAACAAAAAAACTAAACAAAAACACTAAGATAATTTATTAATTTTAATTTGTAGAATTATGAAGAGGCCATAAATAAAATTAAAAAGAAAAATTTGCATCAAACATCAAAATGTGAGATTATTAAACCATATTTAAGGAGGGCATACGAAGAATGCAAATTTTTTTCTCATTTCCTCTTCATATGTGGAGAGAAAAAGAGGCGAGTCTTATGTCCCATCTTCTCTTATATTTTTTTTTTATAGTTTTCTTTCTCCTCTCATTTGCTTTCCATCCAAATAAGGGATGAATGTTGTAACGAGTAAAAAAAAAAAAACCAAATATATTTGTTGCCACGTAAAAAGGTGGGGAAAAAAGGCATTTTGGTTTATCATCATTAAAATACATCTAACATCCCCCCATCCGAAATTCCGAATTCCACAATTTGGAGGGAAAATAATGAGGGAGAGAAATCATCATTAAAATACATCCCCCCAAAAAAAATTCCAAAATATTGCGTCAAGAAGATAGGCAACATTCTAAGGAGGAAAAATGAGATACTAAGGAGACTAGAAGGAATTGAAAGGGTCAAGAAATAGAGGTTTGATCATGGTCTACAAAGATTACAAAGAAGACTGTGGTCTGATTATAACAAGATACTCCTCCAAGAGGAATTGATGTGGTACCAAAAATCTCGATGTCAATGGTTACAATGGGGAGATAAAAACACGAGATATTTCCATGCTTCAACGGTTTTCAAGAGGAAAAAGCAGAAAATTATGGCTTTAAAAGATGAAATGGGGACTAGGGTGACAGATGAAGAGAGCCTACATCAGATGGCAACCAAGTATTATAAAGACCTCTACACCAAAGATAGCCAAACTCTTGAAGAACCCCCTGGCCCAATTTGTTTCCTAACCTTCAACCTCAACAAATTGACTGGATTAATATAGAGGTAACAGATATTGAGATTAAAAATGCGGCTTTCTCTATGGGAGCTTTCAAAGCCCCGATCCTGATGGTCTACAACCACACTTTTCCTAGGCCCATTGGGATAAAGTAGGAAATAGCCTATGTGAAATGGTCAAGGAAGTGTTTAGAGAGCCAAATAGGATTGAAGCACTCAACCAAACAAATATAGTGCTTATTCCTAAAGTGGACCACCCGACTACCTTAAAGGATATGCGACCACTATCTCTTTGTAATGTTAGCTTGAAGGTAATCACCAAACTGATTGCAAATATCTCTTTGTAATGTTAGATTGAAGGTAATTAGCAAACTGATTGCAAACAAATTGCAAACTATCATGAATCAGTTAGTCGGACTGTAGCAATGTAGCTTTATTGCTTCAAGATCAAGCTGCGACAATATTATTCTAGCACAAGAGGCCATTCATCTAATGAGGACTAAACCAGGCAAGAAAGGCCTAGTAGCTGTCAAAGTGGACATGGAAAAAGCCTATGACCGCCTAGATTGGAATTTTCTGAGAAGTACTTTGGACATCATTGGGATTCCTGAGAACTTGGTATAGATCATTATGCACTGTGTAAGCACGGCTACTCTGAAGGTTCTGTGGAATGGAAAGGAGGGCATGAGCTTCAAACCGTCACATGGGGTGAGACAAGGCGATCTGTTCAGCCCTTATCTTTTTGTTCTTTGCATGGAAAGGCTCGGACACCTGATATCCACTAAATGTCAAACCCAAAGATGGAAACTACTCAGCTTTAAAAAGGATGGACCTAAAATTTCTTACCTTTTCTTTGCCAATGACTTACTGCTATTCACCGAAGCCTCAACAAGACAAATGAATATCATTAAGCAAGTGATGAAGAGATTCTATAAGGTCTTGGGTCATAAGATTAACCTGGACAAATCCAAAGCCTTCTTCTCTAGGAATGTCCACATGAACAGGGCTTTGAATTTAAGTCGAACGCTTGGAATTGGAATTACTCCTGATCTGGGAGAATACCTTGGTGTTCCTCTTATTCACTCACGAATAACGAAAGACACCTTTAGGCACATAATCAAAAAGGTTTGGACTAGGCTAGCACTCTGGAAAGGGAGATACCTAACTATGGTAGGGAGAACCATGCTCGTCAAAGCGATGGTGTCAGCCCTCCCATCTTACCAAATGCAGTCCACGTTATTGCTAAAGGGGGTGCTGAAAGAAATAGAGAAAATCAGTAGAAATTTCTTATGGCGCCAAGATGAAACGATGAAAAAGATGTACCTGATAGCTTGGGAAAAGGTCATCAGAAGCAAGAAAGAAGGCGGTTTGGGTGTAAAGAATTTGGAACAACAGAATAAGGCTTTCATAATGAAACTTTGTTGGGATTTAATCACACAAACTAAGGATCTATGGGTGTGGTGTCTACGAAGTACCTATGACTGTGGAGAGGAGGCAATACCCTTGGTGAACAGAGGCAGGTATAACTCAATCACTTGGAAGGCAATTATCTCTGTCTGGGAGACCTTTTTAACTAGGATTGGTCGATGTATAAATGATGGTCAATCCACAAAATTTTGGTGGGACAGATGGGCCCCGCTGGAAGCACCACTCATTCACTATACGTCGTGTAGCCTTGAGCACATTAATGAATATGAGACAGTAGCAAATTTTAGACTACCTAATGGTGGATGGGACGTGAATCGATGGAAAAGTTTATTTCCAACATGGGTGGTACATATTCTGGCAAGGATAAAACCCCCAACAATTGATAGACCAGATTTTTTTGTTGGAAAAGTGCGTCTGACGATAGATTCACAGTCAAAGTATCTTACAACTTCTTGGTTCATTCAGGAGGGACTACCGGTCAAGGACAATGGTCGGGTTTTTGGCATTGGCTAGCATATACCAGAAAAAATAAAATTCTTCCTTTGGCAAGCTTCCCAAGAGAGATTGAGCACGAACACTCTTAGAGCAAAAAGAGAGTTGACTCATATAGATAAATGCCCTTGTAGTTGTAATAGAGAGGAAACCATATTACATACCCTAAGAGATTGTGTGAGGGCAAGAGAGGTGTGGTGTTTCTTCCTTAATCCTAACAAACAACATATGTTTTTCTCTTGTGATTTACAAGTGTGGTTAAAGAAGAATGGGAGCTCAAATCCTAGCAGAGCTCGCTTTCACCAATGGCCATGGACAAGAATATTCAGCCACGCGTGTTGGCTAATATGGAAGGCACACTGCAAACAGCTTTTCAGCGAAGGCATCCCTTCAAGCCTTGAGGTGCAACAACAGTGTCTCTTTCATCTTATGGAGGAAGTAACTATGGGAACTCTATCCCATAAACTGCTCCAACACAATCATGAGAGAAGCTGGACGCCACCAAAAGAAGGCGAAGTGAGACTTGATGTAGATGCGTCTATTCGACAGTACAGCCAAGCGACATGCGATGGGGTCATACGAGACGCAACAGGAGAGTGGATTATGGGATTTGAAAAAGCACTTGGAGCTTACCCGGTCTCAACAGCTGAAATCCTAGCTATCAAGACCGGGCTCGAGGTCTGCAAAGGACTTCATATTAGTGACATACATGTGTATTCAGACTCACTGGAGGCAATTAATATGTTGATAAAAGATAGCAGAACCAACCACCCTTTTAAAGAGGAAATAGAGGAGACCAGAAAACTCTTGTATGAGGAGTGGAATGTGATCATTTCACATGCAAACAGAGAGAATATCCACTGTGCTGACAGCATGACTCGAACAGTGCAAGTCGCAAGTCAGGATGTCATCCTATATCCGGAAATACCAGCATGGTGCCGGGAAGGATTTTGGAGAGACAAAAGAACGATGGCGGGGGGCTAGCTGAAGCTGTTGTTTTTTATCCTTTTGTACTTTCAAGCGTTAGCTTGCCGTTTGTAACCAAAAAACAAAAAACATCCCCCCAAACCCAAAACACCCCCCCTCCCAAAAACAAAAAACCTCGGCCCAACAGGGGCAAGCCTGGCGGCCTTACCTGAATCTGGAGTTACGGTGCGGCGGTCACGAATGACGGATTCTTCTGCTCCATCTTTGACCTTCCACCCCACAAACCCTAGCCCCAGGATGTTCAATCCTCCCTGCAATTCGCCACCCGACCTTTCAACAGCCCTCTCATCCCTGAACAACCTCATTCACCTCTCGCACCGCACCTTCTATTCTCTCCCCTCTCTCTTGCGACCGCACTCACAAAACCCTAACCCCAATCTCGTACAATGCCCTTTCAATCATCACCACCTGATGCCTCCTGAATTCCTTTTTCTTCACTACCTCCGTTGCCCTTCCTCTCCTCACCCTCTCCCCAATCCCGACGACCTCCTTCATTCTCTCTCTTACCCCAAAACCCTCCAGTTCAATGATCGTTGTCGCCAGGACAACTGCTTCCAACAAACTCTCCATGATCCTCACGCTGAACTCTTATTCTCTTTGGAGGATTACGTCGACGTTGGTTTTAACTTCTTTTACCATGATTGCCCGGGTGTGGTTACTTTGTCCGATGTGGATGCTATGAAGAGAACCTTTACGCTTCCTGGTATATTATCAATTGAATGCTTTGGTTTTGTTAAGGCTAATGACATAGAGATTAAGTATTCTGAGCGAGAGCATTTGGGAATTCTTCCCTCCGAGTACTGGACTATCAAGAAAGAGGTCGACGCTTGGGATGATTATCCTACTACATGCTCGCATGGTGTTCTTCGTGCGATTGGAGGTGTAGGAATTACTAAGGCATGTGATTTCATGAGATGGATAATGGCAAATTCGCCCAGATATGGTGTTGTGATTGATATGCCTATGGGACAGCATATATTTTTACTGTTTAGTTTATGTTTGAAGTCGATTCTTAGAGAAGCTTTAAATACATTGGATGTGTTGAACAATCAGCTTTTGGAGTTAGATTGCTCCGAGTGTCCTGTTTTGGTTCGGTCATCGGCATGGTTAACATCACAAATTTCAATTTTGTATGGTTCAACGAAGGGAAAGCTATTTGTTCTTGATTTGCTTAAGATGTGTACTTTAGACGGTGCATCAGCTCTGTTGTTGTATACCTTTGGGAAAGCTGACATTGAAGCCCCCCCATTTAAAGAAAAGTTTCGGAATCAAAATATTGCTGGCATGGACATGAAGGGCGCAAAATATGACATTCTGCAAGAAGGAAATGCACACTCTGGGCAGAACAACGTTGTGGATGGAACTATTTGTAGCTGTAATGTCTCCATATCCCAAGTTGCAGCAGCTATTGCAGCATTGCATGAGCGATCTTTGCTTGAAGATAGAATGAAGAGACTGTGGTTCTCTCAGCAATCAAACAAATTTCAGCTGTATGTTGCTTACACATTTCAAACCCCCCAAAAGAATAACCTCATGAAGAAGATTTACAGAATTTAAAAATTACTGGGGAGTCCAAAAGAGATTTAATATATCTGTTATACACATCCCAAATGTTCCAAATTCACAGAACTTGGGAAAAAGGTTCATGATTTATGATTATGCAAATTCCAATCATCAATTTGTAATCTCGAGCTGAACATAACTAACCTTAGACTCTTCTGGATAGTTGCAATTTCGTTACAGATTACATATTTTCATTGTAGAATTGTTACCTAATCTTTAGCATTCTGCATGTTTCTTTTCCACCAGTTGGCTACTATGTCCGTGCTCTACATGTTGTTTTTTCTTCTAAACAATTAAGAGATGTGACTGGTCTGACACTCGCGGACATCATGTTTGATTTGCCCCTGATTATTATAAACTAAGTTATTGTGAATACTATGTCCGAAAATAAATCTTTTATATTTTATCTTTTTCCATTAGGGTTGCTGAGCATTGTTATTTGACTGAGAAAGCGAATGAGGAGAGGAAGAAGAGGCCTAATTATAGAGCTGTGATTGACTACGATGGGCTTCCTCGACAGCAATCATCTAACATGGTAAATTTAATCAGATGTGAATGAGCAGCGGAGCTTTCTGATCTACATTTGCCTGAATCATGTTTTATGCATAATGGGATGAGCTTTTACTTCTTTTGGCCTTGTTTAGAGCACCGAAAGTAAAAATGACTGGGATGAACTAGTTTGCTTCAATGATGTGTTGGACCTTATTCTAAGTCTAAAATTCTAAGTCTAAAGCTCTTCATATGACATCAAAGGATTGCTAAGATACATTTGCTAACTGCCTTCCTTACGGAGTAGCACAAAATGTCAATAACATTAGAGAAACTAATTCTAAATATTTATTGATGCTCTTTTTTTATCTGATGTACTCCACACTACATGTACTTAATATACATAAACTTTCTGTTGGTTACAGGGAACAACCGGAGTGAAGACACGGGAGGAGTTACTAGCTGAAGAAAGAGACTACAAACGTAGAAGAATGTCTTATCGTGGCAAGAAGATAAAGAGATCAACTGTACAGGTCAGAATCAGATGAAAATTTTTTCTACAAGCATAGCTTGAATAGTACCATGATGCATCATTTCTTGTATAATTTGACTATGAAAATTTTAATCCCAGCTATTCAGTAAGCTCTATATTCATTTCTGTTCTCCTTTTGAAGGTGATGAGGGATATAATAGAGGAATACATGGAAGAGATCAAGCAGGCGGGAGGTGTTGGGAGCCCTATGAAGCAATCTGATGAGAGTGGGATGTTGCCATTGGAATCTCTTTCCCGCCGTGACATGGATATTGAAGCAAAGATATTAAGAAAAGGCAGTCGTGAGTCATCTGTGGCAACAGTTTGTAATCCAAGTCATTATGAACAGAAATCACGAACTATCTATTGTGACAAAAGCAAAGCTGTCGAGATCCTAGAGGATGCCTCTCCTAGAGATTATGAACAACCTAGACAAGGACATTCCAGAAAGCATGGATATATAGAAGCTCATGGGAATACTGTCCATGCACGTTATGGTAGAAAACATGCTTCTGGCGGCCCTGAAGGACCAAATAGTTATGGCCCATCAAATGACAGTATCAGTTGTCATAGAAAACATGATTATTCAAGGAGGAAAAAGTATGATGAGAAGTCGAGATCCAGAGATAGGTGGCAAGGGAACTCTCACAGGAATCATGATTATGATTCTCCCTTGAAAAGGGCATTTGAGGATCGATATGATCCTTCAGAATCTCTTGATCTCTATGAAGATAATGTCTCCCCCGGTACTAAAAGATAAACTGTGGTGACAGCCATCATGTACACTGTGTTCGCTGGAACTCTGAAGGGACAGCGTCCAGAGCAGGTAACTTTTTTTTTTTTTTGGGGGGGGGGTTTATATATACTATCTGGCTTTAACTTCTGTATGGATTCCAGAAAGTTCTACATTTTGATGCGGTTATTTGCATAACTTTGCAGTAAGAAGTTATCTGGCTTCAGCATATGACTGTATCCTCCTTTGTATCCTTAACTGTGAATTTTGTTCATTTAAGCAAATTTTGCTGTGACTTACGGTTTTGTTCATTATGTTCGTCATTTTTTTCTCTTAGAGGGAAGCAATAAGAAATGGGAATCATAGCAACAATCTATCATCATGCAATAAATCTACGTTGAAGTTTTTAGGATCAGTGGCGTCTTAGCTCAATTTATGATTGTTTTACTTTCATGTCACACAAAAAGAATCAGTTATGTCTTTTCTTTATGAATGGAATCATGTTGGACAGAAGTTATATGCTTTTTTTTTTTTTTTGGGTGTGCTGATATTCTTTGCTTTAGATATTGAACAACTAAACTTCTAACGTGTGTTCCTCATTTTGTTGCTTTGGATATTGGTATGCAACAGCAACAGTGGGCACCTGTAAACTTCATCGTATTTCGGATATCTTAGCGAGCAATGATAGGAAATAATATGTACTTGCCTCTCCTTGCATATTTTGTCGTCAACATTAGCTTGCCCGCATCCTACCGTTCCATATCACATGTCCTTAGACTACACTTCGAATACTTGATGCATGCAAAAGGCTGGTCGCGTTTCGTTTGTTAGCCAGCTGTGATTTCATGGCAACAAAATGAATCTGAAACGAAGCGCATGTTCCAACAATACCTGAAACTGTGATTAATTTCTTGAAATGTTTGTTACTTTCTTTTGCGTTGATTTCTTGCTTGATACAGGATAATCTTTCAATTCTTCCCGTGGTTAACTCAGGTTTTTGTTCGCCTTTTTACCTTCAGAGCTGCAGAAATCTTTCCTTTGAGTTGACTCGGTCAATTGTTTAGTTTATTGTAGACAGCCAGAAATGGAGCTCGTGTTACTGCTTGTATAACATGCCTGGAGATGGGTCTTGGAGGGGAGATTAATTCACCATGAGAAAATGTTCTTGAATCATGACTGCCTGAAGCCCAGGGTCTCGTTCTTGCCACCAGAGATAAAACTATCAATTCTTTTGCGGCGGGACCACCCAAAGCCTTACTCAAGGCTCATTTGCCTCTTGTCAAAATATGTTTACATTTTTTCATTTCCACCTGTTTTAAGGTATTTCAGTGTGAATGAATCGTGTGCCCGGCGCTTTTAGCAAAACACTGGGATTTGGTTGGTTTTTTTTTTTTTGGGGGGGGGGGGGGTTGTCAAACAACGGGCCACTAGAAGCTTATTGCAGGATAACATTTTAGCCAAGCTGTGTGCAAGTTACTAACAGGTAATAGCATCCTTCCATGCAACTTGCGTGAAAAGGCTTGGAATGTGATTAAATCTAATTTGGATTATTTATATTTAAAAATTTTAGTACTTTTTAAGTGATGAATTTCATTTTAAAAAGTGATAGCTGAAATTGTTAGAAAAGTGGTTATTAGAATCAGGTTATTTTTGCAAAAGAGCTGTGGGTATTTGAAAATTTTTATTGGAATAATGTCATTTTGAAAGTGGAAAAAATGTAGCAATGTTTACCTGTCATGTTGACCCAATTTTGTTAATGTGGCATGCTTATGTGGCATTTATCTCACCTCTTTCGTGATGTCAGATATTTTAATAGGGAAAAAAAAATGAGAAAATAGAAAACTCTGCCTTCCTCTTTCGTCTCAAAAGGGAAAGACCAAGGCTGAATGGAATTGAAATAAAACGGAAAAAAAAAAAGCAGTGAGCAATAGTGGATAGGATTATGAGTGTGAATTTGTTTAAGCACTACATGTTAATATGTGATACTTGTTATCAAAATGAAATTTGAACTATTTAAATTTAATTTGAATAGTTTGAATTTAAAAATTAAAATTTAAAATGAAAATTTTTTAAATGGCATTTGAAGATTAACTAACGTATTTTTCATTTCATATTTGAAGATATTTTTCAAAAGTGATGCTCCGTCACAATGGAGGAAAATTGTGGGGTGTGAGACGAAGCAACCTGCATTCGGATCTTTGTCAATAGTACATTCACTTGCCGAGACTGAATTTGAATGTTCGAATTATGAGCACGGAGCAGAAGGAGTGGATAAAACAGGGGAGAATGAATTGTGTGGATAACGGTTGTACGAAGGGCAGATTCAGTGGATACAAATGAAACCGCCGAGACTGAGTACGTGGAAGCGTCGCATTGGTGCCTTGGCCCTGCCCTGTTTGTGACGTCCCCGGTTTTGGCATGCTTTGCTTTGGGGACCTGGCTTCTTGCCCCAGACCTATCACCACCATCCCCATACTATATGCCCATTAGAAATATCCGATTATTGTGGAATTTCATGGACTTCGATTATCAATAAATTTTTGCGCCTATACTTTTAGGAAAAATCATTTTAAAAGTGCCAGTATTTTTTTTAATTCTTAACTTAGTACCTATGTATTTTTTCTCTTAATTAAATCTTTAATTTTGCTCTATTAACGTCATTAACTCTTGCAAAGAGACTAAAAATGCTGGTAGAAAAAAAATTACAAGAGCTAATGTTGTTAAAAAATAAAATTAAATAATTTAATTAAGATAAAAATACTTAGATACCAAATTAAAAATTGAGAGAAAGTATAAATACCTGTAATATAATATTCCCTACTTTTAATTAAGGGTATTCTCATAAATATGCACTGGTTTTCTCTTCTTTATTATTATTTTTAGTTCTAAATATAAGAGTTAGGCTGTATTTATTTTGATCATAAATATATGATCTCAATTCATTTTTTTAAAAATATATATATTTGTTCCTTCATCAGGAGGTAATTATAACATGTGCAATTAGAAAGGATATTTTGAAGGAAAAAACACATTTATTATAAATAACTAATTTAATTAATTATTTTAATATATGTAAATTAATTGTTTTACCTCTTATATTAAAAAAGGGAGAGAGTATAATATTAATTTGCAACAACTGAGGGAATGAGTGAGTGGAATGTGAAAGCATGGGATTGTTTTGCAGATGCGGGAGAAAGCAATGTCCGAAATAAAAGCGATGAACGTGACGTTACAAAGATGTTTTGTGAGAATTAGTCACCAACACTGCTCAACTGCTTTCCCTATCTTCTTATCCCTTTTCCATTTCTGCAACATCCAACATTCTGTGGTTCCTATTCAATTGTTACTTGCGTGAGCCTATCAAACTCGTTCAATATAATCCCCTGATATTTTCAAGAAAAGCGCAGGCCATATCATACAAGTCACGTTTAATACGAAGCATTAAAATAAAGGGTAGAGATTTAAAACAGGATTGAGAAAAATCTATTAAAAATGTTTAGCATGAAAGATTATTTATTATATAGTATTAGACAAACTCATGTACGTGAGATTAAAAATACTATAGAAGAAGATGGTATTCCCCAATCTTATCTCCATAAGTTTACCTGATTTCATATAATAAACAATTATTCATACCATATGCTCTTTTAATAATTTTTCTAAATTATAATTTCAACCCCTATCTTTCATTTTTAATACTCTATATCAAACGCAACAATAGAGTATTTGCATACGCAACAACACGTAGCCACGTCCCCCCCCCCCACCCCCAAAAAAAAAAAACTATTCTGCCGTCCCTGCCACTAACATGTTGATAAGATAAGTTCAGTTCTTTGCATGAAATTGTGGCGTGACACGCAATCACCCGCCGTTAACATCCTTTCCTTAGTGTGTGCACACTGTACAAAGCAAACCGCACAATCTCATCAATTAATTCTTGTTCTTTCTCATTATGTTGCTGCTTTATCTCTTCACCCACTCAAATGCTCATATGAAAAGGACTACTCTTTCCATTTCAAGCCCAGACAGACAGAAGCAAACAAAACAACAGCAGGGTACATCCATGATGTTAGTTTGGTTGAAACATGATTTTGGGAGTTGGGTCAGTTAGTCGGGCAGACTTAAATCATAATACTGTTCCTTAATATTAATATAAAATCTCATTTGATTTTTATTTTGATTCTAAATATAAGACCCCAATCAATTTGGTCTTTTATATTTATCTATTTTTTTTTCAAAGATAGTTCTTATAATAATGGTAGTTCTAGCCAATACACTTGAATAGTAATAATATTTTAAGAAAGATGACAGTTTTTTTAATTTACTTAAATTAGTCAATTAGCTTTTATATTAAAGATCAGGATTGTAGTATGTAATTAAAACCAGAAAGCGCGCGGGCCATTACAAAACCAAAATCACCATTTTTATCTTCATCCTGTTGCCAAACCCTTGACAGGCCCAATGTATATAAATAGTGGGGGCAACCTCAGTCCAACACCATCTCGTCTTCTCCCGCCACACTTGGCTATTCACGTACGTTAGCTGAGCCCAGCAAAATGCTCTCCTTGTCTGATCACGACTTGGTTTTCATCTTTGGTCTTTTAGGTGTGTGGGTGTGTGTGTGTTACTTACGCTCCAATTATACGTTGTACTCGTTCACATAACAATTCTCTCCTTCATATATATGCTCTCAGTCTCCAGCACTGAACTGACTGACTCCTTTTGCTGCGCTGAACGTACGTAGGTAACGTTGTGTCGTTCATGGTGTTCTTGGCGCCCTTGTAAGTAAACAAAAAGAAAGAAGAGATCGAAACTTGCTTACTATTATATAACTGAGGTGGTAATAGGCTGAGTTAGAAAACTAAATACTAATGAAGTTGTTATATGTGTACGCGCGTGGGTGGCAGGCCAACGTTCTACAGGATATGGAAGGGCAAATCGTCGGAAGGGTTTCAATCCATCCCATACGTGGTTGCACTGCTGAGCGCAATGCTGCTGCTGTATTATGGTTTCCTAAAGAGCAACGCCATCCTGATCATCACCATCAACGCCATCGGATGCGCCATAGAACTCGCTTACCTCATCCTCTACCTCACCTTTGCTACCAGGAAGCAGAAGGTGCGTGCCCAGTTGGCATATCTTCACTCTCATCTTGTGGCTTTCAATGTAATGTAATGTGATTGCAGATTTGGACTGTGGGGATGATGGGGATATTCAACGTGGGGGGGTTTGGGCTGACGCTCGTAATTTCCATATTGGGAGTGAAGGAATGGGAGCGCGTTCACGCCGTTGGATGGATCTGCGCCATTTTCAACATCGCCGTCTTCGCTGCTCCCCTGAGCATCATGGTGTGTGCGTGTGCGCGCGCGTTTATAATGTGCGGGTATAATTTAATAGCATGCATGCATGTATGTGACGATGAAGTCTTTAATTTGCAGAGGAGGGTCATCAAAACCAAAAGCGTGGAGTATATGCCCTTTACTCTGTCCTTGTCTCTGACGCTGTGCGCCGCCACCTGGTTTTTCTACGGCTTCTTCGACAAAGATTACTACATCATGGTGAGCAGTAGTTAACGTGATATATATTTACACACGCACACACACGTGTTAATGTGTTTAATATTAACGAATGACGAGCACCGAGTGGAAAATAGAAATAAAGAATGAAGCTAAGCATGGATGGATGGATGGATGGACCAGGTGCCGAATGTGGTGGGATTCATGTTTGGAGCGGCTCAGATGGGGTTATACATCGCGTACAAGGACGCCAACAAGAAGGACTCCCAATCCAAAAGCATGCCGCCGGCGCCGCCTCAGCTCCCCGACGTCGTCTGACCTCTTAATTAATAGCTCCTCCTATCCAAATACCCCCTAAATAGCTCCTCCTCTCCCCTTCTTTTCTCATGTACGTACATGTGGAATAAATTATCATTACACTTCATAATAATTTCTCATTCTCTTTTTAATATTTATTTGAACGCAAACTTCTCACCCCCCCCCCCTCGAGACAACGCCTTAGCAAAGGCTCCCACCGCATCCCGCCTAGAGAGGATGGGGTCCTATATGATGATATGATATAATCTACGAGTCGAGCCGATCGTACGTGAAGAAACTGATATCTCCCCGGCCCCGTTCCCAGTTCCAATCCAGGGCTCAGCGCTATGCTTGTTTCGTTTCGCGTTAATGGAGCAAACCTCATTAGCTATCTCAAAATGAAAGTTAATTACCCGCTTACTTTTATTTTCGTTCGCATACACTTTAATCTAAAATGACTTTTACTCCCCTAAGCAGCTGCTTTTACTTCTCTTTTACCGAGTTTCAATTTGCAGGACTGACTCTTCTTTTCAATGATACATTCAAATGCGAAACAACACGCGCGCACGCGTATATTACTGAACTGGGCTGGGCTTTCATTGATATATATGCGCGCACGTGTATTTTTTTTTTTACCTACCCAGTTTATCAGAGCTTTCTTCCGACTATATCTGGATCCGACCCGCATTGAGCCTGGCTGTGGTGGTGAGTCTCCCATACGGGATTTTCTATACACTGAGGTTCGAATTCGAAACCTCGTTTAAACGGTACCTAGTCACTTAACACTTAGACTAACCCCTGTTCAAGCTTGTGACAGTGACACCTCTGGGCTTCTGGCCTTTCGGCTCCGATCAAGAGTAATGCCTGATCGGGCTGTCACCGGGACCGTTGCACATGCATGTAATTAATATAAAATATTAAATGAAATGAAATACTCTGATGATGGGATAATAAAATTACAAATTAATAAACAAGTCTCAATAGCAACTAAGCAGACTCTAAGCTGCACAAATCAAAACACGCCACGTTGTTTATTTTGTTGTGGCCGGCAGCCATGTTATTAATTTCTTAAGTGGGCTGCAAAGACGCAATATAAGATATACTGTTACAGTCTCCTGCTAAAAGCCCTCGTCATTAGGATAACCTCACGTCGACAATACTATATATAATGTCAAGTTTTATTTCTGGGAACTATTAAGAACCTTCGCGTGTGTCCTGAGCATCAATTGGTTCATCGGGGAAAACAGTGTAATGAAATTTTGTCAACTAATTAATGTTTGGTAGCTGGGATCAAAGCATCATCAGAGAATGGGCACCCACTAGCCGACGAAGGCAGATGAAATAGACACAAACGCACAACTTTGAAGCCTGCTATTAAACAAATAGTCCAGATATACATACAAGCTATACATGGTGGTATTAACTAATTATACATGGAGTTGCTGCCTCTGCCGTGCCTCCACAGTGGGTTACATCATAACATTCCTTTCACGATTCATTCGTGTTTTACTTCCCTTCCTCACTGCGTCCTCCATCTTGTGGCGCCTTGTGCTTCATACACTCCCCCGCCACTTCTTCCTTTACGTATATACTACTGCTCTTTCGCTCTCATATATTCATATCACACCGCGTACCATTTCCACATCATGCCGTACGTCTCATCTCCTCCTACGACCACCTTCGTCAATTTGATTCCCTCCCTCCCCTCTCATTTTGCCCTCTTTAATTCCTTGCTCTCGTCGCTGTTGACAGTCTCATCGCCGACGTTCATGGCCCTCATTACTAGTCCCCCTCTTCATCCTCCTCATCGCAACTATCTCCAGCTTGATCCAAAAAAGTAAGGAAACTGAGAGCAGTTACGACGTCGCTCATCAAAGGACGGGCTCCCGCTTCCTCCTGCAGGCACATGGCTGCTATTGCCACTGCTTGATTCAGGTCCTTTTCTGGAAAATGCCTCTCCAGATCTGGATCCGCCATGTCCGGAAATCTTTTTGGGTCTTTGAAAAGGGGCACTGCCTGCTCGATTCATCACGACACAAAATGCAACTAGATATTAACGCCCCGCATCACTCTCGCAAGCAAGAGTAGAGACGTATTATAGTGTTAGAGAGAAATGACTTACCCACGAAACTAGGTTTTGTTCGTGGTTTGGTCTCGTGGTGTCGATGGCTCTCCGTCCAGTAATGAGCTCCAGCAAAATAACTCCAAAACTGTACACATCCGATTTCAAGGTGACGTTACCTGTTGTTACGCACTCTGGGGCCGAGTATCCGTAGGTACCCATAACTATAGAAGGCGCGGGGTTGGCCTTGTGTCCCCCGGCAAGCTTGAACAACCCAAAATCTGAGAGTTTAGGGTTAAAGTCATCGTCCAGCAATATATTTGAGGATTTCAAGTCTCGATATATGACCGGCGGGTTAGCCTTGTCGTGCAAGTACTCCAATCCTCTCGCTGCATTATACGCTATTTTCATCCTAGTCATCCAATCCAATGGACGTTTATTTGGTCCGTTCTCTGCACCCACCCAATAGAAAAGCAAAGAAAAGGTGAATATGCGAATGCGAACTCCAAGATAAAGGGGAAAAAAAATATTGGAGGGAGAATATTGGTTTGCAAAATGGAAATGAGGGTACCGAGAAGGTGTTCTTCCAGGCAACCCCCTGCGATAAATTCGTAAACCAAAAGACGTTGATCCCCATCGGCACAATAACCGATGAGGTCGACTAGACTTTCGTGATGCAAGAGACTTAGCATCAAAACCTCGACCAGAAATTCCTTATTATTGCCTTGCACCCCGTTTTTGTCGAGTTGCTTCACAGCTACCACCTGAAAAACTCGAGACTTAGTAAACCGAAAGGAAGCAACCGGCATTTGGGGATTATATTCGCAAGACCAGACCTGGCCGGTCGCCGGAAGCGTGCCCTTATAGACTCTGCCAGAGCTGCCTTCACCCAGCAGGCATCCACGACGAAAATTCTTTGTTGCGGTTGCCAACTCACGGAAAGTAAAAGGTTGCGCTTTTATACTTGCCGGATCAATTTGGCCTGGGTTTCTGACTTTTGGTTCTTCACATCTGTTTGTCAACAACCACCAGCTCTCAATCAATTTAATACGGCCATCTATTCTCATGGTTTTCATCAAACCACAAGTGCCGATCAAATTTACGACTTTCAGGTCCTATACATTTATCTGTTTCATCTCCTCATGCTATTTTGAGATTGACGGTTGAATTCTTTTGTGACTAAATCAAATGCTAGAAAACAAATTATTGTTGTTCTTAATATTATTATTATTATTATTGATTTAGCAGAAATGCTCATAAAGAGAGGAGTGCTAGGAACTAACCGGGCGGTGTAGAAGGAATGTTTTCGTGCCGTGGGGAATCGTGCTCCATCTTGCTACGGCTTTTCTTTCTTCTGCGGGAGGAGAAACAGGGGAAGCAATTCATGGCACTAATACGAAGGCGCAAAACCAAAGGGCGAAGGGTCCTCCAATAACGTTGAAGGAACCGAGGGAGAGGCAGGGGATAGAAGGGCGGCCAGTAAATTAACATTACCATGAGAAGTACGTAGAAGAAGAAGAGGATGATGATGTCGATGTTGATGAAGAAGAAGAGGGCGATGTGCTTTGTGTGCGGGGAATGAAAAATGGAGAGGCTTGGTGAGAGCTGCGATAGGGGCAGGGAGATTTGAGGGGAGGGGGTTGAGGTGTGCTTTAGATGGATACCAAAAATTGTGGAATTTGTTGAACGTGTTGCAGAGCCAGGGTGGCTATTCATGGATGGTATCCAACTTCTGCTCTGTTTTCTTAAAATTGGTTATAATTTTGACTCTCACGCCATGCATTGCATCGCATCTTAATTCTTACCACTTTAGGGGGAAAGAGAGTGTTTTCTGGGAAAGAGAGAGAGAGAGAGAGAGAGAGAGAGGAAAAATGACGTTTAATTTCTATGTAAGGAATTTAATGGCAATCAATTTCCCCCGTCTGGCTAATTACGAAGTTGAACCTCATTTTTGAGACGCTGTAAATGAATAACATTTAAAATAGAGAAAGTTGCATAAGGACGCTATCTAAGATAATTAAATATAAAAAAATTCTTTAAAAGCAAATTAATCTAAAGTTTCAAAAGACTTCGTTATAAAAGATTATATTTGTTGTTTACTAAACTGTCCTTATCTTCTTCTTTTTTTTCATATGCGTTGATAACTAAAAGGACTCTATGCAATGATTAAGAATTATCATGATAGATATTAACAACTCATGTGTTAAATCCGTGTGATATACTAAGAAAACATGTTATTAATACATGTTGTAATAATTGCTAATCATTGTACTTTAAATTGTAAATATTATCCTTTAATTTGTCAATGTATACTTAAAAAAAATGAGGGCAGTTTAGTAATTCAATAAGTGGAATCTCTTACAATAAAATTTTATTGAGACTTCAAATTTGATGATTTCAAAGATTTTTTGTATTTAAATTTTTTCTTTAAAATACTCTCCCTGACCCCTTTGGCGTTATTGGGACTTAAATCCAACAATTTAGTGTCAGGTTTGCTCCATCATGCTATTTCCTTTTCAGAGACATGCTAGCAGCATTTTCTACTCTAAACTAGAATAGGTCCTTGACATTATCTTTCTACCCTGAAAGAATTTGATAAAAATGCATCAAGGTCCCACTCAAGATAATTAGATATAAATTTTTTAAAATCATCAAATTAATCTAAAATTCTAAGAGATCTTTGCAAATGACTTCTTATTCAATTACTAAACTACTCTTATCTTTTTTTTTTTTTTAAATATACATTACCAATTTAAAAGGTAGTCGTAACAATTTAAGATGTAACTATTAACAATTATCACAACAAGTATTAACAACTTATGCATTAAATGCGTGTGATATGCTGAAAAAATGTGTGTTAATATCTCACGCGATAGTTGTTAATCATTGCATTTTAAGTTGTTAATAATTGCTCTTTCAATTGTCAGTTGGTACTTAAAAAAAAAGAACAATTTAATAATTGAACAATTAGAATATCTTGTAATAATTTCCTTTGAGAGTTCACATGGATCTGATGATTTTAAAAGACTTTTTATATCTATTTTTTTAGGTGGACCGCTAATTTTCCCAAAGAATTTTCATGGAATTTCAAGATATCTTAGAAAGAATTCTCCAAAAAAAATAAACGCGTCACTTCCTTTAACTGGTTTTTTGAGGCCGCCGCGTTAATACCCCAAACATGTATACTTGCCACTTTTGAGTGCTGGATATTAATCCAGTCGTTTTAGAAAAATCATTCAAAGCTTTAGAAGAATAATTTTATTGTGTGTTTCTGTGGGGAAAAAAAGTTGCGAGAGCTGATAACATCTAATCTATTCATTAATTTTGGAAAGAAATTAGATTATAAACCCCTTATTTTATCCTCACGAATTATGCTTCTGCTCCTAATTTTTTATTAGATATATCGATATTGATTATTTATATTTTATACCGATTCCTACAAATTTTATATTACATGCTGAAAGTTGATGCGTTGATTGGGTGATCACAACATAGAACAATGCATGTTAATTAATGCGCACAGAATGAAGGACTTCAAACGGGAGAAACCCGCTTAAGATTTTAGTTTAGTCTGGGCCTAGCCCCTCAGAGTTAACCACTCCACCCCCCCCCCCCCCTTTTTCTTTTCCAACCAAAAAAAAAAGAAAAAAGGGAGGATAATCATATGATATGATTTTAAGCGGGAAATGACGAAAAATCCACCTCCGGCGCGGGAGTTAACGAAAACTTGCCCCTCACGCCTCCAAGGCATCTCCGATGACTGCATTCTCTCACGCTTTTCTTTTCTCCATCTTCATTATCTTTCTGGAAAGGAAAGAAGAAGCGTAATGAAAGGGCTTACCCTTACCCGCCTCCTTCACCCCACGCTCGTCATTCATTTGTGTCCTCTCTATCGGAATTACTCTTTTCTGTTCAATCAGTGGCAATCTCCCCTGCCTCCCTCTTCTGATTCGTCCAGTGACATTTCAGTATCTTTGGATGCCGAGAGCATTGTCAAGAGCGTTAATGCCACTACTTAAGGTATTTTTTCTTTTCTTTTCTTTTTTTTTTTAAATTTTGAGTTAATACTTCTATCTCTCACGTTCTCAGGGAGTCTATATCATAATTGTAATGTTCATCCCTAGGACTCGACTCTATCATCATCATCATTATTATTTGAGATTTTGGAAGAACCAAGGAGGTAACGTTCAGCAATTTATGGATTTCTCTGGTGTCATCATCATTATTATAATTTTAGGATTTTCCTATGCTCTTACAGCTACTTTGGAATAAACTCGTTTTACGCCTTCTCTTTGATGCCAGACTTGTGACTCCTACAAGGAGATCTTCACAGATAGCCTGTTATTTATTTATTTCTTGTGCCTTTCTGTTCCCTTTCCGTCTTTATTGCAGAGGATATCTTATCTGCGCTCATCTATAACCTATATCCCTGCTTTCTTAACCTATCATTCCTGTAAGATTGATGTTCATGTAGACAGGAATTCAACTGCTAACATGCCATGGAAATAATTACGTCCGAACAACAAGAAGTGGGTCAGAGTCAGCGTAGTAGCGCAGCAAAAGTCAAACAAAATATAGATCGTGAGCAATGGCCGCTAAATTCTTCGATGAAAAAGTTCCTCTTTATAATAAAATCAAAGTGTGATAGGTGATGCTGGACTGAACATACTGTATTAAAATTTGTAGGATCTCTTTTTCACACGGATATAGACACTGGCGGTTAATAGTTGGTTTATCTCAGAAATATATTTGTAATTTCATTGGAACATCGCGATTAATCTATTTCTTCGTTATAGCAATACTATATTATTCACTGCACTTGATGACATTCATTTCAAATGCCTTGGATCTGCTAAATTGATATGAATTATCTCTGTAAGCACTTAAGTTTTCTGTTTGCTTTATTTTTTGTATCCTCAAGAACTTGTTACAACATTGCAGGTGAAGTGGCTAAAGCAAGTTGCTATGGTTCAGGATGACGGTACTGTTGCAGTTTAAGTTCCAGTAGACATTAAGCCACAGTTCTTGACTTCGGAACTACTGTTATGTATAATGAAGAATCTGGTGAGGCAACAGATGTTCAAAATATTCCACCACTTCAGTTGTAATGCTTATTGTTGGCACGCAGGGAGATGTTCAGCCATTTGTTGCCATTGGGAAGCGTTTAGAGTTTTTTTTTATTTTTTTTCGCATTACTATTTTTGAATTGTAGTTTTTCAAGAAATATTCATTTGAATGAATTACATGTGTTGCATATAATTGCTTTCTGGCATGCTTTAGGAAAGACGTACAATTGGGATTTTGAAGTGGATTAACTAATGTGATAGAATAGAAATAGAAAAAGAGGGATAGAAGAGAGATTCAGAGAGGGAGCGAGACAGGGGAAGATAGGACAGTAGGCAGAAGAGATTTAATAGAAGAAGACGGAGACGAAAAACAGAAAGCATTACTGAATAGTGCACTGTGT